>NC_028450.1:22854154-22957001 GCF_000263155.2 Setaria italica | reverse complement strand
TTTTCTATCCCCGGCTATAACAGGTCATGACCAGTTTTTTTTTTCTTACTCTTTTTGATGATCATGTATTGACACAGCTGGATATGATACGAAAGTGGCATAGCATCATTGTCTTTTTTTTTTTTCTGTGAAAGTAGCTGATTGTGGTATGGAAAGCACTTCCTCCTACCTTGACATCTGCATGTGATCAGCCACCTGATTGAGCATAGCACTTGTTCTGCAATTAGTTTTATAATTACCTTATGTTTAGTCCTCCTAATTAGTATCCAAACATACGATGTGACAGGGCTAAAGTTTAGCCCCCTTGTCCCAAACACCCTCTTAACTCCCCATTTTCGATTATTTATATACTAGTTTATGTTGATGATATAATCATCACTGGATCCGCAGCAGCTGAAGTGAATGCTTTTATCTCTACTCTTGCCAAATGATTCTCTATAAAGCAAGCTTTCTTATTTCCTTGGAGTTGAAGCTCACTAAATTGCTAATGGCTTGTTCTTATCTCAAAGGAAGCATACCAGTGACCTCTTGCATCGACTTAACATGGCTGATGCCAAGCCTGTCTCAACACCTATTGCTACTACTGAAGTGCTTAAATTATCAGATGGCTCGCCACTAGCTGATCCAAAATTATACCGTCAAGCTCTTGGGGTCCTTACAATATCTCTCTTTCACTCGTCCTGATGTCTCCTTTGCCATCAACAAGCTCTCTCAGTTCATGCATTGCACATCCACACTTCATTGGTGTGCTGTAAAATGCCTTGTCCAATATCTAGTTGGCACTCTTGACTAAAGTCTCTTGCTCCATAAGAATTGTCGGTGTCAAGAATCACGGGTCAAGACTACCGGCTTAGTAAATTTGTTTATCTGCGTGTAAGGCTCGGATGGTTGTACGAGAGGGCACAAGGTTTATACTGGTTCGGGCAGGAATAGCCCTACGTCCAGTGTGGGTGGCTGCTTGTGTTACTCGTACCAGATTTGCAGTAGGGGCTACAAACAGGCGAGAGAGGGAAGCTGGTTCCCACGTCTATGTGAGTGTTTTCTATCTGGTGGTTCGGTTGGTTCATACTTTGGTGAATTCAGGGTTCGATCTCTGGATCCCCCGCCCTCGGGCCCCCTGGTCTCCTTTTATAGTGCAAGGAGGACACAGGGGTTACAAATGAGCTGGGAGTAAAGAAGGTAAAAATGTAAAAAGGGAAGCAAGTGGGGCTACTGGAGATGCCATCTTCCCTTCTTGTCTCTGCATCTTGTTGGTACTGCTACCGAGGGACGGGGGTTACCGTTGGGTCCGATCGGTGACTCGGCGGTTAGCCATTGTAGCCGGGCACGCGGGTCGTGCATGGCGGCTGACCACTATAGTTGCGCAAGTTGGTGGTGACGACTGGCCACCGTAGCTGCGCACGTTGCGGGGGACGGTCGACCACTGTAGCCATGCGTCTTGACGAGGTGGCGTGGCTGACGTGCTCTCCTTGCTAGGCCGCACGGGAAACCAGGCGGTTTGCCCTCCTCCGTTAGACGGCATGGGTGATGAGTGCCCGATGACAGATGTCACAGTGGGGTAGGACGGTGCAGTTGTAGCCCTGTGTAGTCGTGGCAGCAGTGCGCAGACCGATATTCCGACAGGTCATGTCGAGGAATGTGGGGGCCTCTCCATGTGTCAGAACTATATCTGGAAGCGTGCGCATCCCATCAGTTAGGTGAGCCCGGAGGGACCCACAGAGCCTGTGCTTCCGTCTGATGACCTGCACGTACCTTCAGGCGAGGCGGAACTCTATCCAATGGGACCAGACGCGTCCGACCCCTTGCGCTCGGGGTCGGGCGAGGCGGATTTCTGCTTCGAGGGGTCGGGCGCGTCCGACCCCTTGCGCCCAGGGTCGGGCGAGGAGGAACTCCATCGATTGAGATGAGGTGAGGCCTCGAGGGGTCAGACGCGTCCGACCCTGCAACCCTGGGGTCGGGCGAGGCGAAGCGGAGTGCCTCTGGGATGTGTTGTCGGTGGAGATTACGGGTGTCAGGGGTGGGCCCTGGCCCTTGTGTCCATTAATTAAAGAGCGTAAGAAAGTCGTTAATATTTCCCCTCGACAGTAGCCCCCAAGCCTTTGGTGGAGCAAGGTGCTCCTCCAGAGGCAGTGATTGGCTCTTGGCAGAGCGTTTTTCAGGGGTCTTGTTTAACTTGTAACTTGCATTTGATTAGGGAGGAAAGTTTCACTCGTTTGGCCTGGCCGGGGAGTTTTGGGCACACGGAGTGTTCTAAGGATGGTACGGTTTGGAAATATTCCCAATCATTTCGACAACCATTCCTGCCTCAAAACTCCGAATCGTGACCACACGCGTGGTCGTTTCGTTGCGATTCCAGCCCCCGAGCCCCCGCGCGTTGCAAGGGACCGATCGAGAGGTCGGATCATCTTTGAATCGTTACCCCTCAAGTGTCCATTCGTTGGGACGGAGGGGGTGAGACGTGCCATGTTATCCTCGTCGAACGAACCATGGTGCTCGGTGAGCTGCTAACGGGTCAGTTCAAGTGGAGTCCCAGTCCCCATTCGGGGAGGGGGGGTCCGACTTGGGCCAAGCTGGTGGCGTACTCCAGGTTCTGGATGGCCAGTTCATATAGTTCCCGGGTCTGTTCGACCGGATCTGGGGGCTCGTTGCCTTTTTTGGGGAAAAACCATGAACTTAAACGCCAGTCAGGACTCGAACGTGAGGTTGGGATGCCCTTGGCTTTCGTTCGCCAGGGTAGTGGTCGCTAGCGGACCGGTCCCTTCTCACCCCTTGGTCGGGAAATGTCCTGGGGCGGCTGTCGAACCCTCTGGAGGGCCAGCCTTTGAACCCCTAGACCATAATGGGCTGTAAGAGCGTTTTTAGCTCTGTATCCCTCTTTTACCTGAAGCAGGCCCTGGGTTGCTTGTGGAGGAAGTTGTGCGCATGACCTCCGAGAGGCAAAATGCTAGAAAACACCGGGCTCGTGGGGTGAGGAGGCACGGCATTCCTTGCAGTTTAAAAAGAGATCGTGCGCACGGTTTCCAAAAAAGGCGGAGGCGATGGGGCATACCTAACGTCGCAATAAATGCATTCGGTTCGCCTTTCGTTTCCAGCGTGCCCCCTATAAAATGAGAGAGCTTACCTTGCTAGCTCTGCTCTGCGCTCATCTTCAGCCTTTCTTGCCTCCTTGTCCACTTTTCATCCTCTTTCGAGCAAGAGCAGTCGCCTTTCCACCGCCGCTATCGAGCCTTCCCCTTCCTCGGCGATGGATTCATGGTCTCAGTCAACCTTCAACGCCGCGCACGTGACCGGCCTCGTGAAGAAGGGCCTTCTTCATGATAGGACTGCTGAGAACGAGTGGCGGTATCCTGAGAACGAGGTCGTGCTGCAGCCGGAGGATGGGTACGTCGTCTCCTTCACGTACTTCCACAAGAGGGGGTTTGGGGTTCCCCCGAGTCGCTTCTTTCGAGGGCTACTGCACTACTACGGCATTGAGCTGCAACACCTCAACCCCAACAAAATCCAGCACATCACGGCGTTCGTCACACTGTGCGAGGGATACCTGGGGATCGAGCCCAACTTCACCCTCTGGAAGTACTTCTTCGTGGTCACTCTTCATCAGAGGACCGAGAAGAGAGGAAACCAGACGCAGATGATTCTGGTGCCGATGGGGTTCACCGGCATCCACCTCCACGGTCACCGGTCCAAGGAGTATATGTCTGTTGACGCCAGATTTTGACACGTATGGAATCGACATCAAGGAAGGAAAGGGCTGGCCGATGCGGCAAATTGAAAGGTCACGATTGAGAATCGGCCGGATGCTACAGTTGGGGATCGGCCGATTGGCGCTTCAATGTTTTGGCGGATGGAGTTGGTGGAGATTGGCCGATTGTAAGGCTGGAGCGATTGGGCCAATATGGGCTTAAAGTGGGTCAGAGGAAGAAGATAAAGAAGGATTGGCCCGTGGAAGTACAATAACCAACTCTGATACGAGTTGTGTTTTGTAGATATTTGTTTCCATTTAAAATTAGAGATAGATCCTAGTCGGTTAGGAAATTGGTTGTAAGAGGCTATAAATAGCCATCTTTGGAGATTTGTAAAAGAACACACTTTTGGCATGCCCGGTGCCACTCAACCTCCAACATGTCGAAAGCTGCCGAGATCTCCAAAGACAACGTCATCGAAGTGACGGAAGCAAATCTCAAGGATGACCAGAAAGAAGAGTTGGCAAAGCAAATGGAACAATACAGGAAAACATGCTTGCAATCTTTAAGTCGTACCAGGAGCAGGGAAACTGTCAAGAAAGCTCCTTTTCCAACTCCCCGCCAGATCACCATCACTGAGGATTCGGCCAAGATGTCCGACATGATCCAACAGTCTATCTACCAGGCCTTCATCGATCAATCCCCGGTGATGGCCAACACGGTGTACAATGCCATCATCAGCTCCCTGGTCAATGGTGCATCTCAAGGATATCAGGGGCCGGCGTACGCCCCACCCATCGCAGCCCCAGTCAGGAGCTTACCGGGCACATCTCAATTGGCTTCTCAGCCGATGCCGACACAGCATGGAGGATACAACACTTCACTGCCTTCAATGCATCCAGGATACAACGGTGCGCCATGCTTTCAATCACAAGCACCGTCGTAGCCTGCTCAAGTTTCATCCGTGCAATCATCGCCATCAAACTCAGTGCCTTGGGGGGCACCGTCGACTGCGGCCGTTCTGGATCAATCGGCCGGCTATGGAGGCTCTTCGATCCAGGCACCATTCCAGTCAGCCACCTGGCCGATGGTTCCACAGTATCAACCGGCCACGTCAGAAATCGGCAGGGGGGCAGACGCTGCTAAAGCACTCTGAGGTGCGGCGCCGATGATACCGTACGATGAGATGGCTGGTTCACTGCGCCATCAAATGTCAACCGCTCAGCCGGCCACGTTACCGCAGAATCCGCCGTACGCTTTGGTTCAGCACCCGGTCATCCCGTCGCCGATCCACCAACATGTGCCGATTCCCCAGCCAGTAATTCATCAGTAGCAAGGAGACTGGACAACAAGGATAGCGGAGGTGATCCAAGATCAATTCGGATTGAAGCCAAAGGTACAAACTTACACGTACAAAACGCCATACCCGCCTGCCTACGATCTACTGCCATTTCCCCATCAGTACAAAGTCCCTGACTTCACTAAGTTTTCAGGGCTGGATGACACCTCAACTGTGGAACACGTAAACAGATTCATCATCCAATGCGGGGAGGCAGCTACGTAGGATGCCCTACGGGTGCGTCTGTTCTCATCGTCCCTATCCGGGTCGGCTTTCCAGTGGTTCACTACGCTTCCACCCAATTCAATCATCACCTGGGCCAACGTGGAAAAATAGTTCCACAAATACTTCTATGCCGGAGTCCATGAGATGAAGCTCTCAAATTTGACCAGCCTCAGGTAGAGGAGCGACGAGCCCATGACCAATTATGTGCAAAGGTTCAGGGAAGTCAGAAACAAATGCTACACCCTGGTCCTGACTGATGCACAGCTGGCCGACATTGCCTTCCAAGGCCTCCTGCCACATATCAAGGAGACATACGCTTCCCAGGAGTTTGAGAGCCTCAGTCAGGTCGTCCACCGATTGTCCGGTCAAGAAGTACGCCCCTTTGATTAGCGAAGAAATTTTCAGAAGGTGGCATACTTAGAGGGATCTGAATCTGAGGAGGAAGTGGAAATCGGCCTAGCAGAGTGGGTTAAAGGAAAAAAGCTGATATCATGTCCTTTCAGGAAAAAGGAACCGGAGGCGTTCGGTTTTGACACGTCAAAGGCCGACAAAATTTTCGACCTACTTCTCCAAGAGGGGTAGATCAAACTCTCACCCTATCATACGATCCCATCGGCTGAGCAGCTAAAAAGGAGGAAGTATTGCAAATGGCACAATGCCACATCCCATGACACGAACGAGTGCAAAATCTTCCACCAGCAGATACAATCGGCCATCGAGCAAGGCAGGCTCAAGTTCGAGGTCCCGACAAAGCCAGCAAAGCCAATAAAGATTGATCAGAATCCTTTCCCCACTAACATGGTTGATATGGGAAGAAACGCATTTCAAACCAAAGTACTGACATCGGAATTGGCTAAAAAGAGCGGTGCTGTGGACCCCAGGAATCAAGCTACGATCGAAGACGTCAAGGGGAAGAGATGGGTTGACGATGAGGGTGAAGGATCGGAAAGACCGCGCAAACCTATTACCTCCCAGTTCTTGCTCAACAAGTTTCAGCAGCAACAGGAAAGTTCGAGGTATCGTGAAGAAATAATGCGACAACACGAAGATCATTGGCAATGTCCTTTCTTCGTCCATTGCTGGGAAAATAACCTCAGGTTGCCATTGGCTGATAATTGCCTGGAGTGCAACGGTCCATATCGCAATAATCGCCCGTTCAAGAGATCTTGCTCTAGGGACAGAAGATCAGAGCCAATTAGCAGAAACTGGCGCGAGCAAGAGGATCGACGCCTTTCAGTGTGTGATCGGTTGGGGGGCAGAGTTGACTGATATGATCGGCCAGGGATAGACGCGAACAGTATGATAGGCCGGGGGGCAGATCTAACCAGCACGACCGATCGGGGGGCAGAGTCAGCGCACACGATCGGCTAGAGGAGATGGCCGATGCTAGGGTGTCAGATGAAAACCCCCTAGGACAGGAACCAAACTGGGAACGCGCCTGGCCACCGGCCAAACCAGTGAACCCCAGGTGGTGCCCCGATGGATTGACCAAATCCCAAAAATGAAGGATCCAACACCTATGCCAATGGGAACAACAGGAAGAAGAGCAGAGGCAGATGGTGGATAAAAAAGACGACAGGTCTCGAGTCTGGCACCCCAAAAGAAACAACAATGAGGAAGATGGCAACCAAGAATCGGCAGCTGATGTCAGCATAGTGTTCATCTTGTCGATGGAGTTCATGGCTCTCACGATCAGTACGACACAACGAAGATGGAGGAACAGATGGCACAATTGGCTTTGGAGCCAATGACAGCCACTTTTGAGAAACTCGAAGATGAGAAACGGCAACACCTCAAGGCACTGTTCCTTAAAGGACATGTCAACGGTCGACCTGTCACCAGGTTGCTAGTAGATGGAGGCGCTGCAGTCAACATCATGCCACATGCCATGTTCCAAAAGCTGGGTAAAAGCAACGAAGATCTAACCAAGACGGACATGATGCTCAAGGACTTCGAGGGCAACGTGTCTCCCGCGCGCGGGGCACTTTGCGTCGACCTCACCATCGGCAGTAAGACCCTTCCCACCACTTTCTTTATTATTAATGGCAAAGGGTCCTACAATATGTTGCTCGGACGTGATTGGATACACGTGAATTGCTGTGTCCCGTCTACAATGCACCAATGCCTCGTACAAAGGGTCGGCAACAACATCGAGATAGTCACCGCCGATTCCGCCTATAGTGTTGCCGCGGCCGATACGCAGCAGTGGAGCTGCGAACACGTCAAGTGCATATCCAGGAGAACTTGGAACACCGATTTCCTGAAAGTGTCCGATTTTGGCCTACAGCTGATCCGAGCAGTCGGCTCCGAAGATTCAGATTAGATGGATCAGTTTATCTGAGAAGATGGGAAGCTGGGGCACGGGTTTATGTCGGCTGATTCATTAGAGATGATAGATTTAGGTGATGGCACCAAACCAAGGCTGACGTACATTAGTGCTAACCTAGATCCCGAATACAAGTGTAAATTGACGAATTTATTAAAAGAATTTTAAAGATTGTTTTGCTTGGGAATTCCATGAGATGCTTGGTCTAGACTAGTCCATTGTTGAACACCGGTTGCGTATAAAATCGGGATATCGGCCGTATCAGCAACCTGCACGATGATGCAATCCCAAAATTCTACCTGATATAAAGGCCGAGATTACAAGACAGATTGAAGCAAAATTTATTCGGTAGTGCCGTTATGCCGAGTGGATCTCTAATATTGTACCCGTATACAAGAAAAACGGAAAGCTGTGCGTGTGCATTGACTTTAGGAACCTTAAGCAGGCTACACCAATGGATGGGTATCCAATGCCGACAGCCGATGTTTTGATAGATGCCGCCGCAGGACATAAAGTCATCAGTTTTATGGTCAGTAATGCTGGGTACAACCAAATATTAATGGCCGAAGAAGATATTTCGAAAACAGTTTTCAGGTGCCCGAACCACCTCAGTTTATTCGAGTGGTTAGTAATGACCTTTGGATTAAAGAACACCGACGCTACATATCAACGAGCTATGAATTACATCTTCCACAAGCTCATTGGTGTCCTGGTGGAAATCTACATCGATGATGTCGTAGTCAAATCAAAAGGGTATCAAGAGCATCTGGCCGATCTGCAAGAAGTATTGGAGTGTACAAGGAAGCATGGGTTGAAAATGAACTTGAACAAATGTGCATTTGGCGTATCGGCCGGGCAATTTTTGGGATTCATGGTTCACGAACGCAGGATAGAAGTCAACTGAAAAATCATAGTGGCCATCAATAAGGTTGTGGCCCCACAGAACAAAACTGAGTTGCAGTCCCTAATCGGCAAGGTCAACTTTATCAGGAGATTCATATCCAACTTGTCCGGGCGTATTCAAGCCTTCATGCCGTTATTGAAGTTGAAGCCCGACCAGGAGTTTGTATGGGGAGAAGAACAGCGGAAAGCACTAGAAGACATCAAGCAATATCTGATCTCGCCACCTGTATTGGTCCCACCACAAGCTGACAAGCTGTTCAGACTATACTTATCGGCCGATGAACGGGCTATCGGATCGGTGCTGATGCAGAAGTTCGAGGGAAAGGAACGGGTAATATATTATGTTAGTAGAAGACTTCTGGATGCCGAGACAAGATATTCCCCGGTAGAACGACTATGCCTATGTCTGTATTTCTCATGCACCAAGCTTAGGCACTACCTATTGTCAGCAGAGTGCATAGTCGTATGCAAGGATGACGTGGTAAAGTACATGCTATCATTGCCAATTTTGAAAGGATGAATTGGAAAGTGGATCCTGTCTCTGTCAGAGTTTGACCTAAGGTACGAATCCGCCAAAGTTGTCAAGGGTCAAGTCATGGCCGATTTCATGGCCCACCACTGCGGACCGGAAATCGCCATCGTTGAGCCGGTTCCATGGACTCTATACTTTGATGGTTCGTCATGTGGGGCCGGATTAGGAATCGGCATCATTCTAATATCGCCTCGGGGGGCAATTTATGATTTCTCTCTGCCGATAGAAGCATCCGCGACCAATAATCAGGCGGAATACCGAGCCATCCTAAAAGGCATTCAATTATTGTGGGAGATCAAAGCTGATGCTGTGGAGATTTTCGGGGATTCAATGCTCATCGTAGACCAGTTAACGGGAAGATCTGAATGTAAAGATGATGTCCCGAGGATCTACTATGAAGATTGCCTCCAACTCTTAAAGGAATTCAAGTCCGCGGTTGTTGAGCATATTCCCAGAAGTTATAATGAAGAGGCCAATAGGCTTGCCCAACACGCGTCCGGGTATCGGCCGATTCAAGGCACCATGACTCTGGAACTCACGACCGACGATTGGCAAAAAGAGATTGCCGACTACCTAAAGGATCCGTCCAAAAAGGTGGATCGGCGAGTGCGTTTTCAAGCGACAAAATATGTATTACTCGAAGATGACTTGTTTTAACGAACGATTGACGGGGTTCTGCTCAAATGCCTGGGGACGGAAGAGGCAAAGATCCTGATGGGAGAAATCCACGAAGGCATGTGCGGAGCTCACCAATCGGCTCATAAAATGAAGTGGATGATTAGGAATAATGGATATTATTGGCCGACGATACTCGAAGACTGCTTCAAATATTATAAAGGGTGTCAGGACTGTCAGAAGTTTGGCAACGTACAACGTGCACTAGCGTCGGCTATGAATCCGATAATCAAGCCATGGTCGTTCAGGGGTTGGGGAATAGACCTCATTGGACAGATTTATCCTCCATCAAGCAAGGGACACAAGTTCATATTAGTAGCCACTGATTACTTTACCAAATGGGTGGAGGCGATCCCATTAAAGGTCGTGACATCGGCCGCTATGGTCGATTTTGTAAGGGACCACATTGTTTATCGTTTTGGTATCCCTCAAACCATCACAATTGACTAAGGGATGATGTTCACTTCAGGTGAGTTCGAAGAGTTCACTGCTGATATGGAAATTAAGTTGCTGAATTCTTCTCCATATTATGCTCAAGCTAACGGCCAGGCTGAATCGTCCAATAAGCGGATAATTAAGTTGATCAAAAGGAAGATTGAGGAACAACCTAAAAAGTGGCACTTGTGTTTGACCGAGGCTTTATGGGCTCACAGGATGGCCTACCACGGGGCCACTAAAATATCTTCTTATCAATTGGTGTATGGTCACGAGGCAGTGTTGCCTTGGGAATTAAGGACGGGGTCAAGACACATATCGCTTCAAGAACAGTTGACGGCCGATGACTATTCCTTACTCATGAAAGGAGAACTCAACGATTTGGCAGGTCAACGATTGAGGGCCCTGATCAGCATTGAGGAGAATAAAAAGAGAGTGGCCAGGTGGTACGAGAAGAAGGTCAAAGTCAAGCAATTCTCCCAAGGAAATTTGGTATGGAAGTTGATGTTGCCGATAGGGTCTAAAGATCCCAAGTTCGGTAAATGATCGCCCACTTGGGAAGGGCCGTATAAAATCGGCTGATGCACTCTGGGAAATGCATACATACTAGAGACGATCGAAGGATAAGAATTCACAAGGGCCTTGAACGGGAGGTACCTGAAGAGATATTATCCTAGTATATGGGTCGACGCATAACTAAGTTATGGAGTGTATCAAGATGGCACGGCCAGCTCCTATTAGATCTTGTAGCCGATGCAAAGATAACATCGCCTTGAGAACAAAACATTCGTCTGAGTTGGCCGATTTATTATTCGGTACGAACGATGGGGTACATGGCTAACACGGTACAAGTTGCCCTTAGAACAAAAAGTACCAACACATCTGTTAACCACGCTTTTTCTTAAGCTCCCTCTCTACCCGACCTAACTCTATCAAGAGGCGGATGCTCCTTTCCTCCAGATCCTTCATAGCCGCTTCAGCCTCAACTTGGCAAGGAAGAGGGTGGCTCCGATCAAGAGGTGGTTGAGACGTTCCCGCTCGGCATCTTCAAGGGTGACTAGACGAGGGAGTCGATGACTCCTTTCGATTGGCAGCTGCCTGGAGCAGTTGGCGTCGATGTGATCCCAGATCCTCTGGACTTCAGCAGGGACATGATCCCTGAGTTCTTCACGATGGGCTCTGATGAAGTCCTTGTCCTCCTGTGACAATGGTTCATCGAAGTGCATGATCTCGATCGCTCGTTCCAATTCGGGACTAAGGCGTCTCGGCTAAAAAAATTAACAGATAACCGCTCGATGCCAGACTAGTTAAAATGTCAAACCGGGGAATGGAGGGCGTAGGAAGATCTCGTACCTAGTTGACGGAGAAGGAGGAAAAGGAGGAAGATGAAGAAGACATCTTGGTGAATAATCTGGTGGTATGAACTATTGGAGGAGAAGAGGACGAGCGAGGCGAATGCCCTTGGAAACAATATGGGGTCTCGTACTTATAGAAAGAAAAGGGGCGAGAGTTTGGTAAGACGCATCCCATCAGACTAAAAGGGGTAATAAATGAAAGGCCGCCACGAAGGACGGGTCAGGATTGGATCCACACATCAAACGGTCAAAAGACATTAATGTTTTTATAGAGCGGCCAATACTTTTACAGTGCATCCAAGGAGGGCATTAATAGCCGCAATCGCTCGCTGCCTAACCTGATCGGCCGAGTCTAAAGTTTGCTGGTCGTCGTCAGCCGATCCAGGGACTTCTGGCATATGGCGATGGAGCTTGATTGCTTCGTGGGCCAGGTTCTGCCTCTCTTGCTTTAGCTCGGCGATAATAGAAGGGAGGTCTTGGAGTTTTTTCTCTTCGATGGCTATGTCCTTGGTTACCTACTCCATCTCCTTGGTGAGCTTTGCCCTTCGGCGCTTGAGGCAGTCTATAGCACCAACAATACCCGAGCGGGAGCTTTCGAGGAAGTTGATTCGATGATGTACCTCTTGGGCTCGATGCTTGTAGGAATTTTCCTCCTCGCGAGCTTTAGCTAGCTTAGCACAGTCGGCCATATGGCGCAAAGCCCTGAACATCGGAATCTGCATTGACTCAATGTATGCGGCGGGTGCTAGAGCTTCTTCTGCCTCTTTCGGGACTCGACCTCTGATATCGCTAAAGATCCGTCGAATCGGCGAGGCGTCCTCCACCAATCAGCCGATGTCATCTTAGAGGAGGGTGTGTATGCTCTCGAGCTTGGCACGGACGTCATCAGGAAGTTGAGCTTAGGGTAACTTGACGTGATGCAACCTCTTCGTCATCAGAAAGCGCGACCGCGAAAGAGAAAAGGCTGTTATTGGGAGTATCTTGTTCCTGTGAAAGAGTAAGAAATAATAAGCATCGATTAGCCGATGGTAATAGGAAAATCGACCGATTGGGGTGACAAGTCTCTTACCTCTTTGAAGCGGATTTCTTCTGCTTGCGCCGGCAGGAGTGCTGCTCTTGATTCGGGAATTGGTGCGACCAGCTCATCAGAGGAGGAAGATTCGACGATTATCGGTGCCCTGCTCGGACCGACCTCCTGGAAAGATACGAGGAGCAAATTCTTATGGGTATAATACAAATAGTTAGATCTGATGACACGTGGTGATTGCCGTACCTCTGTGGGTTCCCTAGCCGATGACTGTTGAAAAGGTACAATTGACGTACCAAGGGTAGCCTGCATCAGAATCGGTCAAGCTTTTGATTAAGTATCAAAAAATTGAGTTAAGGGGTTCTTTACCTCGGCGGGAGGAATTACTGGCTCTCCGATTTCTGCTTGGGGTACGGCTGATTGCTGCGGAGGCACCGGAGCGACTTGTGCAGCTTGATATAAAAAAGAGGTCAGTATCAAGAGAATACTCGGCTTCAGCTAGCAATGATGCAGCGGCCGCTCCAGCTTCTGTAGCAGCTTGAGGGTCAACTTCCTCGATGATTGGGAGAATCGGCGCAGCCAAAGATTCCGCTGATGCCGCCGCCGACTGATCGGCCGATTCCGTGCGAGCGCGCACTCGGCGGATTGTCTTCTTTAAGGTTTTCTTCGGCGTCGGTTTCCATCGGTCGGTGGTGATGTCATCAATGGATGGGGTGTGATGGACGATGAGTGGGAATTCCATGTATGGGTAGCGATTCTCTATCGGCCTGCCACTCCGGCTGCGCATTGGAGGAAGTTGACTCTCGGCTTGTAAAAGAAAGTAAGAGTTAGCGATGAAATTTGTAGCATGAGAAGGCAAATGACATCGAAATCGGCTGAGAGAGAAGTAGTACCGCTGCATTCGGGTCGATATTCTCAGGATCCAGATCATTGTAATATGTCACGGGAGACGCACAAAATAGATGCTGCTTCCATTCTGCCCACCATAATTTGAAAGGTTGGACAGCGAAAGGGGCTACTATCCAGTTGTTCAAATCGATGGTGCTGGAATCGGGCACTCGATCGCAGAACTGACTGTAGTCCAGACCCTTGGTGAGCTCACCTCGAAATTTTACGGGACCGGCGAAGTAGACTCGAATCGGCAGCTGACCTAGGCCGAATTGCCGTGCTGCAACTGATGGATTGTAAAACTCGTAGGTAGGGGCATCCTTCCCTGAGAAAAAGTTTGTTGGTAAGATCCCTGGTTTGATCAAGATGTCCGTGTATCATTATCAAAGGTGTTGGACGTTGAATCATAACAGAAGGGGAGCTCAAAAAGCGGCTCTATCCTCTGATACGGGTACCAGCTGGTGGTTTCTTCACTAAAGCCATTGTAAAAGCATCTAAAATATTTGGCTACTTTGGTGGCAGTGAGCTGGCAACCAGGGAAGACGGATGCTGCTTCGCCAAAAGAAGTGCACCGGCGCCGTACGGTGGGGTTTTCTTCTGACTCAATGTTGGGGAATGTCATGTGCTCCACCCGATGCTATGAGATCTTGCTCATATACAAGTTGAGCTAGAAATTGATAAACCACCAGGAGCCACCTGGATTTCCAATCGGCTCTCCCTTGGATAGCTTGAAGCCGATTTGGTGCAGCATGTGATAGGCCAATCCTAGTAGATGCTCCCGAGGGGGACGGAGGCTCCTCTTGATAGTGCTTTGGCCAAATCTTGTGTGTTGGAAGACGGACCGACTGCCCTGCCACAGAAAAGATGTTTCTCCAACCACATCATCAAGAAGGCTGCGTATTCTCTCTCTGAGACGGTCCCGGTCTTCATGTTGTTCTTGATGTATCCCTTCCACCCGCCGATTCCTTTTGTCTCCAGCCGATGGGTCGGCTTGACCAGATAATGGAAGGGGTTATTGGGAGAAGAAATGTCAAGGCCGGTCAACATTACAACATCGGCCAGAGTGGGGGTCATAGGCTCATGGCCGAAAAGGAATGCATTGAGGGCGTTGGACCAGAAGTAGGAGGCTTCCATCACCAAGGGCTCATTCCTGTCCATCTGGGATAGAGAAAGATTGATGCACTAGCCAATTTTTTGCTCGTCCCATTGAACTCTCTTGGAGTTGGCTATCCTTTGGTACCACTATTTCCAACCGGGGGTTTCATTTGGCCAAGATCTAAAGGTGCCTGACCACTGGTTGGACTCCATTTGGGATTGTTTAAACGGAATTCTGTGAGTCTCTAAATTTATCAGATTGGTTGGGTCTGGATTCCCCATAGGACCTAGACGGATGAGGCTAGGGGCTTCGGAAAGGCGAATGGTGATTTGGTGTCTGACCGCCTAAAAAGGTAAAAAGGAAAGAACTAAGAATGGATCTAAAACAAATGCCTGGGCGGTAAAGGTAAAAAGAAAAAGTTTCGGATGAGTACCTCTGGGATGAAAGTCATCATCGCCGATGGGGCTGCTGGTGGAGCTACCGCCACTGAGGCCGCCGGTGGAGCCTCTATCGCAGATGCAGCTGCTGCCGCCGCCGTTGGAGCTGCCGCCGGAGTTTCGGTTGCTGGTGAGGTTGCTGATGGTACCGCCGTTGGGAAGATGGAGCAGAATGCGGATGGAAAGGGGGTCACCAGAAGATGTGGTTGGAAGCCAAGAGGGCACCAGGAGGAGATGGAAACTAGTGCACCAAGAAGGAAGTTACTGGCTTGTGAAGAAGAAGTGTGGGGCATGCCAGTATTTAAAGACGGTCCGAGAAGGGGTAAAGGTGGGATTTTTACCGCACCTTCTACGGGAATTTTGAGGGAGTGGTTGTCTCAGGCGCCCGTTTCGAAAAGATTGTAATCATCAGGTAGGAGACCGCAAAATGGAAGGAGATTTTTGATGCGTTTGTTTTGGAGGAGAAGTTGAAAAGGAATTTTGAAGTAAAAGTTATGTTTTACTCTGAAACTGGGGGCATGTGTTGACGCTAGATTTTGATACGTATGGAATCGGTGTCAAGGAAGGAAAGGGCTGGCCGATACGGCAGATTGAAAGGTCACGATTGAGAATCGGCCGATTGATGCTATAGTTAGGGATCGGCCGATTGGCGCTTCAATGTTTTGGCGGATGGAGTTGGTGGAGATCGGCCGATTGGAAGGCTGGAGCGATTGGGCCAATATGGGCTTAAAGTGGGTCAGAGGAAGAAGATAAAGAAGGATTGGCCCGTGGGAGAACAATAACCAACTCCGATACGAGTTGTGTTTGTAAATATTTGTTTCCGTTTAAAACTAGAGATAGATCCTAGTCGGTTAGGAAATTGGTTGTAACAGTCTATAAATAGCCATCTTTGGAGATTTGTAAAAGAACAATGTCGATGAAGACCCCGTCGTCCCACAAGGGGTGGCATCAGCAATGGTTCTACATGAAGAACCGCCCCAACGTCCCCTTGCCGGAGTTCACTGGCTGCGTCATCGTGGAGGCGCCGGGAATGTGGATGTATGGCACTGTTGAGAAGGACAAGAAGAATATCCGGGGTCTCCTCGAAGCCATCAACCTTCTGAAGGAGGAGGGCCTGACCGGGTTTGGAGTTGTTGGGGCGTACCACGCTCGGAGGGTGGCGGGGGCGATTGCCGATGCCAAGATCGAGCAGCACGTCCGGGAGGCGTTGGGCGACAGGGATGTTGTGTTCCCAGTTCCGGGGCACCCTCCGATGTGCTCGGATGAGAGCTATGTCCCGCTGGTGAGAAATTTGCGCTCTCGTTCTTCTTTCCTGCATTTCTTGGTTTGCTGTTCTGACGTCGCAGCCTCCTGTCCACCGGTGCCAGAGGACGCAGTGTAGAGGCAGCGGAACCGCCTCCTTGCCAAAGCGCAAAAGAAGAGAAAGGACAAGGAGATGGCGAGGAAGAAGAAGAAAGCCGCGGCGGAGTTCCAAAGGCTGTGGAGGGGCCCAGGCGCGGCGACGGATGAGGACAACGATGATAATGATGATGAGGATGAGGAGGAGGGGGAGGGACCCGACTAGCTGGACTAGTTTCTGGCGCAGGTGTCCAAGAACGGCGAGGTCAGGGATCAGTTCGCTGTTGCGGGCTATGTCCCGGTCTTCGCGCCGGGCCAGCTCGTCATCCGGGATCCGCCCCCTCAATCGGCCACGGGGGGTGCGCCAAGCAGACCGGCCGCCTAGGGCCCGACCCCGTGGGACTTGGAGATCGCACCCCAGGGGTCGGCGAGGGGCGTGTCCCAGGAGCCGGCGGTGCCGACCTCTAACCCTTTGCTCGCGCCGCGCGAGCAGAGGTATAGCGGTAAGCGGCCGCCGTCCGACGTCTTGGGGTCAGCGTCGGGCCTAGGCGTGCCGAAGCTAAAGCACCTTCACCGCCCGTGTACTTCAGCGAGGTAAGTAGAGAGTCCCTGTGTGCCCTATCCTTTTTTGGTGTCGAGTCGATTTGGCATTGACGAAGCTATCGTTGTCCTGCAGCAGCATCCAGCGTGGCTTCATCCCGCCGCTGGCGCTGAAGAAGGTGCTCAGGTCATCGGTCGCTTCTGCGGGGCCAACCGTGGCCCTACTGAGGGTGAACGGTGGCGCTGTTGGTGAGGCCATGGCGCCCCCCGTGGAGGCAGCATCCGAGGTGGCAGTCGAGGAGAGGGCGCCACAGTCGGGTGCAGAGCAAGTGCCAACCCTCTCTTCATCTCCCGCCTTCGTGGTTGACCCGGCGCGGCAGGATGCTGCCCTCGAAATTCCTCTGCTCATCGAGGTGATAGTCCTCAATGATATGGTAGAGGAAAAGCCGGCGAGGAGGGCGTCCGTACCCGTGGCGCCAGGCGTGGAGACGGAGGCGACAGTGGTGGAGGTGGTGGCGGCGTCTACTCCAGCGGTGGAGGTGGAGACGGCGGGGCCTGCCCCGACGGCGGAGATAGAGGCGGTGGTGCCCGCTCCAGAGGGGCCGTCGACGTCGGTCGAGAGGCCACCGGTGTTGGTCAGGGAGTCCTCCCGCGCCATCGTCAGGTCTGGACGTGATCCCCATGCGTGGGGAGGTCCGACCGTGCGTTGGGCCCCCCGTGAAGACCCAGAGAGGCCCCTCTTCATTCTTGATGACGTCAGGGAGTTGGAGAGGTGGTTGGAAGTGCAGGGCGGGCTTGAAGACATCCACGCTGCCCTGTCCTCCATGGTAGGGAGGCTGCACGACGTCGTGGCCCCCGTCGGTTAGGTATGGTGTGATGTTTCTTTTTTGGCGGTCGTTTTTCCACTTTCTATTCGTCTTTCTCCAAAACGTGTGTCAAGCACAAATCGTCTTGCAGGCCCTCCGAGATTGCAGCCAGGGGAAGTTCGAGTTCCTCTGACGCGAGAGGAGGGGTTTGGGACCGCCTCTCCAAGGAGGAGCGGTGGAACAGGGAGCTGACCGGGCAGCTCGCTGCTGCCCAGCAGACTGCCGCCGCCTTCGGTGAGACGGTGGCCCACCTGCGCTTGCAGGAGAGGGAGGCGTAGGCGGGCTCGAGTAAGGCGGAGGATCAACTCCGAGTCGCCATCGAGAGGGCTCACCGAGATGCCGAGGAGCTCGCCCGGGTCAAGAAGGAGCATGAAGCCCTTCAGAAGACCGTCAAGTGAATCCGGCACGAGCGTCACCTGGCTCGGCAGGAGCGCGACGCGGCCTACCAATAGCGTGATGCGGCTTGGCAAGAGCATGATGTTGAGGTGGGTCGGAAAGTCGAGGCTAAGCGGGTGGCGGGCGATCTTGTGGAAGAGGTCAGTCAGCTCCAGGGGCGGATACGCGACAAGCAGGCCTGTGCCGATGGTATGGACTTCGCTGTTCTTTTTTCTCTTGCTTGCAGCGTAGCACTGGTTCTAACTTGTGGTTTTTTGGGTAGGCCTTGAGAGTGACCTTTCCCAGCTGAGGGCCGCCACGGCACATCGAGCTCGACAACCTGCGGAGCGCCATTGGCATAGTCTGTCAGGACCTCGGGGTGGTCCATGAGCAGGGAACGAGCTCGATGGCGGCTCACCTCCTTAGGACGTACTGGCAGGCTCGCGAGCTTGCTCGGGAGGCACTCTACGTCGGCGTGAGGTGGGCCTTTGGCATCTTCTGTTCCTACTATGCCGGCCTCAACTTCCAGGCGATGAGCGAGGGGTACGCCTCCGGCTACACCGAGGCTGAGCTGGACGAGATTGACGCGTCGGTGCTCGCTCCCGCGGAGGCCTTGGTGCAGCTCTTGGAGGAGTAAGCCATCCTGCCAAAGCACCCGTGATGAGAGTTAGCTGTATCAGGCAAACATGCCCAAAAATATGTAAAGAATTAAGTAACTCTGAACTTGCCTATGTTATGGGGTCGGAAAGATTGGAGTGTGAGCCGAGCGGGTCGGGAAGCGCCGATGAGCAGAGGCACCGTAGCCGTTGGAGGCGTAGGTTTCCCTCAGTCCGATCGATCTTGCCTGAGCGTCGTTCACACACTTTTCTCCTTCCGCGCCCAAACGTTTAGGAAGAGGGTCGGTTTGGGAAAGAACGGTGTTTTGAGAAGACGCCAAGTGTCTTGGGCTGGAGCCCTTGACAGGCCCCGAGGGATATGCGACCCTGGGGCAGAGCTAGGGTTGGATATCCCTAAGCTTGGAACGAAACTTTAGCGAAAGCTACTCGAAACACCTTTTTTCACAAACAAAATGGTGGAAGTATGTACATAGCTTAGAAATGACAGCTATGGGTAAAAGCGACTTAGCTGTTCGATGTTCCAAGCGTTGGCGAAGATTTTCTTGTCGGGGGTTGCCAGTTTGTACGTGCCTGGTCGCAGTACTTGCGCAACGACGAATAGACCTTCCCACGGTGGGGTCAGCTTGTGCCAACCCTTGTTGCTTTGGACGAGGCGAAGCACCAAGTCACCGACGTTAAAGGCCCGACCCCGTACGTTACGGCTGTGATACCGTCGCAAGGCTTGCTGGTACTTGGCCGAGTGCAGCAGAGCCACGTCTCGTGCTTTGTCGAGCTGGTCTTGCGCGTCCGTGAGGGATGCGTGGTTCCCTCGCTCGTCGTACACTCTGACCCTCGGCGACCCATACTCCAGGTCAGTGGGGAGGATTGCCTCGGACCCATAGACCATGAAGAACGGGGTGAAGCCGGTTGCCCTGCTGGGGGTTGTCCTCAGGCTCCATAGGACCGCGAGGAGCTCCGCAACCCATCGGCCGCCGAACTTGTTGAGGTGATCGAAGATCCATGGCTTGAGACCCTGGAGTATCATGCTGTTGGTCCGCTCAACTTGTTCGTTCGTACGGGGATGTGCTATCCCCAACCAATCCACACGGATGTGGTGATCATCGCAGAAGCTGAGGAATTTCTTCCCAGTGAACTGCGTGCCATTGTCTATGATGATGGAGTTAGGGACTCTGAAGTGATGGATGATGTCGGTGAAGAATTGCACCGCCTGCTCGGACTTGATCTACGCGATCGGTCGATCCTCGATCCACTTCGTGAATTTGTCAATGGCGACCAGCAGGTGGGTGAAGCCCCTGGGCGCTTTCTTGAAGGGCCTGACGAGGTCCAGACCCCAGACCGTGAAGGGCCATGTGATGGGGATGGTCTGGAGTGCCTGGGCAGGCAAATGAGTCTGCCGGGCGTAGAATTGGCACACCTCGCAAGTGCGCACCACGCGGGTGGCGTCTGTGACCGCCATCGGCCAGCAGAAACCTTGTCGGAAAGTGTTACCAACGAGGGTTCTTGGTGCGGCATGATGGCCGCAGGCCCCGGTGTGGATGTCTTGGAGCAGCAACCTGCCTTGTTCGACGGGGATGCAACGCTGCAGGATCCCGGTGTGGCTTCGCTTGTAGAGCTCCTGGTCGATGATGACGAAGGACTTGGCATGGCAAGCAAGTCTTCACACTTCCGTCTTGTCCGTCGGGAGTGACTCGCGGATGAGGTAGTCGAGGTATGGAGCTCTCCAGTGAGGCAGAGGGTCTGACCCTTCCACCGGATTCTCTTCGATCTCCATAACCTCGGGGTCGGAGGGGTCGGCCTCCAGGTCCAGGACAGGTGGCTCATCGCCGACCTCCCTCGGTTCGTCATAGCGGATCGAGGGCTTATGCAAGTCACTGACAAAGATGCCGGCGGGGACTGGCCTCCGGTTAGACGCCACCTTTGCCAGCTCGTCGGGTGCCTCGTTGAAGCGTCTCGTGACATGGTTGAGCTCGAGACCGTCGAACTTGTCCTGAAGCTGGCGGACTACGTTGCAATACACCACCATCTTGGGGTTGTGGCAGCTCCACTCCTTCATGACTTGGTCGATGACCAGCTGGGAGTCACCCCGGATGTCAAGCCGTCGGATGCCTAGCTCGATGGCGATACGAAGCCCATCGATGAGAGCCTCATATTCGGTGACATTGTTAGATGCAGGAAAACAGAGGCGGATCATGTACCTCATGCGTATGCCGAGGGGGGAGATGAAGACCAGGCCCGCTCCGACACCAGCTTTCATCAGTGACCCGTCGAAATACATCGTCCAGTACTCTTGCTCCTCCTCCGCCGATGGCGTCTAGACATCCGTCCATTCTGCAACGAAGTCGGCGAGCACCTGGGACTTGATGGATGTTTGGGGGGCATAGGTGATGCCTTGGTCCATGAGTTCGAGCTCCCACTTCGCAATCCTCTCTGTGGCGTCCTGATTCCAGATCACTTTGCTGAGAGGGAAGGATGACACGACTGTCACCGGGTGAGAGCTGAAGTACTGACGCAGCTTCCTCTTCATGATGAGGATCGCGTATATGAGTTTTTGGATTTGGGGGTAGCGAGTCTTGGAGTCAGACAAGACCTCGCTAATGAAGTATACCGGGCGCTGTACCTTGAGGGTATGCCCCTCCTCCTCTCGTTCCACCACCAGGGCAGTGCTTACCACCTGGGTAGTTGCCGCGATGTAGAGTAGGAGTGGCTCCCCATCGACCGGCGGGACCAGGATCGGGGCCTTCATCAGGATTTGCTTGAGCCGGTAAAGCGCCTCCTGAGCCTCGGTGGTCCACACGAAGCGGTTGGTTTTCTTCAGGAGTCGGTAGAGGGGAAGTCCTTGTGCACCGAGGCACGAGATGAAGCAGCTCAGGGCCGCGAGACATCCCATGACGCGCTGTACTCCCTTCAGGTTTCGGATTGTCCCCTTGCTGGTGATGGCCGATATTTTCTCTGGATTGGCTTCGATGCCGCGCTCGGAGACGATGAAGCCAAGAAGCATGCCCCTCGGGACCCCAAAAACGCATTTCTCAGGGTTGAGTTTGATGTGCTTGTCTCTCAGCCTCTCGAAGGCCAACTCAAAGTCGGGGATGAGTTGGTCGCCTTTCTTGGACTTGACCACAATGTCATCTACGTAGGCCTCAACGGTTTGCCCGATGAGGTCCCCAAAACACTTGAGCATACATTGTTGGTATGTAGCCCCCGCGTTTTTGAGGCCGAATGGCATCGTGACGTAGCAGAAGCATCCGAAGGGGGTGATGAAAGAGGTCGCGAGCTGGTCGGACTCTTTCATCGTGATCTGATGGTAGCCGGAGTACGCGTCGAGGAAGCTGAGGGTTTCACACCCTGTGGTTGAGTCGACTATTTGATCTATGCGCGGCAAAGGAAACGGATCCTTTGGGCACGCCTTGTTGACACCTGTGTACTCAAAGCACATCCTCCAATTTCCATTCATTTTTCGTACAAGAATAGGGTTGGCTAACCACTCGGGGTGGTACACTTCCTTGATGAACCTAGCCGCCAAAAGTTTCTAAAGCTCCTCGCCGATGGCCTTGCGCCTCTCCTTGTCGAAGCAGTGCAAGCCTTGTCTCACCGGTTTAGAGCTGGCCTTGATGTTCAAGGAGTGCATGGCGACTTCCCTTGGGATGCTTGGCCTGTCCAAGGGTTTCCACGAAAAAATGTCGTTGTTTGCGTGGAGGAAGTCGACAAGGACTCTTTCCTATTTGGGGAATAGGGTAGCGCCTATCCGCACCGTCCTGCCGTCAGAGCAGTCGGGGTTGAGGGGGACCTCCTTCACACCTTCCGTAGCTTCGAAAGAGCTGGAAAACCATTTGGGGTCGGGCGAGTCCCTAGCGCCCTTCGCAAGCTAGACCGCGTGGTCCTCCAAGGGAGTGATGGCCGAGGCATATTTGCAGCACTCGACATCACACTCATACGCCTTCTGGAAAGATGTGCCGACGATGATGACCCCGTTGGGTCCCGGCAGCTTGAGCTTGAGGTAGGTGTAGTTGGGGATGGCCATGAACTTGGCGTAGCATGGTCGTCCCAGGATGGCGTGGTAGGTTCCGCGAAAGCCTACCACCTTAAAAGTGAGGGTCTCCTTCTTGAAGTTGGAAGGAGTCCCGAAGGTGACGGGCAAGTCGATTTTCCCGAGGGGCATTGCCCATTTTCCCGACATGATGCCGTGGAAAGGTGCCTCGCTAGGGCGGAGACGGGATTGGTTGATCCCCATGGCGTCGAGGGCCTTGGCTTAGAGGTTGTTGAGGCCACTGCCTCCATCCATCAGCAACTTGGTGAGGCGCTTAGTGCCAACGATGGGATCGACGACGAGGGAGTAGTGCCCCGGTTGCGGGATGCATTTTGGGTGGTCAGAACGGTCAAAGGTTATGGCAGACCTTGACCAGTCGAGGAAGGTCGGGGTAGCAGGGTCGGCCACATAGACTTCGTGGTGTTCCAGCTTCCAGCGGCGCTTGGAGTCGTAGGCTGCCGGCCTGCCAAAAATCATGAAGCAGCCGTCCATGTTGGAGAAGCCGTCTTCCTTCTCTCCAGTGTCCTTCCTCTCCTCCTCGGGCTTCCTTCGCCAGTCGCCCTTTATGGGGTTGCCCACAAAGAACCTCTTCATGAGGTTGCAGTCTTTGTAGGCATGCTTGACCGGGAACTTGTGGTTCGGGCACGGTCCCTCAAGCAGCTTGTCGAAGAAGCTGGGGGTGCCCTCGGGGGGCGGCTGTCCCCTCTTGCGCTCGGCAATGGCCACGAGGGGGTCCTCGCGCCGCTGCTTCTTCTTCTTCTTCTTCTTCTTCTTCTGGCAGTTGGAGGTGCCTTCGTCGGCATCTTCCTCCCGCTTAGCCTTGCCCTTGGGGTGATCAAAGATCGCCCTGACGGCCTCCTCACCCGAAGCGAAGTTGGTGGTGATGTTGTGGAGCTCCTCGGTGGTCCGTGGATCCATACGTCCTAGTTCATGGACCAAGGACCTATAGGAGCTCCCTGCCAAGAAGGCCCCGATGACATCGGCATCGGTGACATTAGAGAGCTCGGTGCGCTTCCTGGAGAAACGCCGGATGTACTCTTAGAGAGTCTCATCCGACCCCTGGCGGCAGCTTCAGAGGTCCCAGGAGTTTCTAGGGAGCATGTACGTGCCCTGGAAGTTCCCCACGAAGATGTCCTTCAGGTCATTCCAATTACGGATCCAGCCTGAGGGAAGGTTTTCTAGCCAGGCTCGCGCGGAGTCGGCTAGGAAAAGAGGGAGGTTGCGGATGATTAACAGGTCATCATCCGCCCCACCTGCTTGGCAGGCGAGCCAGTAGTCACTGAGCCAAAGTCTGGGGTTTGTTTTCCTGATGTACTTGGTGATGTTGGTGGGCTGCCTGAAGCGTGCCAGAAATGGCACGTTGAGCATCCACGCGGAGAAAGCCTTGGGCCCCGCTAGGCCGGGGCTCGAAATCCGGTCTTCTCCGCTGTCATAGCGACCACCATGGCGTACGTGGTAGCCGCGGTTGGCTCCGTCCTCCCTGTCCGCACGGGAGCGCCTCTGCGCGTCCAAGGTGTTGTGGGCATCACGGACGGGGCCGACGTGGCGGTGGACGGATGGAGCTCCGCCGCCCGCGCGTGGTGGAGTCCGTCGAATGGGCAAGGACCGGTTTCCCCCGTGGGAGAAAGGTTGGTGGATAGACCCTCCACGCCTCTCGAGAGGTGCAGAGGGCGTGACCCTGTTGGCGTCATGCCCACACCGTCGGGATGTGGAGCTCTCCACCTCCTGGACTGCAGCACACTCAAGCAGGTTGCGTACCTCTTGGTGGGCTTGTCGCTCCTTGGGCGTTGCTGGCTTGGGGAGTTGTCGGAGTAGGGCCACCGCAGCGGCGATGTTCTGGTTGGCTCGTGCAAAGATATGGGGACGATCCTCGTCCTCGCAGATGCGCCACTGGACGTTGCGGGCCTGATGACGCGCTCCACCTTCGTTGCGGTGGTGCTCGTCCTCTTGGTCGAGAACCGCGTGTTGCTCTGGCAGTCGGGCCTATGCCAGCGCCCCAGCGTGGGCACCGACTACAGCTACGGCGTTGGGTGGGGGAGTATGTTGCTCCCCTTCATCGTCATCGTCGTTGGCCCCCTCGAAGTGCTCATCGGCCATGAAGCACTCACGCGAGGGGTGGTAGCTACCGTTGGCGGAGCCGGCGTCGGAGGCCGTTTCTGGCCCCTCCGTAAGGAGATGCAAAATAGCCCCCGAGACATGTTCCATTGTGCCCACGAACTCGTTGTCTGTGGGTGGCATGATCATGGATCATGCCAGGAGATGACCATAGATCACCGCGGCGTTGTGCAGACCAAAGGGCCACTCCTCCGAAGAGGGCCTTGTGGTACGTGCCCGGCAACTCCCCATCATTTCGGCAACGGAGCCGGGGGTGACAGGGCGAGTGGGTTGGAGGGGAAGAGGAATCAGAGTGATTCCCTCTCCCGTCGCAAGGAAGTCTAGGCTCCCAAAGCGGATATGGGAGCCCGGAGCAAAGCTGTTGTCGTGGGTGGCCATCCGGAGCTGGTGATGGTCGTCGTACGCGCAAAGTGCCCCAACCTGGCGCGCCAACTGTCGGTGTTAAGAATCACAGGTCAAGACTACCGGCTTAGTAAATTTGTTTCTCTACACGTAAGGCTCGGATGGTTGTACGAGAGGGCATGAGGTTTATACTGGTTCGGGCAGGAATAGCCCTACGTCCAATGTGGGTGGCTGCTCGTGTTACTCGTACCAGGTTTGCAGTAGGGGCTACAAACAGGCAAGAGAGGGAAGCTGGTTCCCAGGTCTCTATGAGTGTTTTTCGTCTGGTGGTATGGTTGGTTCGTACTTGGGTGAATTCGGGGTTCGGTCTCTGGATCCCCCGCCCTCAGGCCCCCTGGTCTCCTTTTATAGTGCAAGGAGGACATAGGGGTTACAAATGAGCCGGGAGTAAAGAAGGTAAAAAGGTAGAAAGGTAAAAAGGGAAGCAAGTGGGGCTACTGGAGACGCCATCTTCCCTTGTTGTCTCTGCGTCTTGTCAGTACTGCTACTGAGGGAAGGGGGGTTGCCGTTGGGTCCCATTAGTGACTCGGCGGTCGGCCACTGTAGCCGGGCACGCGGGTCGTGCATAGCGGCCGACCACTGTAGCTGCGCAAGTTGGTGGTGACGACTAGCCACCCTAGCTGCGCACGTCACGGGCGACGGTCGACCACTGTAGCCATGTGTCCTGACGGGGCGGTGTGGCTGACGTGCTCTCCTTGCTAGGCCGCGCGGGAAACCAGGCGGTTTGCCCTCCTCCGTTATACGGCATGGGTGATGAGTGCCCTATGACAGATGTCACAGTGGGGTAGGACGGTGCAGTTGTAGCCCTGTGTAGTCCTGGTAGCAGTGCGCAGACCAATATTCCGACAGGTCATGTCAAGGAACGCGGGCGCCTCTCCATGTGTTAGAACTATATCTGGAAGCGTGCGCGTCCCATCGGTTAGGTGAGCCCAGGGGGGACCCATAGAGCCCGCACTTCCATCTGATCTCTTGCACGTACCTTCAGGCGAGGCGGAACTCTGTCCAATGGGATCGGACGGGTCTGACCCCTCGCGCTTGGGGTTGGGTGAGGCAGAGTTCTGCTTCGAGGGGTCCGGCGAGGCGGAACTCCATCGACTGAGACGAGGCGAGGCCTCAGGGGGTCGGGCGCGTCTGACCCTGCGACCCTGGGGTCGGGCGATACGGAGCGGAGTGCCTCTGGGATGTGTTGTTGGCGGAGATTACGGGTGTCAGGGGTGGGCCCTAGCCCTTGTGTCTGTTAATTAGGGAGCGTAAGAAAGTCGTTAATATTTCCCCCCGACAAGAATTCTCCTCGCACTCTTCACGCATTTGTGGATGCCGATTGGGCTGGTGATCCTAATGATTGAACTTCCACTTTAGCTTATGTTGTTTTCCTTGGAGCCAATCCTATCTCTTGGAGTTATAAAAAGCAAAAGACAGTTGCTCGATCCTCCACCGAAGCCGAATATCGGGCCATTGCCTCCACTGCCGCTAAAGTCAATTGGATCATGAATCTTCTTCAAGAGATGAAAGTTCCAATCTCACCCACTCCAGTCATCTATTGTGACAATGTAAGTGCCACTTATATTTGCGCCAACCCCGTGTTCCATTCTCGTACGAAGTGCATTGCTATTGACTTCCATTTCGTTCGAGATCAAGTTGCTACTGGTATAAGATCATCAACTCATCATTGCGCACGGGCATAACATTCTCTCTTGGAAAGAGAATGATGGCCAACCACTTGTGCATCAAGTGAAGAGTCAAATTCTGAATGTCATTGCACCGAGGTGCAAATTTTCCATGGACAATCTGACAAGACATTTCACCCCAAAAACCATGTCGAGAGAAACTGCGGCAAGCTTTGTCAAGAGAAACAGCGCAACGAGGACCAAAACCAAGGTGATGCTAAATTTCGTCCAAGTAAAATGGTATTCCATCCCAATGAGTAGGAAAGTAACACCGTCCGTCACCTCTCAAAGAGTGCAAAGAAACTAGATGTTGAGGGGCTGAGAACCAAGCTGCCCAGTCGGCAAAAAATCGTACCACCCAAAAGCAAACCAAATAGAGGTGATGTCGATATCCAAAACTATTTTCTCTAAAAGTTATGGGTCGTAGGCCTTGGTGGGACCAAAGGCCTAGTCCTTGAGGATGGCATGGGCTTGCTTGTCGCGATCGCCTTTTAAGTTGAGGTAGGGGGCATCACTTGCGTCCACCTCCATAGCTTCGACTTGTGGTTCAGCTTGCTCTTCTTGCTCTTCTTCATAGTCCATCAAGGTCGGGCTCGGTTTTGGTCTGGAGGAGTAAGAAGAGCTAGCACTAGCCCGCGACTGGGATGAGCTTGAACCCATCATCCTTCTGAATGCGCCGGCAACCCGCTTCATGCTTGCCACCGAAAACAAAGAAAATACCAGAGCAACTCAGAACAGGTTAGTGTAATCGAATGAAATTCTTACCCAAATGTTGCTCCTCCAATGCTTGGCCAATCTTGCAGCAAAGAAATCAAGAGAGAGAGAGATTGCTTGCACTCAACTTTGAGCAAAACTTCAAAGGAAACCTAAGAGCAAATTGTAGAGAGGGAGTGAGTAGATGAAATATGAGTAATGGATGAAGATCACTCCCTCTCACGTCCTATTGATAAATCAAAGGGGGCCAACGGCTGGGAATGGTTGAGGCTCAACGGCTAGTAGCCATTGTTGGCAGGTGGGGCCCAGCGACCGTTGGGCTGGTTTGGCCGAACTATGGGTTCGGCCAACCTCTGGTCGGGCCCACTTGCTGCCAACTTTGGTAAGTGGCTCCCCAACGGCTACATGATGTCATGCCTGGGTGCCTCAGCCAAAGTTTTCTTGATAAATGCTCAAAAGATTTTTTATGAAAAGGGGAAAATAGCTAGAAAAAAGATCCAACTTGCAAATGTGGGTTGAAAAAAATCAAATATGCATTGGGAAAAATCAAATGATGGGGAAATCAAAATTTTGAAAGCAAATATGAGATAACTACCAATTTACCTTTCGGTGAAGGGCTCACCATTTTGAGTCCGACAAGCAGAACTCTTCTCCATCATTTTTTACCACTCATCGTCCCATCCTGGAGAAGTGGATTAGGATGCTCGTTCCACCTTCTGCCACACCTTGTTGGTCTTCTTAGGTTTTGTTAGTGTGGTTGGTGGCTTCTTGGATTGAGGTTGTGGCTCCGACCACTCCCCGTGCCACTCATCTTCTTAATTGATCAGGTAGCATTGCTCCTCCCTTGGTTGAAATTTGAACATCATGTTCCTCCTCCCAATGCAGAAGTGGATTTCTTCGACTCCAACATCGATCCTTGCATTTGCGGCATTCAGGAATGCTCGCCCAAGAATGAGCGGCATTCCCAAGTCACCTTCCATATCGAGGACCACGAAATCCACAAGGATGTAGGAACCTCGGATTTTCACCAGGAGATTCTCTACTATTCCCTCGGGGTATTAGATTGTCGAGTTGGCTACCTGCAACCTCATCAAGGTAGGGGAAAGAGCAGGATAGTTCAACCTTTCAAACATCACCTTGGGCATGATGTTGACACTTGCTCCAAGGTCACAAAGGGCCTGCTCGATGTAGTAGTCATATATCGAGCAGCTGATCGCTGGGTATCCCAAATCTTCCTTGCTTGCTGCTAGTTCATCCAATGATTCCTTCCTTGTTGTATGGGCTTTTCCTGCATGGTTAGCACCAAACGGCCTCCGAGATGGCTTACCCCATCTGGTGGTCACCACACTACCATTTTCATGAGAAGACTCAGGTTGCCCCGGGATCTTCCCAAACTCAGTAGAAGGAACAACAGCAGCCAGTTGAGCTAACTAGGTTTCTAGAATTTTCTTGAAACTCAGTTGGTTCTTGAAAGCAGAAGAAAGACCATCAAGTTTTATGTTGAGGCTATTCAAGTTTTGTCGTTGGCAGCTAAGTTCTTATTAAGACTTTCATTTATCTTAGCTTGCCCAAAAATGAGATCTCTAAAGGAGGGTTGGTTAGGATTGAAAGAATCACCGTTGTTACCTCCTTTGTAAGGACGTTGCTGATTCCACCCTTGGCCTCCTTGTGGACGATAGTTGTTGTTGTTGTCGTTCATGTACAACACATCCTGCTGAGTCTTGGGGCAATTATTCCCCAAGTGTCTAGTGTTTCCACAAACCTCACATGTCATGTGAAAATCCATAGCTTGGATGGTGTTGGACATGGCAACTTTCTCTTTTGTGTAGTCATCCAATCTCTTCATGAGGAGGTCCATCTTAGCAGTAAGCATGTCCTCTTCCTTGACGATATGTGTACCTCTCTATCAGGGTTGGAGTCATTCATCACTCCATCACCTCTCTATCAGGGTTGGAGTCGTTCATCGCTCCATCCTTGATTAGAGACCATCTTCTTGATCAAAGTTGTAGCAGCTTCAATAGTAAGCGAGAAGAAGGCTCCTCCAGCAGTAGCATCAACATGGCCTCGGGATGTCAGAGTCAACCCATTGTAAAAGTTCTAAAGAATGAGCCATTTATCCATTCCGTGGTGAGGATAGGCTAGGATGTACTCCAGAAGCCTTTCCCACGCCTTAGGAATTGACTCAATAGCTTCTTGCTGGAAACTCAGAATCTTTCCGCGAAGGGCGTTGGTTTTGCCCAACGGAAAGAACTTCACGAGGAATGCCATAGAGCATTTATCCCATGTATTCACCTCCGTACGGCTTGCATAGAACCATTGCTTCGCTCTCTCTAGGAGAGAGAACAAGAATAGTTGGGGACAAATGTCATCTTCACTTACCCCTCTAATGGTGAAGGTGATGTAGAACTCAAGGAACTGTTGTAGATGGGCGCTTGCATCCTCATTGGCTTAACCACGAAATGGGCTAGCTTGCGCCATGGTAATGAGACCCGTATTGATCTTGAAGTTGATGTTCCCCGTGTCCACCTCAGGGCTTTTTAGCACTTGAGAGGCTGAGGGAGTGGAGTACTCACAAAGAGTCTTCTGGGCCATCGCGTTTGATGTAGATGGTGCAAAGGAAGCTGGGTCGACTGCTGAGAGAGTAATATGAGGAGGAATGACATGAGATCATACCCATCTTACAAGTGACTCTGAATTCTCGGTGAAATTTGTCGGCAAGTTGAAACCAGTCATACACTACATGTATTCACATCAAAGATAGATATGACAATCAAGGTTAGCCTGCTTGAGTAAGGATCTATCATCTATGAATATAAACATATACAAAGTAAAAACTTTTAACCAGTTCCTTCCCCGACAACGGTGCCAGAAATGCTTGTTGGTATATTTAATGATCATGAATAAATCCGCAAGCGCATGAATATACTGTTGTAGCATTTCACCCAAGAGTATTCCCAAGGGTATCGTATTTCCCAAAGGAAGGTGGGTAGGTCAAAAGATTTTACTATGTATATGAGTATACTAGAGATGGATAGAGAGAATACTCAAAGCAGGGGTAAGATATGATAGATATGTAGTGTGTCACACAGGAATCATCTCAAGATAACTAAGCTAGGGAGAAGGACTAAGAGTTAGCTCTAGGTTCATATGTACTTCTATATACTGCATGGATCATACAAGCACAACATACATACACATTGTATAGGACTCAAGGCTATGCACCCAGGCACACACGGGGAGATAGTACCCGTACCGGTTCCGCCCGGCAAAGTTACTGCTAATTTACGAACTCCTACAGCATACCCGAACATGGGGGATTACAAAGGACGAACAAGGCTTTCACCACCTGCCGGCTACCCCTGCAGCCCGCGGGGTAAACTCATATCAAATGAAGCTAGGCAATCCAAGCACCATGCTTGCATTGTTAAAAACACTCCAGCCATCCCAAGCTATTGTGACTATGGTTGAAGCCACCATAAATATGGCCATTGAACCGATGCCGTAGCATAGATCAACTAAGCTATACATGGTATATACGCACACAAAGTATGTACTGAAGCATGATCTCAAGGCATACATGAGAGTATATAAGACAATACTACGATAGAAAGGGTATGCGACTAGCATACGAGCGTATAAGCCAAGCACATCAACATAGCTAGGGTATATATCTAACTCACACATATAAGAACCATACACAACACTATATAAAGAAGATGAATACTTTGAATAGAATGAAGACAACCTAGGAATGTAAGATACAAGAGCCATACCCTAGACTCTAAGAAGACCTGGAACCTTGAAGTAGAGGTACTCTAGCCTAACTCCACTAACTTGGAAACTAAGAGGGAGAGAATGATTCACTTGTGGTGTGTGTTAGAATGGAAGGGGTGCCTCTCTGTTTATAGGCTCCGAGAGGCGGTTCTCCTAGGGAATCTTTAGGGAATATCCTATAACTGACGTAGGGGGCCGTCAACCGTCACAACATGGAAGCTGATCAGCAGAGGAGCCTGAGGTGGTTTGGTCGATCCAAGGGTTCGGCTGAACCGCTAGTGGCCCCTCCTGCAACTGCCTTCGCATGGTAGTCTAACAGGTATGTTCCAATGGCGGTTGTGTGCGCTATCCGGTGGATTGAGGCGGTTATGGTAGTTTGTGGGCCCTTCAATCCATGGGATGCACATGTGGCAACCTTCCATTGGTGAGAAGTGTGTTTCTTGGATCCATAGAGTGTGCTTTCTCCATCCTTTTATAGTATTTCACCTGCAACCAAATATTCTCCAAGGATAAGTGGAACTACATTATTCGAAACCAAATATGCGTGTAAGAAATGACAATCCTTCTTTATTCTTGAGTATATTGACGGTCATATTTGGTACTTAACGACTGTCAACAACCAACGTCATGCTAAATGGGTTGAATTCATTGAAACTTTTCCATACGTGGTGAAATACAAGAAAGGTAAGGACAATCTTGTTGCGGATGCTTTGTCCTGAAGAAATGTTTTGTTGAACCAACTTGAGATAAAAGTGCTGGGACTAGAGAGCTTCAAAGATTTATCAAAGATTTATATTCCACTGATCATGAATTTAGAAAACCTTACGCAAAATATACAGCAGGAAAAGGATGGGAAAAATATGTGTGCCAAATTGTTCTGTTAGACTCTTGTTGTTATAGGAAGCTCATGTAGGTGGACTAATAGGTCATTTTGGATGTAAAAAGACCTACGAGCTGCTGGCCGACCATTTATATTGTCCTAAGATAAGTATAGACATTGAGAGACTTGTGCAGTGATGCGTCACATGTCACAAAGCTAAGTCAAAACTGAAACCCCATGGTTTATATCCTCCATTCCTATTCCTAATGTTCCTTGGGAAGATATTAGCATGGACTTTGTTTCGGGTTTACCAAGGACTAAGAGGGGGAGTGATTCTATTTTTGTTGTTGTTGATCAATTCTCAAAAATGGCAAATTTTAAACCTTGTCATAAAAGCGATGATGCTTCCCACATAGCCTCTTTGTTTTTCAGGGAAATTGTGAGGTTGCACGGGATGCCTAGGACCATTGTTTCAGATCGAGATACAAAATTCTTGAGCTACTTTTGGAAGACATTATGGGCAAAACATGGAGCAAAGCTGCTATTTTCTACAACATGTCACCCACAAACGGATGGACAAACGGAGGTGGTGAATAGAACACTTTCTATGCTGCTGCGTACCATGATCAAGAAGAACCTGAAGGAATAGGAAGAGTGCTTGCCACACGTGGACTTTGCATATAACAGAGCAGTACATTCTACCACTCATTTGTGTCCATTTGAGGTTTTATATGGATTCAAACCACTTGCTCCGATAGATTTGTTATCATTACCATTGCAGGAAAGGAGTAACATGGATGCCTCCAAGTGTACTGCATATGTAAAGAAGATACATGAGAAGACCAAAGAAGCAATCAATAAGAAGGCCAAGTACTATGCTGAGTGGGCGAACAAGCATCGCAAGAAAGTGACATTTGAACCAGGAGATTCTGTTTGGGTACATCTTCGCAAAGAACGCTTTTCCAGAGAGCCATAAATCAAAATTGATGCATACTTAGCGCATATGAAACATCTGGGCGAGTACTTATCATTGCATACATGATAGATCCAATAGCCGAGGCATATGGCACTTAGCACAACCTTCAATGTCGCTGACTTGGTGCCATACTTTGGGCCTGAAGAATCAAATTCGAGGACGACTCATTTTCAAGAGGGGGAGGATGATGAGGTCATCTCAACCAGCCATGCACCATCACATGTAAACCAAGGACATGGTATACAAGATGTCAAAGATGTCACCCAAGCAAGAGAACAAGTGAACATTGGACCAATTACGCGCAGTCGAGCTAAAAAGCTATAGCAACAGGTGACTTCACTCCTAGCAGAAATTAACTTCAACATACATGAGAATGTTATACTACCTAAATGTTCTACATTGGTTGTACTTAGGTATGTACCGGAAGCAGGCGGTGCTGCTCTACCTGGAGATGAAACTCAAAGATCAAACGACAAGGAATGGAGTAACAAGCCCTATTTTGATCAGCTTGGAGCCAAAGTTTGGAGTGAACACTTCGGAACCCGTTTTGAGCAGTTCGGACCTGCATAATGAATCAACCATAACTTTTTATTCCCGATAGTTCTGGAGATCCACGAGTACTAGATGCAACGGGATTGAAATCTACTTTCCAATGCAACAAACGGCATGTCATTTGGACTTCCCAATAAAGAGTTACGGCAGATTAGTGGAGACTGTACAGAACGCCAACACCCACGCGAGGCTCCTCGGGAGTTCAGTTCGTGGTGACCTTGTTGAGTTAGCATAACTCCAGGAACTCTAAGGTCCATTCACACCTAACTAGGAGGGTTGTTCCTAGTATAAATAATCCTTGAATCCAAGGTAGTGGACAAGACTTTGATAATGAAATAGAACCCCTTTTGTTCAGTTGTGTGCTAACAAATTCAAAGAGTGATCTCTACCCCTTTGCTCTTGTGATTTTCTTGAGGGATTACAGAAGCGGCCGCTTCATCGGCTCCCAATTGGTGCTTGTAGTCCTTTGATTTCAGGTTATGTTGGTTGGTTTTTTGAGAGTGTGGTTGGGCGAATCCTCGATTCAGGTTGTCGATTAAAGACGATGGTTGGCTTCGAGTTTTATTTATCAGTTTGCACTAGCTATCGCTACTTGCAGCAAGTTATGTTGACTGTTCTACATCTAGTTATCTTGATTGGGATTCTACATCGTAAAGATCGGGACCGAGTCTCATCATCATGTTGTGAACATGCTGCATGCAAAAGCTCCTACTTTAGAAACTGTGCAATCAGGAACTGGCGACAACTTTGCAATTGTATGAGGATATTTCTACAAAATTCCTCGGAAAAACAAACTTGTCAGATTTTTTGAATTTCATATGGGCTTCAGACCATGTCCTCCTTTGGGCTGGATGGGCCCGGCTTGATCCTGCTCGCTCGACGAACTGGCTCAGTAAGCCTCGGCCCATCTATATGGCTGCCCCCGTACCTTATCCGATGACATTGGGGTTGGTAGGGTTTTCGTTAAATTGGCGACTCGGCAGTGGCGGCAACTGTGTAATGTGCATAGATCTCAACCAGGGTGGCGGCACGGTATCCGGTGCCGATGGTAGAGCAGATTCTTGGATCCAACGATCGTATCGGCTGGTCTGCCCACCTGGAGATGAGCCGGATAACGTCAGAGCACACTGCAGTGGCACACACATCGGGGTGATCAGGGCAGTGCGTGGTGGCTCCATTCCGTTAGTTCATGGCAGCGCTGACCATGACATGCACGGAGGTGTGGCTTGGCTTTGCTAGCATTGCTGGTGGCGGACCAGTGCACTTGTGCGGGCCGAGGGACATGCATGGTTTCACTTGATCGGACGGTCATCCCGCCCCATGGTGGCAATGGTGCTAGCTAGTTCTTCCGCTCAAAACAGCGGGGTAGAGTGAGGCGCATGCTGGAGATTTGAAGACAGGTTATGCGGAGCAGTATCTATCCTGAAACAATGTCTTTTATCTGCCCTGCCTTGGTCAGATTCAGGAGAATGACCCATTGAGCCCCGTACTCTTTTCTGTTAAAAGGAAGACAATTACGTGGAAGACAAAATCCATATCAACCAAAGAAGTAAATCGACGAATAATGTGGAGAAATCGAAAGATGGACGGACGGGTTTCCTATTGCTTCCATTGCTCCTACGTTATAGATGTTTTGGTCTAGGATCTGTCTCCTTTTACCCACCTGTTCTGTATCTTCAAGTACACATGTTTAGACCATTTCCCAGTTCATCACTTCACGCAAACTCGAAGTTGTAGCTGTTTGTGTTTTTGGACTATTTTCACCTACAACACAGTTTAATTTGTTAATTAAACACGTAAACCCCACAATCATAAACACAAACTGTGTGTTGTAGCTAGACTTGTAGCTGTTGGTATTTTTGCTACAAATGTTGCTCCTTAATTAATTTCGATGGGAAAGAATAACCTGGCAAGATCGAACCCAGCAGGAAGCATCCGCGGCCTCTTTTTATCTAGTGGCTATGCGTGTTAGGAACTTTGGCTTTCAATCCTGCCGCTGCCGGTGGAGAACTTGTCGACGAAGCATCCAAGAGGTGGAACTTCAAGGATGTGTGTGCTACAAGTAGCCAGTGCGCACCACTACGCTAGATGTCTCTTTCCCTATATTAATTAGTAAATTACTAAAGTATATATACTATATAAATAACCAGGCAAACTACTCGAACGCACGAAGGAAGTGTACCCAGGTATGCTGATTCCAACTAATAGCTAAGGTTCTTTTTTTTGCTACAAACCGAATCAATCAATTAAGCAAGGAGAGTTCGTGTTTACGTGCAAACCGCCCGATCATCTGGATCATCTTGTCAGGACTCATGGTACTTCACTATTTCCTTTATTTCCACCGCTTGATTTTACCGGATGGACAGCTCTAATTTTTTTCAAAAGTCCTCTAAAATTTCTCGTCCATCATATGGTCATCAGTTTTTTGGTGGAGCAATCAGCCTACATTGTTCATTGTCATGCATGGGCTGGACTCCACTTCGATTTTTCAAGTTGTATGGAAATTGAGCTGACGATATTCCTTCTAATTTTTTTAAATTCTTGCATCGTTTTAATGGAGCCATAACTTCAGCGCATGCTATTAAGCTATTTCGTCCTGTTGATTACAGATAGATACACAGTACTAAAAGATGCCAATGATACAATCAGCATGGCACTGACGTGCCACCTCATGCGGCGCCAAGTACACCAGGTGCTTACCCACAACAAGAGTACACCAGATTCCAATAACTAACTAATACATCTCCAACCATCCATCATCGGGAAAAGCAGCAGCGATAGTGAATAAATAGCCACAAATAATGAGACATACATATATGATGCTAATCCTGGAATTAAACCCTCATTAGATAGGCAGTAGCTAGGGTGCACCCATATCCCTTAACCACTCAAGCAACGCCTGATTCTTGACGATAAAGATGAACCTGACATAGCAATGCATGCCAGCTGAGTGATACTAATGAATGGGATCTCAGACACATGTCACTGTTGATCGGACATCGATCCAAGAACACATGAACGAGGATCGACATGATTCAGGGGTGGACCGTCTTGTGACTTGCCATGTACCCCTATGCGGAAATTAAGAATAATAGTGGTTGGCAATTTAACATCATGCATGCACACCCGATCGAACGTAGCCTGTGTTTCGTCCTAACAATGAATGCAAAGAAGATACTTCGATCACTACACGTACAGTTACCTCCAATTTAGCATTTGCACGGTGTAATTAACTACTGCCGTGTTCCTTTTTAACCTTTCACTAATTTTGAAATGCAACTTTGAGCATTATTTTCTACAGCTACATGTTAAGATATACGACTAATAAAATTATAATGTCGTTAAACTATTTCCACAATACAATTTTCAGTCCCCATTATAGCTAGGGCGGCTTGCGACTTTACTTAATTAGTACTCCCTCCATTCCAAATTTTAGGTCGTTTTCGCTTTTCTAGTTGCATAGATATTATTATGCATCTCTATATATATAACATATATATAGATGTATAATAATATCTATGCAAATATCTATGGATAATAATATCTACATATATAACATATATATAGATGCATAATAATATCTATGCACCTCGAAAAGCGAAAACGACCTAAAATTTGGAACGGATGGAGTGGTAATTACCCAGGGTAGCTCTATATATATGAATGAATGTGGTTACTTGTGGCACTTCTGAGTTCTGAGCATGATACAAGACCAAATATTCCAGAAACTAAATAAAGATTTTAGCACAGGGGTTAAAAGTAACTTACGTACTGTTACTAATATATTTACCATTACAGTCCACTAGAAATACACGTGTTCTTTTTTAATGCAGTGCTTAAAAGTAACTTAAGTTGTCAAATGCCATTTATTCAGGGTGTGGATGTGTCAAAATTTGCACAGATAATTCAATAATTACCATCGTTTGTAACATGAGATCCACTTTAAATAATGATGATCAAGCAAGATTAGGTGCATTACATGCTGTTCGCCCTTGCATTATATATATACCTACCTCGGCCATTACCTACTAGGGGCCTGTTTGGTTCATCACTAAAATTTAGACCCTATCATATCGAATATTTAGATATTCATTTAGACCCTATCACATCGAATGTTTAGATACTAATTAGAAATATTAAATATAGGTTAATTATAAAATCAATTGCATAAATGAAGGCTAATTCGCAAGACGAATCTGTTAAGCCTAATTAGTCCATGATTTGACCATGTGATACTACAATAAATATGTATTAATCATGGATTAATTAGACTTAATAGATGCGTCTCGCGAATTAGCCACGGCTTATGCAATTAGTTTGATAATTAGTTCACATTTAGTCCTTCTAATTGGTATCAAACATCCTATGTGACCCGAACTAAAAATTAGTCTACGGATCAAACACCCCTAAAGTCAAAACGCATTATTTGTCTTGGGCTCGCTTGTATATCAAGCAAAATATATAAAAAGTTGAATTTTTCATTGTCATGTGGAGAAAGAGAATGTGTATTATTGCATCATGTGCATATATATTGTTCAAAATCTTCTATTCATTCTGTTCTATTTTCTTAATTAGTATATTGCCAACATATATATATATATATATATATATATATATATATATATGCACACGATAATGTGCGGTAGTATGCACGCATATCACTCTTATAGTCCACAGAAACAAATATTAGTTTTGGAACACTATTACTGTACTTACTGTCATTTACGCAACTTCATATATTACATTCCCTCGTTCGTTTTCTCTCTCCAAATCATTTGCATGCCTTCAAAAAACAAAAGGTGGTCAGTGGCGTGGCACTCTGCAATCAGCAATGACTCGTCTAGCTAGCTTCCCTTTCGGTTAAGTACTTGTATACGCACTGCTAGCAGCAGTGTACTCCCTCCGTTTCAAATTATAGGTTATTTTAGTTTTTATAAATTTATAGATATTTGTATATACCTAAATATATACTATATTTACGTACATACAAACATCTATGGGAAAAAACAAACATAATTTGAAACGGAAACAGAAACGGAAACAGAGGAAGTAGAATCTAGCGCTCTGGCATCGGTATTGGGTGGAGAATTAGTGAGTTAAACCAGTGGTGTAACTGAGGTAATAACGCACAATGCAAGCTACGTACACAAACACGTACACCGGCCGGTACGATATTATCCAATTTATTGTAGTGTGACATCGACGATGTGATCGCTATCTGGTCGTCTCAGGTCCCACTCGATTGACTGGGCCGGCCGGCGCGTGTCGAGTCACCGGGAAGCTCCGGCGTTAGCTAGGGCCCAGTAATAATTTTTGCCACCTTACTACAGTGTGACCCTGCTAGTTCTGATCGTGAAAGTTATCCCGTACTAGGGGAACGGGAAGGAACAGATCTAGGGGCGTTTGACACGGGTTAAATTTTAATCTCTGTCGTATCGGATGTTTGATGCTAATTAGGATGATTAAATATGAGCTAATTATAAAACTAATAGCAAAATTTCGAGACTAAGGTCCTGTTTGGCACGGCTCCACTCCTAAACTCCAGCAACTCCATCAAAAAATTCAGCCAAACACCCCAACTCCAAAACTCCATGAAGTTGCCAACTCCATGGAGCTGTAGTGCAAATGGAGGTGGAGTTTTGGAGCACCTCTTTTGCTGCTCCAGAAACCTCTCTTTCGAACCTTCTCGTGGAGTTGGTGGGTAATTACCCACCAATGCCCTGGTTACACGAAAAAACGTTTCATTCTATTCTCCTTTCTATTCTCCCGACCTCCACTTGCCGCCAGAGCGTTGCCCGTGGCCGCCCCCGTGGCCGGCCGGCCCCACCGCCTGTCGTCGCCCGTCACCTGTCGCCGCCCGACGCCGCGCCAGTCGCCGCCCGCCGCCGCCCGTCGCCGCACCCGTTGCCGGTCGCCGCCAGCCGCCTGTGTTCGCCCGTTGCCACCCGCCGCCCGTCGTTGCCGGCCGCCCGTCGCCGCACGCCGCCGGTCGTCGCCCGTCGCCACCCACCCCGCCGCCAGTCGTCGCCCGTCGCCACCCGCCGCCCCGTCGCTACCCACCCTGCCGCTCGTGGAGGGCATCCCGTGTGCGGCACAGTGCAGTGGAAAAAGGGGAAGAAGAAGATGGGATAGAGAGGATGACAAGTGGGGCCTTAATTGGGGGGCAACAATGGCAATCCACACTGAAATCGATCTTTTTTTGGAGCTAAGAGCACCCATCTAGCCAAACACCTCATTTTTGTTCTGGAGTTTTGGAGCGGAGCTGGCTCCATGTGAAGTTCTGGAGTGGAGCAGCTCCACCCGGAGTTGGAGCCATGCCAAACAGGATCTAAATCGCGAGACGAATCTATTAAACCTAATTAATCTATAATTAGCAAATGGTTACTGTAGCATCACATTGTCAAATCATGCACTAATTAGGCTTAATAGATTTGTCTCGCGATTTAATCTAGGTGTTGTACAATTAATTTTATAATTAGTCTATATTTAATACTTCTAATTAGTATTTAAATATCCAATGTGACAGGGGTATAGCCCCATTCTCTAAACACCCCTTAGTCACCCATCGATGGATGATGATATCTGACCTGCATGCGTATGTGTCATGCATGCATGCAACCTCTATGGGCAGCTGCGCCGTGGGCACGCTGCTTGTTGCTGGCTTACTATGTTCTACAATGCTGAGAGCATATAGACTATCTATTTTTTCCTCTCTACCTCTCTAGTAAAAAGATTTCTCTCTATTTTGGGTTGCTCATTCCAACAGATTATCCATTTCCTACTTTCCAAATCCCAACAGTTCTTAATAGGTCCCATATATCATATGTGGAGCATATCTGTCATCCTCTACCCATGCATCTTATCTTCTCCCTCTCCCCTGAGTTCCCTTTGTTGTACCACCAGCTCCTCTCCATTCTAAGTTGCTCATTCCAATAGACTATCCATTTTCTACTCTCCAAACCCCAACAGTTCTTAATAGATCCCATATATCATATGTGGAGCATATATGTCATCCTCTATTTTTCTTTTTTTTCCACGCATCTTATCTACTTCCCCCAGCTCCCTTTGTTGTACCACCAGCTCCTCCCCGTTGTTTCCTCCCTGCTCGGCCTTGCTTCGCCGGCCAGCTCCTCCTCGCGCGGCCTTTGCTGCGCCACCCGTTCCTCCCTGCACGGCCTTCCTCCGCCGACCGGCTCCTCCGCGCGCGGCCTTTGCTGCGCCACCCGTTCCTCCCTGCCGGCTCCTTCCCAAGCTCCCTTTGCTCCACCGGCCGGCTCCTCCCCGCCGCTCCTACATGACCTTACTCCACCGGCTGGTGCGTCTCGAGTGTAGCCCTTCCTCGACCGGCAGGTGCCCTGATTCCGCACCCGCGCACTCATGCTCCGCCAGTGTTGTGCGGGCGATCGATGAAGGCTGGGGCGGCGCTGTGCGGGCATTGGAGGAGACTAGGCCGGCGGCGGCGCTGGAGGGAGACCGGGCCGGCGCTAGAGGAGACCGGTCGACGGCGGCGCAGCGGTGGCATCGTGAGAGGACAGGGCTTGCGTGGGGCCCACAGTTGGCAAGGCAGGTTGGCTTGCCAAGTTTAGCCAGTGGGAAGAAGAATTTGGCCATTCATATGGGATAGCAGGGAAGATGGCAACTCTTTTGGAGCAAGATTTTCATGATGAATTGTTAAATTTTAGTTTAGAGAGTTAGATATCAACCCTCGTTGCTCGTAATGCATTCAGTGCAGTGCAGAGAGGAGACCGGCCCGGCCAGCTCAAAGCAAAGTGAACCCCCACATGTCTGTACACGCGGCAGCAGCACACCAAGGACGACGTGTCCATTGATCTCTCTGTCTCAATCTTAGTTGGGGATTCAGCATATATAGTCGGCTTTATCCTCCAGAGCAACCGTTGGTACCGGTGGGCCACTATGGACCACCAAATGTTCCATCGGGCATTTTAAGAGGCTACTAAAGCAGATCCGAGAGGGAGAAGTTGCGAGCGTAGCAGATTAGCGGTGACTCACTCTACCTTATTGCTACGGGTCCGCTCGCTATCACCACGCCGTTGTTGCACATGCATGCGCTTGCATCCGTCATAGATGTGCTCGTCATCGACGACGCAACCGATGATGATGCGCTCGAGTGCCCCCGCCGCCGCGATGCACTTCCCACGAAGAAACACAGATATACACTAGCCCGCCGGCGAAGGCTTGCTTGGTGGCCGGCGCCTTCCGAAGTTTAATCGGGTGCAAGGGACGAGTCCGATAGTTGTCGTGTTTTTATATACATCCTCGTTCAATAGTTTTTTTCTTCCGGTTTTGGCCCAATCCGAGTATAATATTAATGGGCTTACCATCCATCCAAGCAGCATTTTTAGATCCAGCAAGTAAAAAACTTCGAGCCTGTAATTTACACCGGCCGGGACTTGTCGAATCGGCACTTGCTGCTCCTCAGTCCTCGCTCCTCAGGAGGGCAGGCCAGAGTAGTAGGGCGTTAATGATTCATAGCAACTACTGCGTTTATCCCCCTCTAGCTTTACGATAACGCGGCAGGTTGTTGTTACCTTTTAAATACGACCCTAGACATACTATTATATATTCAGCAAAAAACATATTATTAGTATTAAAACATAACTTTAACTAATAATCTTTTTGATATACTATCTCCATTCTTAGATAAATGACACCATCAACATTTTTCATTCGTTTGATTATTCATCTTTTTCTACAAATATTTACACAAATAGATAAATCTACACGACCTTTAGTCTCAGTAACCCCCTTTAGTACTGGGCGCCTGACCGGTATCGCTTGTTTGGTACTAAATGCCACGCTATCTAGTACTGGCCAAAATGCCCGGTACTACACGCGCATAGTCGCAAGTCACAAGTCACGCGAATTTCACGCTTAATATGCGCGTGTGCGGTCCATTAGATTCGAACCCACAACCTCAAGCCTCGCGTGAACCTTCCTTACCATCTCACCGAGAGGCCTTTAGTACCGTTCAATAACACCAATTGCTACTAAACGATACGCCACGGGTACTGGTGTTATTGCCCGGTACTAAATGGTTCAGGCCTTTTAGTAACGGGTCATAACACCAACCGTTACTAAATGTATTGCCCGGTACTGAAAAGCCTCCGAGGACCGAAAATTTCTACCCGGTACTAATTTTGCACATTAGTATCGGATGAAAAGCCGTCCAGTACTAACGTTAAGGACGAATGCTCATATTTCTAGTAGTGGATGACAGATGTAATGGTAGTCATTTTACTTTATTTAACTAATTTATTAAATAAATATTGTTGGTCTAAGTTTGGTCAAAGACTCAACGGCCTCATATATTTGTTAAGAACGGATGCGGGTGTAATTAAAAACATAATATTATAAAACTATATATTTCTCAATACAAAGATACTATTATAATTTTTCTTATATCCAAACTCAACATATACATTGGCATTGTTGTTGATTCCATCCATATAGTAATATGCAATCAAAATTTGGAATAGTTGACCCCAATTCAGGAGGCCTAAAATATCCCTTATCTTATTTGTAACCGCAGGGATCGAGTGGTATTATTTGATTGTTTCCTAGATATTTTCCAAAGTAACTTAATATTGTACAAGCACATCTATTGTGCCCACTATGGCTGTGTTTGGTTTGGGGATCCAACTGGGTTGGAACGGGTTCGACCCCATCGACCCGTGTTTGGTTGAAAATACATCTGGGTTGGGTTGGACCCAGGAGGGAATATTCCTCCTAGATGCGGGTCGAATGCATCTGCCCAAAACGAGCGGAAGCACTCGACCCACATCAACGCCATCCCTCTCCATTCGTGCGTGCAGGCGAGTTGGCGTGGGGGAGGGAGGGAGGGGGCGATGGCTAGCGCGGGGAGGGAGAGAGGGGGCGGCGGCTCACGCGGGGAGCGAGAAGAGCGGCGGCCGGCGCGGGGAAGAGGCAGGGGCGGCGAGCGGACGGCGCCGGCGTGGGGAAAGGGAAGAGCGGTGGCCGGCGTGGGAAGGGAGGGAGGAGGCAACGGCCGACGCGGGGAGAGGGAGGAACGGCGGTCGACGCGGGGAGGGAGGGAAGGGGCGGCCGGCGGCGCGGGGAGAGAGGGAGGGGGCAGCTAGCGATGCGGGGGAGGCTGACGTCGGGGAAGAGGAAGGGAAGCCGGCGTGGGGATGAGGCAAGGGCGCCGAGCAGCGGCCATCCGGTGGAGGAGCAGAGGCGAGTGGAGGGAGGATGAAGAAGATAAGGTGAGGTAAAAAAGAAAACAGGATGACAGATGGGCCTCAGAACTGACAGGTGGAACCCGTTACTAACGGTGTTAAAATAGCATCCATCACATCCCTCTCAACCCCTTCAACCAAATAAAAGACTGGAACGAACCCACCCTCTCATCCAAATGCGAGATGGGTTGAACCAACCCACAGAAGTGGGATGAACCCAACCCGTCCTACTTGATTCCAAAATCCAACACATGCTAAGTACAAGTTTACATGGTTTTCTATTATTTGATATGCACCCAAGAGAATTCTTAAAACTTAATACCGCTTGCTTGCCATGTAAAACGACCATTTGTGGTTCTAATTAATGAATGTGCGCATGGCACTATTATACATCTAAATATCTAATCAATGGGAGGAGCCAACAGCCCAACAGTGTCAGGTGCGCCAATGTTAATAGTTCTTGCATGCATGCAGCTGAGGTTGCACCAAGCAGCACATCATGTGGCTTTGACATCCCTTTGCGTTGGCCCCATGCATTGCATTAGCTATACGAGCGCCGACAAAGTGACAAACGCTAGACAGCTAGCCGCAATTGCTTTGTGCTAGCTAGCTTGGCGCGAGTGCTAGCCAGCCCTAGTAGAGGACCCCATGTGTTAATGCAGCGCACGGCAGCAGACCACGCATGATGATGCGTCCTCAATACTGCAGTGTCTCTCCCTGCTTGGCATTCACTGCTCATGTGCTTGTTCCATTATTATTGCCCACATCAACAATATGATCAGCTAGCATAAGCAGCTGCTGGTCCAGCCGGTCGGGTTAATTAAGACTTGATCCTGTTGTGGTTGTAGGATTTTAGTGTAACGTGGTTAGCCTGGTATCCACGATTGCATGTTTATATAGCCTTTAGGGTGGTGTATACAAGATGGAGTTTTGTTACAAGACTTGAGATACAAGTTGACAAAGAATCTATCTCTAGAACTTATCTCTAGATACTCTAGAACTCCTATTTGAATACGCATACAAGATATCTATATCTCTAACAGCCTCGCTCAATCTAACTTGTCTTGATCTTCAAGTTCAGATTGTGTCTGTAATCCTCAAATGCTCGTGTAGCCAAAGCTTTGGTAAATCCATCAGCAAGCTGATCCTTGGATGGTATAAACCGTACCTACAACAATTTCTGTACAACTCTCTCTCACACACACAAAGTGAAAATCAATTTCAATATGCTTTGCTCTTGCATGTTAAACGGGATTAGCAGAAAGATAAGTAGCTCCTATGTTGTCACACCAAAGATAAGGAGGTTGACTTAGCTTAACACCAAGTTATGCAAGAAGGGGCTCTACACAAATTATTTCAGCTGATGCATTTGCTAAGGACTTGTATTCAGCTTCTATACATGACCTTGATACCGTGGGTTGTTTTCTAGCACTCCAAGAAATAAGGTGAGGGATATGGGTACCCTATGTGTCCCCACCAACTAGGATATGCTCTTGCGCTCATGCTCGGGGGCTGGGTGCCTATTTCTGGTCGGCGTACCTCCATGGCTCTGCCAGTCCTCAGGCTCAGGCTCGGGGGCTGGGTGCCTCTTTCAGGTCGGCGTGCCTCCGTGGCTTCACCTATCCTTGTGCTCGGGCACTAGGACCTGCTTCTGGGATCAAGTTTTTCTTCGTTTTTGACCATTGGACTGATTATACTAATCGTTTCAATGCTCGGGGGCTACTCCATATGGAGTGCGTCTTACGACGCCCTCCATGTCCTTCGATTCGATTTATTGGATTCCCGCCATCCATCAACTCGTCACTCGACTTCGCTCTGCGCGTATGGCTCTGCGTTCGCTCGGATTTTCTTCTTTTTTGAGCACTGTGCAGCCTCTCCGTCACTATGATGCCATCGCAGCTTCAGCCGACCACATTCCAAGCTTCACTACGATGTCCTCAGGTTTCTGATCGCCTACACATCGCTTGGGGGCTTGAGTGATATGGGTACCCCATGGGTCCCTACTGACCAGGATACTGGCCGGTCCTGACAAGTGGACCCGCTCGACTAGAACGTGCGAGCCAAGGATGTAAAGATACTTGGAGTACAAGTCAAGGAGGCCGGGCGATTCAAATCATTCCGGATATTGCGGGATACTTGTTGTAATCCGACTCAGATTGCTTTCCATGTAACAACCGACTAGATTAGATTCAAACCAACTTGTAACCCTACATCGTCAGCCTATATAAGGTGGCCAAGGGTGCCTCCCGTGGGCATCCAATCCAATCTGTATTACGCACCAGTGCAAAGCAATACAAACCGTCTAAACCCTCATGTTCTCATGATCACCTTCGAGTCCTTGGTCTCGCAATCCTCCCTGCCTCCAAATCAACCACTTAGGTAACCTCCTGGTGGACTGCGGGCTACTAAATCCGACAGTTGGCACGCTAGGTAGGGGTGATTGTGAAATCCTCCCCAGCGAGCTCAATGGCATCTCGTCATAGCGTCATCTTCCCCGATAGCAAGAAGGATTTCCTCGCAAGCTCCCACCCACCTACACCCTCCAACCTAACTGGGTGAGTCGTTCATCATATTGGGATTAGATCGAACTAATTTTGTAGCAGCTAATCACAAGACAATTCTTTGTGTTTCCGATCTGGTCATCCGAGCCCTCATTCCCCATCGAGAAAACCTCCTGGCGTCCACAGGTGCACGTACGCCAAGGGCTCTGACCAATACGTCCTGTGATCTAATCACCGTTGGCTCACAACATCCATGAACAAATATACAGGGCATGGCTGTTGGGGGGGAATATTAATGATCTCCTAAATACCGCTTAAAGAAACAATCATGAAGGCCCAGTCCCATCCGGGATAACGAAATCGCCGTCAAGCCCAACATGAGTGGGACTCCGCCTCGCCCGACCGTAGTCCCGGGGTCGGGAGCGTCTGACCACTCGCCGCAAGGCTCTGCCTCGTCCGACCGCGACCCCAGGGTCAGGAGCACCCGACCCCTCGCCACAAGGTTCCGCCTCGCCCGACCCTGGGCACGGGGGTCGGACTCACTGGGGTCCACAAGACGAATATCCCCCTCGGGCGCGAACCGGATGATCAGGGTAATGATCCCGTGGGTCCCCCTTGTCGACCTCGTCATAAATGCGCCGCAGGTCTGGCAGGAAGAAGGATGACCGCGCTCCTCACGCAACCCGCTGCAAGTACCCATGCACGACCACACTGTACAAGCTACAGTACCAGCGGCTTCCTTCCATTCGTCGCAGGGTACTCATGGCCTGCGCCGTCCGGAGCAGAGGGAAGACTCGCCCATTCTCGAGCCCCGCGCGCCCGGCAGCAGGGATGTGACGCTCGCTCTCCGCAAGCCATCAGCAGGACGGCGGCATCCGCCGTCCCTCCCAACGGACACCAGAGTGGCGACGAAACACCCTCATCATGACACGGCGGCTACGGACATCGGAGAGGCTATCTGTAGGGCGCGACGACAGTTGGCACACGGCCACCCTCCTCCTCCTCCAGCATACGCGCCGGTAGACGCCGAAGGCCGGCGAGGACGCCGGGCACCTAGGAACTTGGTCCCTCCCTTCGTGTTGTATTTTTACCATACTACGTTTAAACTCTTTACTGCTCTCATCACCCGGTCTCACCTGTAACCCCGGCAGTCCCCTTACGATATAAAAGGGGCATCGGGGGCTAGAGACAGAGGTCGGATCCTTCTCCCTCCAAACAAGAGTACACTCTCACATTCCCTTAGAGCACGAGCACCTTCAAGACACCTGGGATCAGTCCCTCTCTCGCCGATCTGTAACCCCTACTACAGAACCCCGCGTGGGCAACACGAGCAGTCTCGATACTGGACGTAGGGCTTCCCTTGCCCGAACCAGTCTAACCCCATGTCTCCCACGCCACCATCCGAAGCCTTACGCGCATAAAAGAAATTTACTAGTCTAAGTCTAGATCCGCAAATCTTGACAACGACAGTTGGCGCGCCAGGTAGGGGACCTTTGCGCGTACATCTCCGGCTTCAGATGGCCAATCACGATATCAGCTTCGCCCCGGGCTCCCTGATCCATTTTGGGAGTCTGGACTTCCTCGCCACCGGGGAAGGGATCGAGCTGATCCCTATCCTCGTCTTGCCCGCTCGTCCTGCCATCCTTGGCCCCGCCGCCGGGACAGCGGCGAGCGGCCGGGCGCACGCCAGAGGGTCCTCCCCAAGAGGTCAGCTTTTCGGGCTACGCAACGCCGCAGAGACTTACAACTGCCTCCTAACATGGTCCATGACCGTGTCGCCCGCGAGCAACGAGCTCGCAGGCGTGGCGAGGACGACCTCCGACTCCGGCTCCAGCAACGGGAGCCCCCACCCCTCGCGTGAGTGCTTCATGGCCGACGCACACTCCGACGGGTCCAACGATAACGGCGCCGAGGGGAGACAAAGGACTCCCCCCTCGCACGCCGCGGCTACGACTGGAGCCCTACCAAGGGCCCCGGAGTGCTCTCAGCAGCCAGAGGCGCGCGCAGTCTCCCGCCAAGAGGTCGAGCATCCCCGCCACGAAGGCGGAGCACGACAGCGGGCGCGCGACGTCCAACAGCACATTTGCGCAGACGAAGAGCGTCCACAGCTCTTCACCCGCGCCAGCCAAAACGTCGCTGCTGCGGCGGCCTTGCTCCGGCAACTCCCCGAGCCGGCGACGCCCGAGGAGCGACGGGCACGCCAAGAGATGCGCAACTTGCTCGAATGCGCCGCCGTCCAGCAGGCGGAAAGTTCCGCGTCCCGGCGATGCGGGCAGAACACCAGCAGGGCGACGCCCGACACGCCTCCGGAGAGACGGGGGGAGTCTGTCCACCAACCCCCTCCTAGGGAAAACCAGGCCGCGTCCTCCCGGCGGACACCACCACCCGCGGGGGGCGGGGCTCGATCCGTTCACCAGCGCGTCGGCCCCATCTGCGACGCCCGCGACACCCTGGACGCGCGGAGGCGCTCCCGCGCGGACAGGGAGGACGGGGTAGATCGTGGCTACCACGTTCACCGCGGTGGGCGCTACGACAGCGGGGAAGACCGCAGCCCGAGCCCCGGCCCGGCTGGGCCCCGGGCCTTCTCTGCGCGCATCTGGAACGCGCCCTTTCCGCCGCGCTTCAGGCAACTGACAAATGTAGCCAAATACTCAGGGGAGACGAACTCTGGGGTTTGGCTCAGTGACTACCGGCTTGCATATCAAGCCGGTGGGGCGGACAATGACCTGTTCATCATCCGCAACCTACCATTGTTCCTGGCCGACTCAACACGAGCTTGGCTGGAACATATCCCTTCGGGACGGATCCGCTGCTGGAACGACCTGAAGGAGGTCTTCATAGGAAACTTCCAAGGCACGTACACGCGCCCCGGCAACTCCTGGGATCTCCGGAGCTGTCGCCAGGGAGCGGACGAGTCCCTCCGGGATTACATCCGGCGCTTCTCCAGGAAGCGCACTGAGCTCTCCAACATCGCGGATGCCGACGTCATAGGGGCTTTCCTAGCAAGGACCTCCTGCCAGCCCCTCGTCCATGAGCTAGGGCGCCGAGGCCCGCGAACCACGGAGGAGGTCCTCAACATCGCCACCAGCTACGCCTCGGGTGAAGAGGCTGTTGGAGCGATCTTCGACCGCTCCAAAGGCAAGGCAAAGCAGGAGGAGGATGTTGACGAAGGTACCTCCAACCGCCAGCAGAAGAAGAAGGGCAAACAGCGGCGCGAGGCTCCCTTCGTGGCCGCTGTCGAACGCAAGTGAGGGCAGCCGCCCCCCGAGGGCACTCCTGGCTTCTTCGACAAGCTGCTTGAGGGATCGTGCCCGAACCACGAGTTCCCCGTGAAGCATGCCTACAAAGACTGCAACCTCATGAAGAGGTACTTCGTGAGCAATCCGGTGAAGGGCGACCGGAAGCGAAAGCCCGATGAGGAGAAGAAGGGTGACGAAGAGAAGGAAGATGGCTTTCCCAAGGTGGACGGCTGCTTCATGATCTTTGGCGGCTCGGCGGCGTACGATTCCAAGTGCCAGCAGAAGCTGGAGCGCCAGGAGGTCTACGCGGCCGAGCCGGCAACGCCGGCCTTCCTCGACTGGTCGGGACCGGCCATCACCTTCGATCGGTCCGACCACCCTGGACGCGTCCGGCATCCAGGATGCTACCCCCTCGTCGTCGACCCCATCGTTGGCATGACGCGCCTCACCAAGGTGCTCATGGATGGGGGCAGCAGCCTCAACATCCTCTACGCTGAGACCCTCGACGCTATGGGGATCGACCGTTCCCGCCTCCGTCCCAGCAAGGCGCCGTTCCACGGCCTCGTGTCGGGGAAACAGGCAATGCCTCTCGGGCAAATCGACTTGCCCGTTACTTTCGGGACCCCCTCCAACTACAGGAAGGAGGTCCTCACCTTCGAGGTGGTGGGGTTCCGCGGAACCTACCACGCCATCTTGGGACGGCCATGCTACGCGAAGTTCACGGCTATCCCCAACTACACCTACCTCAAGCTCAAGCTGCCGGGGCCCAACGGGGTCATTACCGTCGGCACGTCCTTTCAGAAGGCGTATGAGTGCGACGTGGAATGCTGTGAGTACGCCGCAGCCATCATCATCACGAGCGATCTGGCGGTCCAGCTCGCGGAAGACACCGAGGGCCAGCCCGACTCCAAGCAGCCGGCCACCTCCTTTGAGCCCACCGAAGGCATCAAGGAGGTCCTCCTCGATCCCATCAGCTCCGATGGCGGGGTCGTGCGGATCAGCGCTACCTTATCCCCCAAATAGGAAAGCGCGCTCGTCGACTTCCTCCGCGCGAACAGCGATGTCTTCGCGTGGAATCCCTCGGACATGCTCGGCATTCCGAGAGAGGTCGCCGAGCACTCCTTGAACATCAAGGCCGGCTCCAGGCCAGTGAAGCAAGGACTGCGCCGCTTCGACGAGGAAAGGTGCAAGGCCATCGGCGAGGAGCTCTAGAAGCTTTTGACGGCCGGATTCATCAAGGAAGTGTACCACCCCGAGTGGCTAGCTAATCCTGTTCTTGTACGGAAAAAGAACGGGAAATGGAGGATGTGTGTTGATTATACCGGTCTAAACAAGGCGTGTCCAAAGGATCCGTTTCCTTTGCCACGCATAGATCAAATAGACGACTCAACCGCCGGGTGCGAAACCCTTAGCTTCCTCGATGCGTATTCCGGCTACCATCAGATCGCGATGAAAGAGTCCGACCAGCTCGCCACCTCTTTCATCACCCCCTTTGGCCCCTACTGCTACGTTAAGATGCCATTCGGCCTCAAAAACGCGGGGGCTACTTTCCAGCGATGCATGCTAAAGTCCTTCGGGGACTTCATCGGGCGGACTGTTGAGGCTTACGTCGATGACATCATGGTCAAATCCAAGAACGGTGATCAGCTCATCCCCGACCTTGAACTAGCCTTCAAAAGGCTGAGGGATAAGCGCATTAAGCTCAATCCCAAAAAATGTGTGTTTGGAGTTCCAAGGGGCATGCTCTTAAGCTTCATCGTCTCCGTGCGCGGCATCAAAGCAAATCCAGAGAAGATAGCGGCCATCAGCGACATGGGACCTGTTGACGCCAGATTTCGTCATTAGTAGAATCGGCGCCAAGAAGAAAGGGAATCGGAGAAGTACAGTTGGGAATCGGCCAAATGGTGCTATAGTGCGGGATCGGCCGGTGACTTTTGTCTCGCTTTAGATCGAATGCACCAGAGTCCCAATCGGTAATCTTTTGCCGATAAGGAATCGGCCGATTAGGAGGGTGGACTAATTGGGCCTGTATGGGCTTGGAAAGGGATAGAAGGATAAGGTGGAGGTCAGCCCACGAAGCGTGGAGTAACTAACCTAGCACGAATTGTGCTTGTAGATATTCGTTTTCTGTTTGAATTAGAGATAGGATTCTACTCGGTTAAGAAGTTATCTGTATGAGGCTATAAATAGCTACCTTTGTAAATCTGTAATCATCAACCAATCAATACAACAAACTACTTTTTCCTCGTACTTACTTTCAAGCGACTTCGCTACTACTTTTCCCTTTTCCACGAGTTCGTGCGGGTTGGCAGGGCTGCATCATCTTGATCTCCGGCCGATTCTGTAAGTTCCGTTTATCGAGTAATATCTAAGCTTTAACTTCAGGCGTATCGCTGTCGTTTCGTTTAGATTTATTCACCAGTTATCGATATTTGCTAGATCTATAGGTTTTACCTGTTTTTCTAGTCTTTATCACCAGTTATCCAGCTAGGAATCGGAAGTTTCGGCTTTTTCTATGTTCTGCTGTTAAATTCATCTATTGCCGATTAGATCTGTCCCTAGTGTTGTTATCATAGCTTTGTACCGATTACTTTAGCAATTTCCTGTCTACAAGGCTACAGAGATCGGGCTGTCTCATAGCCGATTTCATTATTACAGTAAATCGGCCGATTCGCTGATAAATTCTCTCGAGATCGGAACATAGCTGATCGAGATTTCTGGACCTGACACGTATTCTTCCTTGCCAATCAATAGGTCAGATTGGCTGGCACGCCGCGTGAACCGCACCAGGGCACTCACCCGAACAGGAGCTAAGCAGATTCTCCCGGGTCGTGTGTCGGTCGTTGGGATTCGGTTGACCGATTTCTAGCGCCAACACACTTTTGGCACGCCCGGTGGGACAAATACAACCGCCGTCATGTCGAAAGCTGCTGAAGTCTCCGAAGATAACGTCATCGAGGTGACAGAAGCAGATCTGAAGGACGACCAGAAGGAAGATCTGGACAATTATATGGAACAATTCCGAAAAGCTTGCCTAAAGTCTTTCAGTCGCTCCAGAAGCGGGGAGACCATCAAGAAGACTCCTTTCCCTGCTCCCCGTCAGATCACAATTTCTGAGGATTCGGATAAAATATCCGATATGATTCAACAATCTATTCATCACGCCTTCATCGACCAATCCCCGGTGCTTTCAAACATGGTGCACAACGCCGTGGTCAATTCCTTCGCCGGGGGTATACCTCAAGGATACAGGGGACCGACATATTTTCAGCCGATTCCACCGAATCAGACTTATTCAAATTCGGTTTCGCAGCCGATCCAATTTTCTGTTGGGGGATCCAGTGCTTCTGCATCATCAACTCCTTTGGGATATGGCTCCATCCAGCTGTCTTCTGCACCATTCCCTCCAGTCAGCCCATCACCCTGGGGGGCACCTTCAAACACGGCCGGTCTGAATCAATCGGCCAGTCAAGGAAACCCTCCGTTCCAGGCATCCTCCCAAGCGGCCATTCGGCCGACCATACCACCATACCAGCCTGTCACTCCGGAGGTCAACAGGACAGCAGAGCTCATGCTATATGATGAAACAAGTGGTTCATTCAAACAGCCGACCTTTACTACACAGCCGGCTTACACTCATATACCACCTTTTCATCAGTCTCCTTTCATTCAGCCTCCAATTTACCAGCACGTGCCGATACCTCAGCCAACAGTTCACCAGCAACAACCAGATTGGTCGGCACGAATTGCGGAAGTGATGCAGGAACAATTCGGCTTGAAGCCGAAAATGCAAACTTATACCTACAGAATACCATACCCGTCTACATATGACCTATTGCCGTTCCCCCATCGGTATAAAGTTCCTGATTTCACTAAATTTTCGGGGATGGATGATACTTCAACCGTGGAGCATGTGAATAGATTCATCATCCAATGCGGAGAAGCAGCTACGCAAGATGCCCTACAGGTACGGTTGTTCTCGTCATCTCTGTCTGGTTCGGCCTTCCAATGGTTCACGACTTTGCCGCCAAACTCAATTATCACATGGGCCGATTTAGAAAGACAGTTCCACAAGTACTTCTATGCCGGGGTGCATGAGATGAAGTTGTCCGATTTGACTAGCCTCAGGCAAAGGAGTGATGAGCCGATATCCTCGTACATACAGAGGTTTCGGGAAATTAGAAACAAGTGCTACTCCTTGGCTCTAACCGATGCGCAGTTGGCCGATATAGATTTCCAGGGCCTTCTGCCCCACATTAAAGAAAGGTATGCTTCACAAGAGTTCGAGAGTCTGAGCCAGATTGTTCACCGATTGTCCGGACAGGAGGTGCGTCCTTTCGACCCACGGAGGAATTTTCTGAAGAAAGTGGCATTCCTGGAAGAGTTGGAGGATGAAGAAGATGTTGAAATCGGACTTGCGGAGTGGATCAAGGGGAAGAAGCCGATATCATGCCCATTCGGCAAAAAGGAGCCGGAAGCATTCGGTTTTGACACAACTAAGGCTGATAAAATCTTCGATCTTCTCCTCCAGGAAGGGCAGATTAAACTCTCACCATACCATACAATACCTTCTGCCGAACAATTAAAAAAGATGAAGTATTGCAAGTGGCACAATGCCACGTCACATGACACCAACGAGTGCAAGATCTTCAGGCAACAGATACAGTCGGCCATTGAGCAAGGCAGACTTAAATTTGAAGTGCCGGCAAAATCGGCCAAGCCAATGAAGATCGACCAACACCCCTTTCCTACCAACATGGTTGATACGGGGAAGAATTCACTCCAAACAAAAGTGCTGACGTCCGTATCGGCCAAAAAGAGTGGCGCTGTCGATCCCAGAAATCAAGCTACGCCTGAAGATGTCAAGGGGAAGCGACGGATTGAGGACGACGATGGTGAGTCAGAAGGGCCACGCATTACTTCCCAGTTCCTGCTCCAGAAGTACCAACGTCAGCATGAACGCTCAAGGTCCCGAGAAGAAGCGATGCGTCGGCACGAGGAGCACTGGAGATGCCTGTTCTTCATTCATTGTTGGGAAAATAACCTCAAGCTACCTTCGGCCGATACTTGCCCAGAATGCAACGGTCCCTATCGAGGCAATCGGCCGTTCAACAGGTCTCGCTCCAGGGACGGAAGGTCAGAGCCGATCAGCAGGAATTGGCGCAACCAAGATGACCAGCACCCTCCCGTGCGTGATCGGCTGGGGGGCAGAAGTGACCGATATGATCGGTCGGACGATAGACGCCATGATAGGCAGGGGGGCAGGACTGATCGACATGACCAGTCAAACAACAAAGCCAGCGTTCACAGCCGGCTCGAAGAGATGGCCGATGCTCGGGTAACGGATGAAAACCTGTTAGGACGCGAACCGGAGTGGGAACGCGCCAGGTCAGAGGGAAGACCAATAAACCCCAGATGGTGCCCCGACGGATTGACCAAGTCTCAAAAGTGAAGAATCCAGCGTCTCCGCCAATGGGAACAACAAGAGGAAGAACAACAGAGCACGGCAGATAAGAAGGAAGGAAGGCCTCAGGTGTGACGCCCCAAAAGGAACGATAAAAGAGACGATGAATCGGCGGGCGACGAATCGGCAGCCGAAATCGGCATGGTTTTCATACTGCCGACGGAGTTCATGACTCCCGCCGATCAACAGGACGTATCGGCGATAGAAGAACAGACAGCGCAGTTGGCTTTGGAGCCAATGATGGCCACGTTCGAAAAGCCCGAAGATGACGAACGACAACATATGAAGGCATTGTTCCTTAAAGGGCATGTTGACGGTCGCCCCCTTACTAGATTGATGGTCGACGGAGGAGCTACTGTCAACATCATGCCGTACGCCGTACTCCGCTGGGGAAAAGCGACGACGACCTGACCAAGACGGACATGATGCTCAAGGACTTTGAAGGCAAGGTGTCAAACGCTCGCAGTGCTCTCTGCGTCGACCTCACCATCGGCAGTAAGACCCTTCCTACCACGTTCTTCATTATTAATGGCAAGGGATCCTACAATATGCTACTTGGCCGAGACTGGATACACGCAAACTGCTGCATCCCATCAACTATGCATCAGTGCCTCATACAATGGGTCGGTGATAACATCGAGGTGGTCAAAGCCGACTCCGCGTACAGCATTGCAGCAGCCGACACGCAGCAGTGGAGCTGCGAAACCGTCAGGTGCATATCAGGTAGGGTGTGGGAGACCGATTTCCTGAAGGTCACCGATTTTGGCCTACAGCCGATCCGAGCAGTCGGCTCCGAAGACTCAGAATAGATGGATCAGTTCGCCCGAGAAGATGGGAAGCTAGGGCACGGGTTCACGTCGGCTGATTCATTAGAGACGATAGACTTAGGTGATGGAACCAAACCAAGGCCGACTTTTATGTCTCCCATTTCCTGAAGGTCACCGATTTTGGCCTACAGCCGATCCGAGCAGTCGGCTCCGAAGACTCAGAATAGATGGATCAGTTCGCCCGAGAAGATGGGAAGCTAGGGCACGGGTTCACGTCGGCCGATTCATTAGAGATGATAGACTTAGGTGATGGAACCAAACCAAGGCCGACTTTTATTAGTGCAAATTTAGATCCAGAATACAAGTGTAAATTGACAAATTTGTTAAGGGAATTCAAGGATTGTTTTGCTTGGGAGTATCACGAGATGCCCGGTTTAGACCGATCTATTGTCGAACATCGGCTACCCATAAAACCAGGGTATCGGCCGTACCAACAACCCGCACGGTGTTGCAATCCTAAAATTTTACCAGACATAAAAGCTGAAATAACTCGGCTAATCGAAGCAAAATTTATTCGGCAGTGTCGTTATGCCGAGTGGATTTCTAACATCGTACCAGTGTACAAGAAAAATGGGAAGTTACGCGTTTGCGTTGATTTCAGGAATCTTAATCAGGCCACACCAATGGCTGGTTACCCCATGCCAACGGCCGATGTACTGATCGACGCTGCCGCGGGGCATAAAATCATTAGCTTCATGGACGGAAATGCCGGATACAATCAAATACTTATGGCCGAAGAGGATATACCCAAAACGGCCTTCAGATGTCCAGGTCATCTTGGTTTGTTCGAGTGGGTGGTGATGACTTTTGGCTTGAAGAATGCTGGCGCTACATATCAGAGAGCTATGAATTACATTTTTCACAAACTCATTGGCCTCCTGGTAGAAATCTACATCGACGATGTTGTGGTCAAGTCCAAAAGTCACGAGGAACATCTGGCCGATTTGCGAAAAGTGCTAGAGTGTACCAAAAAGCACGGCCTTAAGATGAATCCCAACAAATGTGCTTTCGGCGTATCCGCCGGACAGTTCTTAGGATTCATGGTACACGAACGAGGCATAGAGGTCAATCGGAAGACCATAGCGGCCATAAACAAAGTCATGGCCCCACAGAACAAAACCGAACTGCAGTCTCTAATCGGCAAGGTAAACTTCATCAGAAGATTTATATCTAATCTATCTGGACGGATTCAGGCGTTCACGCCACTTCTGAAGTTAAAGCCAGACCAGGAATTTATATGGGGAGAAGAACAGCGCAAAGCATTAGAAGATATCAAGCAATACTTGGTCTCACCGCCAGTCTTGGTCCCCCCTCAAACTGGTAAGCCGTTTAAACTGTATTTATCAGCCGATGAAAAAGCTATTGGGTCGGCTCTAGTCCAGGAGTTTGAAGGCAAAGAACGGGTAATTTATTACGTCAGCAGAAGACTCCTGGATGCTGAAACAAGATATCCTCCAGTGGAACGTTTGTGCCTGTGTCTTTACTTCTCATGCACCAAACTCAGGCACTATCTACTGTCGGCAGAATGTGTAGTCGTATGCAAAGACGACGTAGTAAAATACAAGCTATCACTGCCGATATTGAAATGACGAATCGGCAAATGGATCTTAGCTTTATCCGAATTTGACCTGCGGTATGAATCGGCAAAAGCCGTCAAGAGTCAAGTCATGGCTGATTTCGTCGCCCAGCACTGTGGACCGGAGATTGCCCTCGTAGAGCTGGCGCCGTGGCAATTATTTTTCGACGGGTCATCATGCGGGGTCGGATCAGGAATCGGCATCGTCCTCATATCGCCTCGGGGGGCAAGCTATGATTTTTCTCTGCCGATAGAAACCACCGCTACTAACAATCAAGCGGAGTACAGAGCTGTGTTAAAAGGCTTGCAACTATTGAGAGAAGTCAAGGCCGATTCTGTTGAAGTCTTCGGAGATTCTATGCTTATTGTGGATCAACTGACCGGAAGGGCTGAGTGCAAAGATGACGTATTAAGAATTTATTACGAAGATTGTTTACAGCTCTTAAAAGAATTAAGATCGGCAGTAATCGAGCATGTTCCAAGGGATCGCAACGAAGAAGCAAACAAACTCGCCCAGCACGCATCCGGGTATCGGCCTATTCTGGGCGCTATGGCTTTAGAACTCGCAGCCGACGACTAGCGTAAAGAGATTGCCGACTACCTGAAGGATCCGTCTAAAAAGGTGGAGCGACGAGTACACTTTCATGCCACCAAATACGTACTGCTCGAAGATGACCTGTTCTACCGAACGATTGACGGAGTCCTTCTCAAATGCCTTGGGACAGAAGAGGCCAAGACTCTAATGCGAGAAATCCATGAAGGGGTATGTGGAGCACACCAATCGGCACATAAGATGAAGTGGATGATCAGGAACAACGGGTACTATTGGCCTACGATCCTTGAAGACTGTTTCAAATATTATAAAGGTTGTCAGGAGTGTCAAAAGTTTGGAAATGTCCAGCGTGCACCTGCATCGGCCATGAATCCCATCATTAAACCATGGCCGTTCAGAGGATGGGGGATAGACCTTATCGGCCAAATTTACCTACCGTCTAGCAAGGGGCACAAATTTATTCTGGTGGCTACTGATTACTTTACCAAATGGGTGGAGGTAATCCCGTTGAGAGCCGTGACATCGGCTATCATGGCCGATTTCGTAAGGGACCACATCGTCTACCGATTCGGCATCCCTCAGACTATAACAACCGATCAAGGAACAATGTTCACATCGGGAGAGTTTGAGGAATTCACGACCGATATGGGAATCAAATTGTTAAATTCTTCTCCGTATTACGCTCAAGCCAATGGTCAGGCGGAATCCTCTAATAAAGGGATAATCAAGTTGATCAAAAGGAAGATCGAGGAACAGCCAAAGAAGTGGCATTTATGTTTGACTGAGGCCCTGTGGGCATACAGGATGGCTTGTCATGGGGCTACTAAGTTGTCTCCCTACCAGCTGGTGTACGGTCACGATGCAGTACTACCGTGGGAATCGAGGGCAGGATCGAGGCGTATTTCGCTCCAGGACCAGTTATCGGCCGACGACTACTCATCGCTTATGAAAGAGGAACTCGACGATTTGGCCGGCCAACAATTGAGGGCTCTGATAAGCATTGAAGAGAATAAAAAGAGAGTGGCCAGGTGGTACGATTAGAAGGTCAAAGTCAAACAGTTCTCCCCCGGAGACTTGGTATGGAAGTTAGTGTTGCCGATCGGGTCTAAAGATCCTAAATTCAGAAAATGATCCCCTACCTGGGAAGGGCCGTATAAAATCGGCAGATGCGCTCCAGGAAATGCTTACATTTTGGAAATAATAGAAGGAGAAGAATTTACTAGAGCTCTAAACGGAAGGTACTTGAAAAGATACTACCCTAGTATATGGGTCGGAGCGTAAGAAATTGACCGCGACATGATCGCACATAACCGGTACAAATCGGTTTAGACAATTGGCCGATACAAATCGGTTCAAACACATAGTCGACCGGATCGGCCGATTACGTTCATTCGGTACGGGCGACGGGTTACATGGCCGACAAAACATTAGTCGCCCTTAGAACAAAAAATACAAAAAACAAACTAGTTATTCTTCTTCTTGGACGCCTTCCCGTTCCGCTCCAACTCGTTCACGACACGGAGGCGCGAAGTCTCTGCCGCCGCGAGGACGACTGGCCGAGGAAGCAGACAGTTCCCGTCGGTGGGAGGTCGTCGGCTGCCGTTTCTCTCCACGAAGTCCAAAATCGTGCGGGCTGCCATGGCGACGTCATCTTCAGGATCGTCACGGTGATGGCTTCTGACGATGGGAGATCGGCGATTACTTTCACTCACCACGGAATCCAAGACCACACGAGCTTCCGCAGTAATGTGGTCTTGGAGTTCCTCTTGGTGAGCCGGGATCAGTGCCTTGTCCTCCGACGACAACGGGTCCTCGGAGTGAATGCACTCAATGGCACGCACGAGCTCGGGGCTAAGACGTTGAGGCTGAAACAAAGAAGGGATAAGAAGGAACATTCTTTTCCTAAGATCTAAGGGAAGGTGGAGGTCAGGGTTTCACCTGGTTAACAGAAGAAGAAGACGACGAAGCCATGACAGAGAAGTCGCGCCGATGAGAAGAAGAAAGGAAGCAAACCGAGAGCCAAGTTGGTGCTATCGGGAGTAAGCGCCGAGGTCGGTATTTATGGAAAAAATGCGTGGAAATCTGGTAAGGCCACGTCCCATCGGTAATAAGAAGGCAATAAATAGGAAGGGCGTCGCGAGGGACGGTCAAAGAAGATAGTAAATGTTCGTACAAAACGGTCAGTGTTTTACAGATTACCCAGAAGGGTATCGATAGCCGTGATGGCCCGACACCGGATCTGATCGGCAGAGTCAAGAACCCGTTGGTCTTCTTCCGCCGATCCAGGGACCTCCGATGCGCTGCGATGAAGTCTCAAGGCCTCATGAGCAAGGCACTGCCTCTCTTGTGTCAAATCGGCAATAACAGAGGGCAGCTCTTGGAGTTTACTCTCTTCGCCACTGATTGCCTTGGTCACTTGCTCCATCTCCTTGGCAAGCTCCGCCCTCCAACGTTTGAGGCAGTCTATCTCACTGATGATCGCCGAGCGGGAATCTTCTAGAACATGGATACGCCGATGCGCCTCTTGAGCCTGACGCTTGAAAGCGTTTACATCTTCACGAGTCTTGGCCAGTTTTGCGCGATCGGCCATATGACGAAGGGCCCTGAAGACTGGGATCCTCATAGACTCGATGAAGGCCGCCGGCGCCAGGGCCTCCTCCGCCTCCTCCGGCACTCTTCCGCTGACGTCACTGAAGAGCTGCCGAATCGGCGAAGCATCCTCTACCAGTCGGCCGATGTCCCCCTGAAGGAGGGATCGGATATTGGAAAGTTTAGCTCGGACGTCATCAGGAACGGAGCTCAGGGCGACTTGGCGGGAAGCGACTTCCTCATCATCGGAAAGGGCAACCGCAAAGGAAAAGAGGCTGTTGTCGGGGGTGTCTTGTTCCTGGGAAAAAGAAAAATAAAGAAAAAGGATAAATCGGTGGGGAATGAGAGCAAATCGGCTGGGTGAAAGCCGAGACAGAAACTTACCATTTTGAAGCGAATTTCCTCATGCTGCACTTGTGAAGCCGTCATGCCTTGCTCAGGAGCCTGCGCCATGGGTTCGTCGGATGAAGAAGACTCCATGATAATCGGCGCGGTGCTTGGACCAGCTCCCTGAGAAGAGATCGGTGGTCGAGGAGCGCTCGGTGTGCCGATGGCCTGTATCAGAGGATTGAATAAGTACATTACGCAAATACCCGCGGGAAATCGGTAAGATTAACACTGTACCACAACGGATGGGGGTGGGGGCGCGTCGATGGCTGGTTGAATTGCTGCCGATTGTTGTATTTCTATAGAGGTGCTCTGTGTGGCCCAAAGCTAAGAAGAGTTAATATCAGAATGACAATCGGAGATAGTAAAACTCAGGCTTACCTGTATGGCTTCCAACAACAATGATGCGGCGGCCGCCCCGGCTTGCGTGATGGCTTGAGTATCGGCACCTTGAATGACTTGAGAAGGTGGTGCGGCCGAAGTTTCTGCCGACACGAGCACAGGAGGATCCGCCGATTCCGTACGAGCCCGGACTCGGCGACTGGTCTTTTTAGTGGTCCTCTTATGAACTTGCTTTGATCGGCCGGCAATCACGTCAACAGACGGAGCGTCATAGCCGATGAGAGGATAAGTGGTATATGGATGACTCTCTATTAGCCGTCCGCTGCGGCTGTGTGTTGGAGGGGTCCGATTCTCGGCCTAAAGAAATAATAAAATCATTAGTACTCAATCATGTTAAGAGGAATAAGAAGGAATAAAAATCGGCTATATGAAGTACCTCGGTGTTTGGGTCAATGTTGGCCGGGTCATGAAGGTTGCAGTATGCCGATGCTGAGTTGCAGAAGAGAAATTGCTTCCAATCGGCCCACCAGAGTTTGAACGGCTGGACAACAAATGGAGCTACTAGCCAGTCGTTCAAGTTAATTGTACTGGAGTCCGGAATTCGGTCTCGCAACCGACCGTAATCCAGGCCAGATGTGAGCTCATCTCTAAATTTGATTCGGCCAGCGAAGTACACTTGAATCGGCAGCTGACCCATGCCGAATTGTCATGCTGCAGCGGAGGGGTTGTAGAATTTGTACGTAGGGGCATCCTTCCCTGAGAAGAAGTTGGCCGGTAGGAGTCCTGGCTTGATCAACCCTTCATAGAGATCTTCATCAAATCGGCCGGAAGCCGAATCGAAGCAAGTGGGAAGCTCAAAGATCGGGTCGTCTCGCTGATACGGAAACCAAATGGTTGCGTCTTCATTAAATCCATTGTAAAAGCATCGAAAGTACTCGGCTACCTTTGTAGCAGAATACGCGCAACCTGGAAAAGCTGACGCCGCTTCGCCGAAGGACATGCATCGGCGACGTTCGGTGGGATCCTCCGCCGATTCGATATTGGGGAACGTCATGTGGTCCACCGGCTGCTGGGTGATTCTGCTCATATAAAGGTTCAACCACAGATTGACGAACCACCAAGGCCCGCCTTGATTGCCGATCGGCTCTCCCTTGGATAGTCTTGTGCCGATTTGATGAAGCATATGGTATACAGCCCCTAACAGATGTTTCCCGAGGGGGACATGGTTTTCTCTGGACAGTGCTTCAGCTAAGGCTTGGGTGTTGGTTGTTGGGCCGGCGGCTCTTCCGCAAAAGAAGTGCTTTTCTAGCCACATCATCAGGAAAGCCGTGTGCTCCCTGTTCTCAACGGTTCCGGTCTTCTTATTACTTCTGATGAAGCCCTTCCACCCGCCGATTCCTCTTGTATCCAGCCGATGTGACGTAGTGGTTAAAAGGTGGAAGGGTGTATCTGGGGAGGATATGTCAAGGCCGGTCAACAGGACTACATCGGCCAGTGTGGGGGTCATAGGACCGTGCCCAAATAAGAATGCATTAAGTGCATCAGACCAGAAATAAGAAGCCGCCATCACTAACGGCTCATTTTTCTCCATCTGAGATAAGGAAAGGTTGATGCACTGGCCGATTTTGAGTTCTTCCCATGAGACGCTCCTTGATGCGGCCACCCATTGGTACCACTCCCTCCAACCTGGGGTTTCATTCGGCCAGGATCTAAAAGTACCCACCTAGTGATCTAAGTTCATATCAGACAGTTTGAAGGGTATCCGGTCGGTTTCCAAATTTATGAGATCTATTGGATCTGGGTTTCCCATGGGACCGAGACAAACAAGGCCGGGACTTCCCGTGAGGTGAATGGTGATTCGATGCCTAACTGCCTAAAAAAGAAGGGGGTGTGGAGAAGTAAGAAACAGATCTAAGCTGAATACGTTGCCGATAGAAGAAGGATTCGGTATTTACCTCTGGGATGAAGTTCAGAGTAATCGGCATGGTCGCCGGTACGGATACGGATGACGGGGTCGCGATGGGGATCGCCATTGGGATTTCCGATGAAGCTCCTTCATCTGTGGATGGAGTGACGGTTGTTGCCACCACCACCAGAGGTGCCACCTCTGGGGCGTCGCGTGCGGGAGAACTGCCGGAAGGAGCCGCCATTGAAAGGGAAGAGGGAGGAGTAACAAGAGGTGGAGCTAGGAAGCTTCGAAGGCAAGGGAAAAGTGCTGAAAGAAGAAGAATGCGTGCGCGCTGGGAAAAGAGACGTGAGCTTGAAGATGAGGTGCGGGTGAAGCGCTATTTAAAGGATGCCTGAGGGGGGGGGTAAAAATGGAATTTTCACCGCGCCGGCGCTTCGAGTTTTTCGGGGGTAGTGGCTGTCGTGGGCGCCCATTTCGAAAAATTGCAATGATCAGCTGGAAGACCGCGAAACGGAAGGATATTTTCACTGCGGCCGTTTCGGAGGGGAGGTTATAAAGAATTTCGAAGTAAAAGATTATGTTTTACTCCGAAACTGGGGGGCATGTGTTGACGCCAGATTTCGTCACTAGTAGAATCGGCGCCAAGAAGAAAGGGAATCGGAGAAGCACAGTTGGGAATCGGCCAAATGGTGCTATAGTGCGGGATCGGCCGGTGACTTTTGTCTCGCTTTAGGTCGAATGCACCAGAGTCCCAATCGGTAATCTTTTGCCGATAAGGAATCGGCCGATTAGGAGGGTGGACTAATTGGGCCTGTATGGGCTTGGAAAGGGATAGAAAGATAAGGTGGAGGTCAGCCCACGAAGCGTGGAGTAACTAACCTAGCACGAATTGTGCTTGTAGATATTCATTTTCTGTTTGAATTAGAGATAGGATTCTAGTCGGTTAAGAAGTTATCTGTATGAGGCTATAAATAGCTACCTTTGTAAATCTGTAATCATCAACCAATCAATACAACAAACTACTTTTTCCTCGTACTTACTTTCAAGCGACTTCGCTACTACTTTTCCCTTTTCCACGAGTTCGTGCGGGTTGGCAGGGCTGCATCATCTTGATCTCCGGCCGATTCTATAAGTTCCGTTTATCGAGTAATATCTAAGCTTTAACTTCGGGCGTATCGCTGTCGTTTCATTTAGATTTATTCACCAGTTATCGATATTTGCTAGATCTATAGGTTTTACCTATTTTTCTAGTCTTTATCACCAGTTATCCAGCTAGGAATCGGAAGTTTCAGCTTTTTCTATGTTCTGCTGTTAAATTCATCTATTGCCGATTAGATCTGTCCCTAGTGTTGTTATCATAGCTTTGTACCGATTACTTTAGCAATTTCCTGTCTACAAGGCTACAGAGATCGGGTTGTCTCATAGCCGATTTCATTATTACAGTAAATCGGCCGATTCGCTAATAAATTCTCTTGAGATCAGAACATAGCCGATCGAGATTTCTGGACCTGACACGTATTCTTCCTTGCCAATCAACAGGTCAGATTGGCTGGCACACCGCGTGAACCGCACCAGGGCATTCAGCCGAACAGGAGCTAAGCAGATTCTCCCGGGTCGTGTGTCGGTCGCTGGGATTCGGTTGACCGATTTCTAGCGCCAACAGGACCAATCCGGAACATGAAGGGAGTCCAGCGCGTCACAGGATGCTTAGCGGCCCTGAACCGCTTCATCTCACGCCTCGGTGAGCGGGGGCTTCCTCTCTATCGACTCCTAAAGAAGACTGACCGCTTCGAATGGACCGGCGAGGCCCAGGAGGCACTTGACCAGCTCAAGGACCTCCTGACGAAGGCCCCGATCCTGGTCCCGCCGGCCGACGACGAGCCCCTCCTGCTTTACATCGCGGCGACCACCCAGGTGGTTAGCGCGGCCCTGGTGGTGGAACGAGAAGAGGGACACGCTCTCAAGGTGCAACGCCCGGTGTATTTCATCAGCGAGGTCTTGTCCGAGTCCAAGACACGTTACCCGCAGATCCAGAAGCTCATCTACGCCGTCCTCATCACGAAGAGGAAGCTGCGCCACTACTTCACCTCCCACCCGGTGACGGTTGTTTCGTCGTTCCCACTAGGCGAGGTAATCCGAAACCAGGACGCCACGGGACGGATCGTGAAGTGGGCGCTCAAGCTCATGGACCAAGGCATCACATACGCCCCCCCGAACCGCCATCAAATCCCAGGTACTCGCTGATTTCGTAGCAGAGTGGACAGAGATCCAAACGCCTCCAGCGCCGGAGAAGCAGGAGTACTAGACAATGTATTTCGATGGGTCGCTGATGAGGGCTCGTGCCGGAGCGGGCCTCATCTTCATCTCTCCTCTAGGCATGCGCATCAGGTACATGATCCGCCTCCACTTCCCTGCGTCCAACAATGTCACCGAGTACGAGGCCCTCCTCAACGGGCTGCGCATCGCTGTCGAGCTGGGCATCCGTCGGCTAGACATCCGGGGTGACTCCCAGCTAGTCGTCGAGCAAGTCATGAAGGAGTGGACCTGCCACGATACCAAGATGGCAGCCTACTGCAACAAGGTTCGCAAGCTTGAAGACAAGTTCGACTGGCTGGAGCTCAACCATGTCGCAAGGCGCTTCAACGAAGCCGCCGACGAGCTGGCGAAGGCAGCATCCGGCCGAATGCCCGACCCCGACGGTGTCTTTGTCAGCGACCAGTTCAAGCCCTCAATCCGCCATCCAGAGCCGGCGAGGGTTGGCGAAGCACCTCCGGCCCCGGGGTCAGACCCCGACCCGAGGAAGGTCGGCAACGTGCCACCCGTCCCAGGCCTTGACGCCAGCACCAACGGGGTCGGCTCCACTTCCCCCGACCCGGCCTCGGAAGCCGACCCCTCCGGCCCCATGGTCATGGAAATCGCGGCAGACCCCGCGGCGGGGCCCGACCTCCCAGCCGACTGGAGAGCCCCGTACCTCGATTACCTCGCCCATGACGCGCTCCTGGCGAACAAGATGGAAGCCCGTAGGATCGCACGCCACGCCAAATCCTTTGCCATCATCGATCAGGAGCTCTACAAGAGAAGCCACACCGGCATCCTCTGCATCCTAGTTGAGCAAGGAAAGGCACTAATCCGGGACATCCACGCCGGAGCCTGCGGCCACCACGCTGCGCCAAGGACCCTCGTCGGCAACGCCTTCCGGCAAGGTTTCTACTGGCCGATGGCGGTCGCTGACGCCACCCAGGTTGTCCGCACCTGTGAGGGGTGCCAATTCTTTGCGCGCCAAACTCACCTGCCTGCGCAGGTGCTACAAACCATCCCTATCACGTGGCCGTTCGCGGTCTGGGGACTGGATCTCGTCGGGCCCTTCAAGAAAGCACCCGGGGGCTTCACCCACCTACTGGTCGCCGTTGACAAGTTCTCTAAGTGGATCGAGGCAAGACCAGTGGCGCAAATCAGGTCTGAGCAAGCGGTACAGTTCTTCACTGACATCATCCACCGCTTCGGGATCCCCAATTCCATCATCACCGACAACGGCACGCAGTTCACCGGGAAGAAGTTCCTCCAGTTCTGCGATGACCACCACATCCGAGTGGACTGGTCGGCTGTGGCACACCCCCGCACGAACGGGCAAGTCGAGCGAGCCAACGGCATGATACTCCAGGGTCTCAAGCCACGAATCTTCGACCGCCTCAAAAAGTTTGGCGGACGGTGGGTCGCCGAGCTCCCCGCAGTCCTTTGGAGCCTGAGGATGACCCCCAGCTGGGCGACTGGCTTCACCCCGTTCTTCATGATTTACGGGTCTGAGGCCATCCTACCCACCGATCTGGAATACGGATCGCCGAGGGTCAAGGCATACGACGAATAAGGGAACCAGGCATCGCTCGAAGACGCACAAAATCAACTCGACGAGGCACGAGACATAGCCCTGCTGCACTCGGCTAAGTACCAGCAGGCCCTACGGCGTTACCACAGCCGTAGGGTACAAGGCCGAGCCTTCAACATCGGCGACTTGGTGCTCCGCCTCGTCCAGGACAACAGGGGTCGGCACAAGCTAACTCCCCCGTGGAAAGGCCCTTTCATCGTCGCGCAAGTACTACGGCCAGGCACCTACAAGCTGGAGACTCCCGACGGGCAGATCTTCAGCAATGACTGGAACATAGAACAGCTAAGGCGTTTTTACCCCTAGCTTTTATTTCCAAGTTCTGCACAGATTTGTCTACAATTTCGAAAGTTTTCTTTTTGCGGAAAAAAGAAAATTCCAAGCTGTCTCTGTTCAGGCTTCTCCCGTTGAGCTCAGGGGTATCCGACCCTGGCCTCGCTCCAGGGTCGCATACCCCTCGGGGGCTATCAGGGGCTCTGGCCAAAGCTACTTGGCACCATCTAAAAGAAACGTTTTTTCTTTCGAGCCGAGCCCCCCTTTCTAAACTTTTGGACACAAAAAGGAAAGAGTGCGCGAACGGTGTTCAGGAAAGATTGATCGGACTGCAAAAATACCTACGCCCCAGCGGCTACGGTGCCTTCGCTCATCAAAGCTTACTGACACGCCCGACAACGCACTCTAAACTTTCAAGTCCAAAGGGACAATAAAGGGGATCGGAAACTTTCGCACGGCAAAGTTATAGAAAAGGCCTCTATGGCCATCACAAGATAAGTCCGAAACTGATATATTTACAATTTGGGCGCCAGCCCGGTACAGTTAGCTCGACGGGGAATCTTCGGGAGGGACGGCCTCATCCTCCAGGAGCTTCGCAAAGGCCTCCGCCAGGGTGAACACCGCCGCTTCAATCTCGTCCAGCTCGGCCTCAAAGTAGCCGGCGGTGTATCCTCCGCTCATCCCGGCGAAGTTGATGCCGGAATAATGGCAGCCGAAGACCCCGAAGGCACACCGCACGCCGGTGTGAAGTGCATCCACGGCGATCTCATGGCTCCAGTGGCGCATCCCGAGGACACGAGACGGCAGAGAGCTCGACCCCTCCTCCGGAACCACGCCGAGGCCGTCGCAGATGACGCAGACCGCATCCCATAGGGCGCCATGCTCGCCACGCTCCGTATCGAGCAGGTCCCTCAGCTTGGCGATTTCATCTGCAAGAACCACCCGGAAGAACCACCAAGTCAGAATCCACCGCGACACCACAGAGACGCAGAAACGAAAAGGAGTCTCACCGTCAGACCGGGCCTTCAGCTCACGCTCCCGGTCGGCTCCCTGAGACACGGCGGTCTGAAGTCCCTGCACTTGCGACCGGAGTTGATCGACCTCTGTGCCAAGGTCAGCCGCCACCTTCTCGGCCTCCTCCTTCCGGACCTTCTCGGCGTCCCGGTCCTGCCAAGCCTTCAGCCGCTCGCGCCGGATGCGCTCGACGGTCTTCTGGAGGGCTTCATGCTCCCCCTTCAGCCGTGCGAGCTTCTCGGCGTCGTGGCGGGCCTTTTCGACGGCAGCCTGGAACTCCTCGCGGTCAAGGCAGGCCTTGTCGATGACAGCTTGGAGTTTGGCTTCCGATCGCCACGCCTCCTCCTGCGCCGCTTCCTCACGCCTTTGCAAGTCGCCGATGACCCCCTGGGCGGCAGCGACCTGCATGGACAGCTCCCTGGTTCGCTCCCTCTCCACGTTGAAGCACTCCCAGAGCCCCTGCTCCAGCCGGAGGAAATCAGATTTCCCTCGACTGCACTCTTGGAGAGCCTACAAAGCAACATGCCATCAGGGGCAAGGCAACGGGAAATGATAATCGCCAATAGGAGGGGCAACGTACCTGGCTACCAGGGAGGACGACGTTGTCCAAAGCCCCCATCGCCGAGGACAGAGCCATGCGGGCGTTGGCAAGGCCACCCTGCACCACCTGCCACTTGTGCCACTCCACGGCGTCATCCAGGGTGAAGAGGTGCCTCGGCGGGTCCTCACGGGACGCCTAGCGCAAGACAGACCCCCTCCACGCCCTGGGAACGGGAGTGGCCAACGCCGAAGCAGGAGTCGACCCGGCAGCCGCCGAGGCCGCCGATGGCCTCAGCGCCTGCACGCCCGCCGCTGTCGGGGTCGCCGCGGACTCACCCGACGGTCCCGCCGCCTCCGACGTGGGCCGCGGGACAAGTACCCACGCGGTCACCTCGCCCTCCGCCGCAACTGCCGAGGGAGGCTCCCCCGTTCCTGCCGGAGCCCCTCGAGCGGGCTCCTCCGCCTCCGCCGCCGGTGCCACCTCCACTGGGACCTCCGGGGCGGAGGTCCCCATCTCCGTCACTGCTGCCTCCTCCGCCGCGGCCGCGGAGGCAGACGCTCCCTCCTCTGTCGCCGCCGCCGCCGATCCCGCCGCGGCTGCGGGGACATCCGTCCTGCCTCCCGTCACCGTCGTCCCCTCCGCCTCGTCGGCGTCAAGGTCAATCACCTCCCCGGCCTGAGGACCCTGGGGAACGATGCTCTGTGCCGTAGGGACGACCGGGGAAGCAGAAGGCGGAACGGGGTCCGCTCCCCCTCCCGCGACCGACGCCGCCGTCGCTCCGCCGGCCGCCGTCACAGGGGCCGCCTCCGCGCAGGGATCTGCGACCTCACCAGGGACCCCGCCGCTCGCCACGGGCGGGACCGCAGTCCGTCCCACGGAGGAGGAGGACACCCGCAACGCCTTCTTGGGCGTCAGCTGCAGGATGAGACCACGCGGGGCGGCGCTGCGAATCAACGAACAAACGTCAGCAGGAACGAACGCAAGAAGGGGAAAGGAACAAGACGCACGAGGAAGGCCAACTTACGTTCCTGAAGAACAAGGACGGCGTGCGCACTTCGCCTCGGAGCCTGACGCCGACCCTGGGGCATCCAGCAGCGGCCGCTTGTCGCCGCTTCGCTGCCCTCCAGACTCGGGCGCGACGGCGGGGGCGGTCTCCGCGGACCTCCGGGGAGCACCCCGGGCAGACTCCTGGAGGGCGCCCCACGCCGGCTCCTGGGCAACGGCGGGGTGGGCTCCGAAGACCCCTGGGGGGCGCTCCGTGCCGGCTCCAGGGAGGCGCCCCGTGTCGGCTCCTGGGGGGCGTCCCGCGCTGACCCCTGGGGGGCGTCCCGCATCAACACCTGGGGGGCGCTCCGTGCCGACCCCTGGGGCGCAACCCCAGGGCCTTGCGGAACCAAGGTCCGGGCGAACGTCCCCTCCGCCTCATCCCTCGCGGCTGTCTGCGGGCGCACCTCCCGGATTGCGAGCGCGCTCGACTGAAGGGAGGAAATCAGCTCTTCCTCATCTTCATCATCTTCCTCATCTTCATCCTCATCATCATCATCGTCGTCGTCATCGTCATCTGACACGACCCGCCCTCTCCACCACCGTTGGAGCTCCTTAGCGGCCTTCTTCTGCCTTTTCGCCGTCTCCTTGTCCTTACGGCGCTTCTGCACTTCGGCAAGGAGACGATTTTGCGTCCACCGATCGGCGTCCTCCGGCACCGGCGGGTGCGAGTCCACGACCCGGGTCAGCGTGCCCTGCGAACGCGAAATGGCCCTGCGTTAGGATGATGATTACGAGACGCGAAGAAAGGAGGTCGGCGCCCCAATCCCTTACCAGGTCGACGAAGCCCGCGTCCGGGCGCATCGGCGGATGCCCAGGCATCGGGTACTTGGCATCCTTGTCCTCCAACGCCTCCTGAATCCGTTGCCGGATCTCGGAGGCGGCAAGCGCACCCGCCGCCAGGGCGGTGCCCTCGGTCGGCGCGTCCGGAGTCATGGCGGCAAGTGAACGGACCCGGAGCATTAGCGGCGCCACTCGCCGGGCATGGTACGCCCCAATGACCCCGGCGCCGCTAAGCCCCCTCCTCTTCAACTGCTCGATAGCCTGCAGCAGGTCGAGGATCCGCTTCTTCTCCTTCTCAACCGGCCCGTACGCCCACACCTCCGGCGCCACGTCGATGGTACGGCCGTTGAACTCCGGCAGGGGGAGTTCGAGTAGTTCTTCACATAGAACCACTGGTTATGCCACCCCTTGTGGGACGCCAAGGTCTTCATCGCCATATACTCCTTGGAGCGAGTATGGCGGAGGTGGATTCTGGCGTACCCAATCGGCACCGGGGGCTATCGCTGCTGGCTCCCCCTCTTCTCCGTCTTCTGGTACAGGCTCACCGCGAAGAAGTACTTCCACAGTGAGAAGTTGGGCTCAATGCCCAGGAACCCCTCACACAGTGCGACGAACGCCGCAATGTGCTGGATCCCGTTGGGGTTGAGGTCCTAAAGCTCGAGCCCATAGTAGTGGAGGAGCCCCCGGAAGAAGCGGCTCGGTAGAGTCGTGAACCCCCGCTCATGGAAATGAGCGAAGGAGACGACGTAGCCGGGGGGAGGCGATGGCACCTGCTCCGACCCCGCAGCTCCCACTCGCCCGCCTCCGTTCTCTCACAGAGGAGGCCTTTCCTCACCAGGCTTTCGCCGCGTGAGGAGTTGAAGTGAGAGATCCCCAAAGATTCCATCACCGAAGAAGGAGGAAACCTGACGGGGGTGGGGAGAAAGGGCATAGCTTGGAGCGGAGGAAGACGAAACGGGCGCAGGTGAGCTAAGGGCGAGTCCGGAGGGTGAAAAGGCTTGAAAGCAGAAGGCGGGCGGAACCAGTGAGGCGGGGCTTCCGTTTTTATAGGAAAGGCGCGGGGGAAGCAGAACCGACGCCCCTGTCGCCATAAATGCGGCGCCAGGTACGCCCCCGTCACGCCCACTTTCTTTTCAAAAACCGCGCGCACGATAGGCCGCGAAAACATCCTATCCTCCTCGATTCGCGGGTCGGCACTCTCCATAACTCCGTCTCCCGGAAGGCACGCCCACGACATCCCCCACGTTCGGCCCAAAATGCAACGTCCGCCTCAATTCAGCCCAAGGCCCACCGAAAGGTAAGAAAGGGATACGGGGCTGAAAATGCCCCTACAGCCCATTACGATCCAGAGGTTCGAAGGCTGGCCCGCCACGGGTTTGACAGCTGCCTGAGGACATCCCCCAAGCGAGGGGTGAGAAGGGACGGGTCCGCTAGCGGCCAACACCCAGGCGAGCGAAAGCCAAGGGCGTCCCGACCTCACGTTCGAATCCAGACCGGAATCAAAGTTCATGGTTTTTCCACGAGGAAAGGCAACGAGCCCCCAGATCTGGCCGAACGGACCCGGGAACTATATGAACTGGCCGGCTGGAGATAGGAGTACGCCACCAGCTTGGCCCGAGCCGGACCCCCCCCCCCCCGAACGGGGACCGGGACTCCACTCGAACCTACCCGTTCGCAGCTCAACGAGCACCATGGTTTGTCCAACAAGGATAACGTGGCACGGCTCAACCCCTCCGACCTAGCGAACGGACGCTTGAGGATCAACGATCAAAAGTCGACCTGGCCTCCCGATCGGTCTCCTGCAACGCGCGGGGGCTCGAGGGCTAGCATCGCAAACCAACGACCACGCGTGTGGTCGCGATTCGCAGGCTCCCCGGCCAAGCTGGGCTAAACAACGCGCCCTACCCCCAATCAAACCGACACCCCTGTCGCCATAAAATGCGGCGCCAGCTTGCAGGACAAGCAGAGGATCTCCGGCAAAACGGCGAAAGAAGCCTCCGGAGGAGCACTCTTGCTCCACCATAGGCTCGGGGGCTACTGTTGGGGGAAAATATTAACGATCTCCCAAATTCCGCTTAAAGAAACAATCATGAAGGCCCAGTCCCATCCGGGATAATGAAATCGCCGTCAAGCCCAACATGAGTGGGACTCCGCCTCGCCCGACCGCAGTCCCGGGGTCAGGAGCGTCCGACCACTCGCCGCAAGGCTCCGCCTCGTCCGACCGCGACCCCGGGGTCGGGAGCGCCCGACCCATCACCACAAGGTTCCGCCTCGCCCGACCCTGGGCATGGGGGTCGGACTCACTAGGGTCCACAAGACGAATATCCCCCTCGGGCGCGGACCGAATGATCAGGGTAACGATCCCGTGAGTCCCCCTTGTCGACCTCGTCATAAATGGGCCGCAGGTCTGGCAGGAAGAAGGATGACCGCGCTCCTCACACAACCCGCTGCAAGTACCCATGCACGACCACACTGTACAAGCTATAGTACCGGCGGCTTCCTTCCATTCACTGCAGGGTACTCATGGCCTGCGCTGTCCGGAGCAGAGGGAAGACTCGCCCGTTCTCGGGCCCCGCGCGCCCGGCAGTAGGGATGTGACACCCGCTCTCCGCAAGCCATCAGCGGGACGGCGGCATCCGCCATCCCTCCCAACGGACACCAGAGTGGCGACGAAACGCCCTCATCATGACCCGGCGGCTACGGACATCGGAGAGGCTATCTGTAGGGCGTGACGACAGTTGGCGCACGGCCACCCTCCTCCTCCTCCAGCATACATGCCGGCAGACGCCGAAGGCCGGCGAGGACGCCGGGCACCTAGTAACTTGGTCCCTCCCTTCGTGTTGTATTTTTACCATACTACGTTTAAACTCTTTACTGCTCTCATCACCCGGTCTCACCTGTAACCCCGGCAGTCCCCTTACGATATAAAAGGGGCATCGGGGGCCAGAGACAGAGGTCGGATTCTTCTCCCTCCAGACAAGAGTACACTCTCACATTCCCTTAGAGCACGAGCACCTTCAAGAGACCTGGGATCAGTCCCTCTCTCGCCGATCTGTAACCCCTACTACAGAACCCCGCGTGGGCAACACGAGCAGTCTCGATACTGGACGTAGGGCTTCCCTTGCCCGAACCAGTCTAACCCCGTGTCTCCCACGCCACCATCCGAAGCCTTACGTGCATAAAAGAAATTTACTAGTCTAAGTCTAGATCCGCAAATCTTGACAACGACAATGGCTGACTCGGACTCGGCATGAACTAGTCAACAATGAACCCAAGATGATCAAGAACTAGTCGAGCGCAGACCCGATTGGTTGGCTTCATTAGCTGCTGCCCGCTCGGACACTATGGCCCAGCTTCGCCGTGACATCCTCCGCCGAGGGACCGAAGTTCTCCACCAAGGGATCGAAGTCATTCTTGGGGAAGTCGGCAGCCATCCCTTCGCTGACCCGCTCCACAACAATGCCCAGATGGCTTGTATGCACTAGCACAACCTGCACACGACAACTGCATGCAGCCGCAGAGGCCTAAGCGTAATCTTAGGTTGGGGAGATCGACGACAGGCCTCGAAGATGGCGTGTTGGTTGTGCGCATGCACGGCCAATGCTGCCATCAGCAGCCCAGCAGTGACGACGTCATCAACTTGCAGCGCGACCACCTCGACCCGACATCAGTTTCGTCACCAAGTTCACCAATGATTGCCTCCTCCGGCTCGACGACGATCACTAGCTCTGACTCGGCACGAATCAAGCTAAGTCATATGTTCAATTAAATATTTTATGGCCTCCATATATCTCCATTCGCCTCAATTGTCCTATGTCCCCGTGACTGTCGCCGACCGCCTCGGCTCTCCTATATCTCCGTGACTTCCACCGACCACCTTGGTCACACCCCGATTGCTCATACAGCTTGGTCCGTCTACTACACGGGCAGTTGGGACTGCGACTTACGAGTGCCCAGTGCACACTCTCGTTTTTTCGCACAGTTCTGACTACTTTGTGATCTCCTTCATGTCTTGTACGTCTTCTCTTAATGGTTGCCAAAGTACTCAGGTAGCACACGCCTTAATCCATGAAACCTTGACTTATCCTGCGCGTCACTTATATGCGAGCATCGGATCAGCCCCAGCGCTATAGCCTGAGATAAGCCGTCCTCTCCGTGAGCAGTGGTTAGCAGGGCTAGGTGCTTAAACATAATAGGCTAACTACCTAGGGAAATTACACGACCTCCAAGAGCAGGACGTGCAAGAATTTACTTCTGCAGTGAATTAAACTTCCGAGTTGTTCAATTATTAAATGATCTACACTATGCTACATAATGTTTGTATTGTTATTTTACAACTCAAAAACTACTCGGCGTGCCTTCCGTCGCCCAGCCGACCTCTCTAGCTCGGGGCGGGAGGCGACTCGACGTGCTTCCGTGACTCATCCGACTCCCAGGCTCAGGGACTAGGCACCGCAGATGACTCGGCATGCCTCCAGTCGACTGACAGACCTCTCTGACTCGGGGCGGGAGGTGACTCGACGTGCTTCCACAACTCGTCTGGCTCCCAGGCTCGGGGGCTGGGCACCGCAGATGACTCGACGTGCCTCCCGTCGCCTGGTGTACCTCTCTGGCTCAGGGCGGCAGGCCACTCGACGTGCTTCCCCGACTCGTCCAGCTCCCAGGCTCAGGGGCTGGGCGCCCTAGACGACGAGGCGTGTCTCCCATCACCCAACCGACCTCTATGGCTTGGGGCGGGAGGCGACTCGACGTGCTTCCATGACTCATCCGGCTCCCAAGCTTGGGGGCTGGGTGCCGCAGATGACTCGGCGTGCCTCCTGTTGCCCGGTTGACCTCTCTAGCTCGAGGCGGGAGGCAACTCAACATACTTCCTCGACTCGTTCGGCTCCCAAGCTTGGGGGCTGGGTGCCGTAGATGACGAGGCATGCCTCCTATCGCCCAGCCGACCTCTCTGGCTCAGGGCGGGAGGCAACTCGACATGTTTCCATGACTCACTAGTCTTCGTACTCGGGGGTTGGGAGCCTATTTTAGGTCGGCATGCTTTCATGGCTCTACCAGTCCTCGTGCTCACGCTCGGGCGCTGGGCGCCTATTTCAGGTCGGCGTGCCTCCGTGGCTTTGCCAGCCCTTGCGCTCATGCTCAGGGGTTGGGTGCCTATTTCTAGTCGGCGTGCCTCCGTGGCTCCACTAGTCCTCGCGCTCACGCTCAGGGGCAGGGTGCCTCTTTCAGGTTGGCGTGCCTTCGTGGCTTCATCTATCCTTGTGCTGGGGCATTAGGACCTGCTTCTGGGATCAATTTTTTCTTCCTTTTTGATCATTGGACCGATTATACTAATCACTTCAATGCTCGGGGGCTACTCCATATGGAGTGCGTCTTGTGACATCGTCCATGTCCTTCGCTTCGACTTATTGGATGCCCACCATCCATCAACTCGTCACTCAACTTCGCTCTGCGCGTATGGCTTTGCGTTCGCTCAGATTTTCTTCTTTTTTGAGCACTGCGCAACCTCTCCATCACTATGACGCCATCCAGCTTCAGCTGACCACATTCCAAGCTTTGCTGCGATGTCCTCAGGTTCCTGATCACCTCCACATCGCTCGGGGGCTTGAGGGATATGGGTACCCCATGGCCCCCCACCGACCAAGATACTGGTTGGTCCTGACAAGTGGGTCTGCCTGACCAGAACATGCAGACCAAGGATGTAAAGATATTGGAGTACAAGTCAAGGAGGTCGGGCGATTCAAATCAGCCCGGATATTGTGGGATACTTGTTGTAATCCGACTCAGATTGCTTTCCATGTAATAACTGACTAGGTTAGATTCAAACTGACTTGTAACACTAGGTCATCAGCCTATATAAGGTGGCCAAGGGCGCCTCCCGAGGACATCTAATCCAATCTGTATTACACACCAGCGCAAAGCAATAAAAACCACCAAAATACAGGACATAGGGTATTACTCTCCGAAGATCCGAACCTATCTAAACCTTTGTGTTCTTGTGATCATCTTTGAGTTTTTGGTCTCGCAATCCTCCCTGCCTACAAATCAACCACTTGGGTAACCCCCTGGTGGACTGCCAGGCTACTAAGTTCAACACAAGGTTTGGTCCAACAAACACAGCAAAGCCTCCTGATCGTCGATCATCTACACTTCCTGCCCAATCAACATCAGAAAAGGTGCTCACTAGAGTGGAGCTAGATCGCTGAATTGTCATTCCCAACTTAAATGTATATTTGATATACCAAGGAATTCTCTTAACAGCCGTCCAATGTATTTTGGTTGGAGCATGAAGGAATTGGCATACCTTGTTTACCGAGCAAGCTAAGTCCAAGCATGTGAGAGTAAGGTATTGTAGTGCACCTACCACACTTCTACATTTGGTGGAGTCATCTTCACTTAGAGCTTCTCCCTCAAACCTGGACAACTTCTCAATAGTGGCCAGAGGTGTAGTGCTAGGTTTGCAGTTGCTCATGCCAACATGCTTAAGTATATATGAGGTATACTTCTCTTGTGATAACACTATGTCATGTCCATACTTCTTTACCTCGATCCCAAGAAAGAAATTTAACTCACCTAAATCCTTCATTGCAAAATCAAAATTCAAATCCTGCAATAATGTTGTTATGGCTTATTGTGATGATCTTGTCACTATAATGTTATCAACATAGATAAGCATGAAGATAGTTACATGATTCTTCTGATATATAAACAAAGATGTATATGATTTTGATGATCTAAAACCAATAATATAAAACTTGGAGCTTAGCCGAGAGTACCATGCTCTTGGTGCTTTCTTTAACCCATAAATTGCTTTGTCAAGCTTGCAAACAAAATGTGGCTTGTCAATGTCTTCAAAATCAGGAGATTATTTCATGTATACCTCTTCTTCCAGAACACAATGTAAGAACGCATTATGTACATCTAATTGCCTAAGAACCCATCCTCTTGACACAGCAATGGATAGAACCACTCTAACAGTAGCAATTTTAACAACTGGACTGAAAGTGTCTTCATAGTCTATGCCATACCTTTGCTTGAACCCCTTAGCAACTAGCGTTGCTTTGTATCTATCTATGGATCCATTTGACTTCTTGATTCTATAGACCCACTTACAATCAATTAGGTTTTGTCCTTTCCTTGCTGGAACAAGATGCCAAGTTTTGTTTTTAATGAGGGCTGAGAACTCATCTACCATAGCATGCTTCCAATTTTGATTTTGAAGAGCTTCTTGTATATGCTCATGTTCTCCTGTTTCACACAAGTATCCAAAACAAACAATGCTATCAAGGAACTGCTTAGGTTTAAAAATTCCAGCCTGACTTTGGGTGCGACGTCGTTGTTGTTCTTCTTGTGCTAGAGAGGGAGGAATATCTACCATAGGGTGTAGCGCTGCAGCTGTTGGAGAAGCCGTAGGCCCACCCGGTGCAGAAGATCCCGGCGTCCCCCTGGCACTGCTAACCGTGTGAAGTAGTTGGGTGGCCACGCGTCGACGCGTCGTTGGGAACTAGCGAAGCTGTCGGGGCTGGCACACACATAGGAGAGCCACGCGAGGACGGCAGCGGCTCCTGTCTCCCTGTCGGCAAATCCTCCTTAGGTGCAGCTCAACCTGATGCAGGGGAATCCACCCTGGATTCTTTGCTAGGCTCGTTGTTTAGCCGAGAAGGGAAAGAGGCAGCATTGGGCATGCGATAAAGCTCAATTTGCCCTAGTTGCTAATCCAAATGTGAGCTTGTTGTTGTATCTTGGCCTCCCTGAATCTGTGAATCATCCAAAACACTAGAGAGGGGATTAGTAACAATAGGATCACTACATTTTACCCCTTGTTGGTTGGGATTTTGAAGATGTTCACGTAGGACAAGGATCTCTTTTTTAAGAAGGGCGATGGCATTGGGATGCAGGCTGGCAAAGGGGAAGACAGATTCGTCAAAAATGACATCCCTCAAGATATTGACGCACCCTGTAGATATATCTACACACTTAAAGTATTTGTGTAAAGTGTTGTACCCAAGGAAGGCACACTTGAGAGATCGAAAAGAGAGCTTTCTTGAGTTATATGGCCCTAAATTCGGCCAGCTTGCGCACCCAAAAATACGTAGAGAGTTGTAATCTAGTTTGTTGTGGAGAAGGAGCTTGGTGGGAGTTTGAAAATCAATAACTTGGTAGGAGATTGATGAGATAAGTGGCAGCTTGAAAGGCCTCATCCCAAAATTTTAGAGTCATGGAAGTGCTAGGAAGAAGGGCAGGGATGACTTCTACAATCTGTCGGTACTTTCTCTCAGTAGATCCGTTTTGTTGATGAGCATGGGGCAAGAGACTATATGAGATATGCCTATCTTCTGAAAAAAAGAGTTTAGCTTTTCATACTCTCCTACACAATCGGTTTGCATTGCAACTGTCTTTCTTCCAAATTTTGTCTCAACTAGATTCTGCAAATTTTGGAAGACTTGAAAACATCAAATTTTTTCTTGATAAGATAAATACATGTGTATTTGCTATAGTCATCAATGAAGCTAACATAATAAGAATGTCTTTCAACAGAGATTGGGGCAAGCCCCCAAACATCGGAGAAATAAGCTCAAGAGGGATAGTAGATATATTGTTGGATTTACTATAAGGTAACTGATGAATCTTAGCTCTTTGACACGAACCACAAACCGACTCACTATCTTTATCACTAGAACTAGCTAAACCATTATTCTCAAGAACCTGCTTGACAACGGGAAAAGTAGGGTGACCTAAACGGCTATGCCACCTTGATGTAGATGGCTTATTGACTCCAAGAACTTACTTGTGGAGACTTGCACCGCACGAATTTAGGGGATATAGGCCTCCTTGGCATGTACCGCAATGAAGGGTTTTCCTCGTAGCCTGATCCTTGATAAGAAAGAAGTTTGGATGAAAATCAAAATATGTATTATTATCAGAGGTTAAGCGATGAACGGAAATGAGAATTTTATGGGCACTAGGAACATGGAGAACATTATTTAGAATATCTTGAGAAGGGGTTTTTAAAACTGCATGGCCCATGTTACTAATTGCCATACATGTGCCACTTGCTGTGTGCACTTGATCATGTATGTAATACTTGTTGGACATGGTCAGCTTCTCCAGACAGCTTGTGATGTGATCTAAGGCACCGCTGTCAGCATACCAATTGGTGTCAATCCCATACGCTGTCATAGGCGCCTTGCTGTTTTGATCGTCATCGTATCGGTACCAGCACTCTGGAGCTTCATGGCCAACCTTCTTGCAAATCTGACATTGTAGCTTCTTAGTGTTCTGCTGCTTCTGGGGGGCACCAAAGGAATTGTTGCCATGACCTCCAGTGCAGCAACCACCACCACCACGCCCACACCCATGGTTGTCACCACCACGTCCATGGTAGCTTCCACGACCTCATGATGCAGAGTTGGCTGAGGAGGAGAAGCCGTCGTTGTTGTAGTTCTCATGCAACATCTCCAAGAGAGTCTCATACGTCGCAAGTTGTGCATAGAGCTTGTTCAGAGGAATAGGATCCACGCGGCCCATGACTGATGTCACAATGGGGTTGTACTCGTAGTCGAGGCCAAGCAGAATGACGGAGATCAGCTCTGCATCTCCAATGGGCTTGCCAATGGTGTCAAGTTCATCAGCAAATGCCTTGATCTTGGCATATTAGACAGCAATAGACATGTTGCCCTTCTTCAGAGTAGACAGCTGCAGCCGAAGATTTGTCGACTTTGCACGTGACTGCGAGGAGTACATGGTCTCCAGTGCTGCCCATGCTTCTGCAGCTGTGGTGACCGTGGCCACCGATGCCAACACGTCCTTGGTGAGGGAGTTGATGATGTAGTTGAGGAGCTGCTGATCTTGTACCTACCACGCCTCATATGCAGGTTTCAAGACCTCCTCTTTGCTTTTGTCCACCTTCTCGACACTCATGGTCTTTGCTAGCACCTTGGAAGAACCGTCTAGGATGCCCATGAATCTGGCACCCTTGATGGCCGAAGGGATTTGTGCCTTCCATAGTAGGAAGTTGTCGCGGGATAGCTTCTCAGAGATGGCCGGGCCAAGCATTGCCAACGAGTTGGACGATGAAACCATAGATGGGTTTTGGGCGTAGATGTATTTGGGAAGAAGTTAGACTCTAATTACCATGTAGGATTTTAGGGTAACGTGGTAGCCTCCTGGCATCCACGGTTGCATGTTTATATAGCTAGGAAAAGCACCTAGCATGGTGTCAAGATAGAGTTCTGTTAAAAGACTTGAGATACAAGTTGACAAAAAATCTATCTCTAGAACTAATCTCTAGATACTTTAAAACTCTTATTTAAATACGCATACAAGATATCTATATCTCTAACATAGTGGTGTCCCACGGCCGGGCCACCGCCCAGCAGCGAGAACAATTGGGAATGTTATGTATTACACACCTAGTTTTGGAGCCGCGCCGATGTTTGTTGTTGCACCGGTACCTGGAGATGATAAACCGTCAGTGCACTCCATCAAGGGGCCCTAGCTCAACTCCTAGATAGCTTATACTCCCTCCATTTCAAATTATAGGTCATTTTGGCTTTTCTAATGCATCTAGACATAGGGTATATCTAAGTGCATAATAAAGTCTATGAATCTAATAAAATCAAAATGACCTATAATTTAGGATGGAGGGAGTATTAGCTAGGTAGACCTTAATTAGTTGGTTGCATATCAAGCCCTACGATATATCTTACATTAGTTACTTAGGGTTGTAATTAACGACTAGGGATCTCCACACGGCACAACATGATATGGGTACGAAATAAATATACTGGAGATATGTCATGTATGTGGGTACTGTTGTCTACATACGCACCATGCAGGCCCGTCCCTAAGGGCAAGTACATTGCTACACGTCAGCGGTCTCATAGGTCATCTCATGCAGTACCACGTAGGATTTTTGATGATGTGGAGGAGAGAGAGCGAGGAGAGAGGAGAGAGAAAGAGGTCATTGCTTCACGAAACAACCACCTCATGAGCTAAATTCTAGGACTACGAGACAACTTAACAACCATTGTACGAGTTATTGTTGCCATGCAACTCATAATATTTTATTTTTTCTTATGCATAAATTAAGGAATTATATACCACTACCAGACAACTTATATGACAACCTATTGTACAGGTTACCTGTTGAATTGTCTCAAGATTACGTGTCAATGCATGAGACCGCCTATTAGATGACACCAATGTACTTGCCTAAGGGTGTGCAACCCGTGCGATGGTATAGGGCCTCCATTTTCCACAGCCAATCAAACCTACTAACCCCTAGCCCAAAATATGTTTCGCCTGGTCATTTGACTCTCTGAAGCAATGCCAAAGCCCAAAGCTTCTTCGTCACGCCGCCACCGTACTGGAGGCTGGAGTCGTGGAACTTGATTCCTTGAGACCTTCTTGTTTTTAGACGGGACGTACTCACTTACTGAGTTGCACAGCCACAAGACAAGCAAGTTAGTCACAAGGTAGTTTTCCTTTTCTTTACTCGATTGATCAATTCTACTTATTGGTTCACATGGACTAGTTAACAAGCTTTTGCCTTATTTTTTTTATACATGCGCATCAAAATGGTCTAAATATCTAATGTTTTATAATCGAAGCCATATCTTCTGCAGACCAAACTAGAAAATATGATTCTGATCACCAAAAGCGTAAGAAAAAAAACAAAGGATAGAGGAATGAACTCAACCTCAGAAAAAAAATGCTATGAATAAGTTTATTATAAAAAAATCGCTAGTAGATCTCGCTTAGTTCTGTATGGGGCCTCGGTTTTTGCCTGGACGGTCCTGGCACCATGTATGCACGAAGGTTAGTTCTGAGACTTTGCAATAGTAGTTGCACCTCCTGTAATATATAGCAAGTACTAAAGGGTGGGAGTTGTGGTGTGAATTCGGTCTACCACGAGTCAGTCGTCTGCTCATTATCCAGTGACGATGGTTTCCGATGACATGCCGGGGGCCGTCCAACGTGCCCAACCAAGCTTGTGTATTTCCTATCTTGTCACCTCCGAATTTCAATGACCTCTGGTTGGGCAGTATACTACTAGAGAAAGTGTCATCACTGCCGGCCCATCACCACTAGTTTTTGGCGATCTGGCGGTGATAAGTTATCACCGCTGGCTTTTTACATGATCTGGGAGTAAAACTAAAATCGGCGATGATAATACCTCATCACCACTGGTTTGTATGATGAGCTGGCGGTAGTTATCACCACCGGCTCATAATACAAACCAGAGGTGATGGAGTTCACGGACCCAAAATTATCATGGACTCCAATTTTAACTCGCATGGCATCCTGAACCCACACCACCTCTCCCCTCAACCCCACCCCTACCCCTTATCCACTCGCTCCCCGCACACCCGCGCCTCCCTCAGCTCTCTCTAGCCCTTCTCCTCCACCCACTACCCCTTCACCTCCCTCCCTAGCCGTCGCCGCCCCTACCCCTTCCCCGGCCGCTGCCCCTCCTCCTTCCTCCCCCGGCTGCCTCCCCTCCTCCTCCCTCCCCAAACCACCTCCCGTCCATCCCCCCCTCGCTTGCCCTTCACCCACTCACTCCTCGCGGCAGTGGTGAGGAGCGGCGGCAGGGTGAAGGGTAGCAGGTCAACAGATCATGGCATGGCGGAAGGAGCAGCAGCGACAGGTCTGGAGCTGCGGCGGAGCGGTGGTGGCAGCATGGCGGGAAGCTGCGGTGGGGATGCGCAGGGAGCTGCGGCGGCGGAGCAGTGGTGGTGGTGCGGTGGCCAAACCCAGGCCCGTCTCTCTCTCTCTCTCTCTCTCTCTCTCTCTCTCTCTCTCTCTCGTGGTGGTGGTGGTGGTGGCGCTGCGGCCAGATCCAGCAACGCGCGGTGGGGTGTCGGGCCTGCGGCGATGGTGCATGGAGGCACTTGATTTTTTTCTTTTTTTTGTTTTTGGATATGCTCATCACCACCGGTTCTACAACCGGCAATGATGAGGTACCCCCATCATTGTCGCCTTTCCTATGATGGATCCAAAACCAACGGTGATGGGTATTTTAGAGTCGGTGGTGATAAGGTATTGTAACATCCTAAAATTCATCACATAATTGATCTACCAACATTCTGAATTTTTCTAGGTTCTAATTAAGACTTTATTAAATTATTATGTTTTAATTGGAAATCCTTCAAGCTAAGTGAACTCAAACATCATATTAAGTAATTTAGTTCAAATGAGTGTGTGTATGTGTTTGTGCTGATACATTCTGGTGTTTTGTGAGTGCAAAAGTTATTAAAATGTGTTTGTGCATCCTTTAGGCTTTTTTAAAAGTTTATTCTCATGTTCCTAGAGCTTAATCCAATTTTTGGATGGTTCTAGAAGTCTTTCCAAGAGCTCTATTTTATTTGGGTTCCCCGTGTCCCAAATCATCTCCAAGAATTTTTCAGGATTTTTTGGAGTTTTTGGAGTATTTTTCATGATTTAATTACGATTTTAGGATTTCCTGGAATTGTTTTCGAATCCGAAATTAATTCCCCAAATTAGAAAAAGGTGGAAAATAAAACTGGATTCCAACCCCGCCTATAAATACTTTTCGGTGATCTCCTTGATGTCCTTTTTTCAACGTCGCAAACCCCACCTCGTTTCGATAACCCTAGCTCCCAAAGTTCGACGCAGAACATCTTCATCTGTTAAACTCTAGTGAACTTTCCAGCAAGAAGTCATGTGAGCAAATCCGGCGAAATCGTAAGTCCTCTGGCGAAGGTGGGCACATCATCGCATTAGTCTCGTCGTCCTCGTTCTGTTTTCCCGCTCCGGTGCGAGTTTGGTGACCGTTCTTGGCGAATTCCCCTTTTCCCCTCTCTTTCTATCTCTGTTCTATTCGCCACCTCCATGGCCAAGCCGAGCCTCTGCTCGCTCGGTGCCCCAGGCCCAATGCGCCTGCACCGCGCGCACTCGCCTTGCCGCACCCCGAGCCTCGCACTGCGCCACCCCTGGTTGTTGTCGCTGTCGCCTCGCCGCTGCTCTGCGCGCCACCGCCTATGCGCCACCGCCTACTCACGTGTCGCGCCGCTGCCACCCAGTGCTGCTGTCTTGCGCACTAGCATCGCGCCACCTCCGATGGCACCAACCACGCACCCCCGCACCTCCTTGGCCCGGCAGCCGGCCGCCGGCAAGGAATCCCCATGGGTCGTTCGGGATTGACCAGATGGCAGGAGGTAGAAGAAACCCGCTTTGTAGTTTAACCCCTGAGAAAATCCATAATCCCGAGATCCAGTCCAGCTTAATGTTTTTATCGTGTTTAAGCCCTCGGTCATCGTGGTTATGCCCCTGGAAGTTTCTAAACCTCGCCAGCAAGTCCCTAGAGCTTAGTTAAGCCGTATCTTTCACGTTTCAGCTCCGTTTTGACTGATTCTTTCGCTCACGTGTTCGTCTTACGTGTAGATTAGTTTTGTACCGCTTTTCAGTACTGTTAGTGATGTTTGGTGTACTGTTTATTATTTATTGTATTGCTTTCTTTGCATGTGTTTGTGTGATGCGTAAAGAATGTGCCGTTTGAGGGGTTTTTGAAGATCAAGGCTTTGAAGACTCTGAGCAGTAGCAGGGCTTTGAGGAATGCAAGTGTCCTTGGTCATTCCTGTTTATACCTAAATGACATTCAATTTATTCACAATATTTATTTATCGCTTGAATTAATATGATGGGTTCCTATTAAGGATGATGCCTAGTTTCTTTGGACCATACCTTGAATATGGGTTGTTTAAATAAACTTGATGGTAGATGATGCTTAGTTTGCTCAACTAGGTTGGTAAATGAACAACATGGTTATTTATTTATTTACTCTATGTTCTTGTATGCTTTATTAATTGCAAGACCATATATGTTAATTGGAACATGGAGAACCACCCAGGAAAATAGTGCAACCACAATTGTCATATGGCTCTAACTTTGGCTATTAACTAAGTGAACTTGGTACATTATGATCTTACCTGAAAAGGGCAAGAGGGGTTGCATTGTTGGTGCATAGCCCGGTCCTCTTGGGTGGTATTCTTGATAAGGTACTGCACTCACTAGGAAGGGTTATGCTCTGCTTTGACTTGAAACCTTAATGGATTGTCTTGTATTTGAGTAAACTTTATGAAGACCTCATAGTGAATCCCTAGCCACTCACCGTGGAAGTGTTTAAGGGCCTTGCAAACCCAGGTGACATGGGAAACACGAATTGTGGGTAAAGTTGTACAACCTTAGAAGAATGTCTAAAAATTGTTATAACAGTCGTGCTCACGGTCATGAGCGGCCTGGACCCTCACATGATTAATTCACTTGAAGATGAATCAACTTGTTCTTATTTATTTATGTTCATGCCTTTGGTATATTGTTGCTCAATATTAATTGTGGGTTGGTATAAATATACATTTGCTAGTAACTAGCTGCTAAATAAAACTGGACCAACTAAAAGTGCTAATTGCAGTTAACCTTGTTAGCCTTCCACCATATAAAGCCTTGCATGTCATGTATTCTTTTATCTTGCTGAGTACGGCATGTGCTCATGGTTGTGTTTTATATATTGCATCTACAACACCCGGATTGTTGCACAGACCCAAAGAATTTTGAAGAGTTTACTAGAGATTTTGAGAATTCTAGGCGAGTCCCCCAAGTCAGCTGCCGGTGGAGTTGGAGCTTTTGTTTACGTTTTCTAGTTAAACGTTCGTTTATTTCTCCACTAAGATTTTTGAGTCACTCTGCTCTTTCGTCATGACGTGGTTGTAGCTATTCGCTTGAAGTCTATTATATGTGTGAAATTTAGTTCCTGACACACATATAAGATGCACTTGGTTTTTCCACTAAAATCGGGTGTGACAGGTATCGTGGAGTAGTGGTAGCTAGTAGCTACTTTGTTTTTGCTGCGTCGAATGTGCTAGCTGTTACGAGATCCCGAAAAGCATGCGTTCGTTTCATTGCTAGCTGCCCTCTCGTGATTGTAGCAGAAGAACTAAGAGTGTATATACTGTCTCTATTTTAAATTATAGATCGTTTTAGCTTTTTTAATTTTATAAATATTATATTATACATCTACACCATATCTAAGTGCATACAAAAACTATACACCTAGAAAAGCTAAAAGATCTACAATTAGAAGGGTATCTAAGTGCATACAAAAACTATACACCTAGAAAAGCTAAAAGATCTACAATTAGAAGGGAGGGAGTAGTGCTACTGTAATTGATAGCAGCTAATATATAATAGCCTTGGTAAACATGGCAATATCGCTGCTAATATCATTAGCTGATGCAATTTTCCGTTCGCTCTCTGAATGCACGTGAACACCGGCACCGCTGGAGTGGAGTGGAAGCCCTCCGCGCTTTGGTAGTTTAATTTTTGTGTACGCCCGCCAGCAACCAACACGAGGTTTGCCAGTGCCGCGCCGAGGCCCGGACCGGCCGATCGGACGGTCACATGCACGCGCGCGATCGATCAGATTGTTCATTTTGGCGGCCAATAATAACTCATACAAATGTTACTTATACATCCATCATGCATATTGATTTACTGTTACCGCACGCACCATTGAAATTACGTGCCTTCGTGCGCGCATATGGCGTGTCAGAGCGTCGTTGTACATACCTGCCCCAGAGGCCAGAGCCGTTACCACCTACTGTGCTAGCTACTCCGTAGCTACTAAGTCAAAAGTATTTGAGCTCACTTTTTTTTGTCAAAAGTAAATCTATTTTTGTACAGCAAAATAGTTGACCGCCTGCCATGGGGAGAAGATATACGTGCACTTGCATCCGCATGTCATGCATGCATGTGTCCTCCTCGTTGCCACATCATCTACAATGTAGATAAGGGTATTCTTTTGTGTCCCCAAGACACGACACGATGGAACGGGACAAAGCAAGCAGAACGTACAGTATTGAGTACACCAAATCGAGGACGGTATTTTATTTAGATTCGCGTACTTGCTCCCTTCGCGTGGCCGCCGTGCTTCCATTCCATGCATATATCAAATCATCCGGCGCGCGGGGCGTGGTCAGTGGCGTGTCACGCCGAGTAGCTAATCTCAGCCGGCTGTCTAATCTTCCAGTTAAGCGCAAGTGGCAGCTAGCGGTGCGCATGGCCTGATGATTGATCGAATTAGTTGTATCAGCACAGTAGTGCTGGAACTGAGGTGACGCGCTAACAACAACTACCTATACATTTTCATGCACACGCACTAATTAATAAGCACGAGACACTAGTTCTGGAAGACTAATGGATCATCAATGATTGCGTTAGTTGAAAAAGAGATCAGGGAGCAGGAAGAAACGACGACGACGCCGTCGGCCTGTACGATTAGCCTGCAGCCACGGAGAGATGCATGGCTATTGGCTGACCTGCCGTTGCTGCTGGCAACGTCGATCGGCCGTCGATGGCAGCCGCCGCTTTTTGCCGACACGGTACGCATGCACGCACAACGTCTCGCGGCCCGGCCTGGTCGGTTGGTGGCCCTCTGGCTGACTGGGCTATGTATAACTGCTGCTACACCTGGGCCAAGCTGACCTGTACAGCACACTCAGCGTACTTGAGTTGATTCCATGATAATCGACTCGATGCATGTGTGTGATTGAGACGCTATCAAACGAAAAACTCGGCGTGCGTTCAAAAACATCGCTCCAACACTACTACAGAACCTCCAAAACCTATTTCACCGTTGGTTTGGGATCCTTCATATGCAATTCGGCAGTGATGGAGTACCCATCACCGTCAATTTTGGAACCGACAATGAAACCTTATTAAAAAAATGGCCCCGCCCTGCTGCCCCGCCACCGCCTGCACCGCGCCTCCAGCGACCCCCACACTACTGGGGAAAGCCCCATCTACCAGTTGGAAACCCCCTTTAGTACCGGTTGTGCAATCGATACTACTAGTAACCGGTACTAAAGTGGTATTAAAAAATTAAAAAAATTGAAATCCACCGCCAGCCCCGCCCCCCTCCCCCCGCTGCCCTCCGCGCGCCACCTCCCGCCGCCCACCTCTCAAGTAGCACAGATTCCCTTGCCCCCACCGCCCTCCGCCCCGCCGCCCCCGCCTAGCCCCTCCTCGTTAGGCCACGCCGCCCCTCCGCTCGCCCCCCCCCCCCTCCGCCACGCCCCTCCACCTCCGCCCCTCCTCCCCACCCTATTGCCCTCCGCCCCGCCGCTCTCCGCCCCGTCGCTACTCCTCACCGCCGGTGAGGGCGAGCGGAGCGGGGAGGGGAGGGGAGGCAGAGGAGGAGAGGAAGGTTGAGGGTGAGAGAGGAGAGAGATAGAGGAGGGGGATACGGATGAAATAGATAAGATAGAGAGCAGCCGGTGTTGAGAAACAGATAAGGAGACGAACGACCGGCGGATGGGAGGTCTTTAGTACCGAGTGGGAGTTCCACTCGGTATAAAGGTCGGATGGAGCCTCCACTCGGTACTAATGTGCCTTAGGGCCTTTAGTACCAAGTGGAGCCCCCACCCGGTACTAAAAGGGGTCACGGGGGGCTCCTTGGGGACTATCCGTTAGGTCCGGTACTAATGCTCACATTAGTACCGGACTAAAATACAACCGGTACTGAGCCTAGGGACGAATGCTCAGTTTTCCAATAGTGCCGCCGCTGCCTGCTCGCCCCTTCACCTCCGCCTCCATGACCTCGCCGCCTCCACCATGCCTCTCTTGTCGCCGCTTCACCAGCAGCGCGCCTCCGCAGATCCCGCCGCCGCCTCGCTCCCTCCATGTTCACCCACCGTGCCTCCATCTTCACCAGAGCGAGAGAGGGGGGAGGAAGGGTGGCAAACCTAGCTTGGCCCAGATCTAAGAGACGCCTTGCCCCACCGGAGCCCGCCGTGCCTTTTCCCGGCCCGCCGCACCTGCATAAGCCGAAGCTGCCACGTTGGCCACCATGCCTCACTCGCCACGGCAGCCGCTCCCTATCCCCCCGCTACCACTGCGCCTCCCCCCGCCACAGCTTGCCCCATCATCCGCTGCCGCCGCTCCTGACTTCAACCAGTGAGGGACGAGCGGAGGGGCAGGAGAGGGGCAGCGAAGGGGTCTTGTGGAGAGGGAGAGGGAGGGAGAGAAGGGGCTCCCTGCCAGGAGGGGAGGGGAAGCTCGTCGCCGGGATGGGAGGGGAGGGAGGGGAGCGGCAGGGGGGAGAGGGAAGCAGAGGAGCGGTAGGGAGTAAGATAGGGATGAGAGGAGATAGATGGCGATGCCAGAGGAGGGGGAAGAGAGAGATGAGGGAGCCAGCGTGGGGTGAGTTGGAGCGGCCGTGAACCGATAGAGTTGGAGTTAATGAAATTTTCGGGTTCGGAACTCCACTATTGCCGCTGGGCGGTAGGAAAATCCGACAGTAATAGTTATCACTGCCGTTTTGTTGCAAACCGGCGGTGATGCCTGTCTTCACTTGCCGATTGTGTTGTCTACAACAATTTTTCAGTATTTGTTGCTCGGATTCAGCTATCACTACTTGATTTTCTTAAACCGGCAGTAATAACCCGTCTAGGCTAGCTATTTGTGTAGTAGCGCAACGACGTCTGAAAAATGATACTGACATGTTTGTCTCAAATATACTATATATAATTGCATCACGTACTCTACGTGGTTGTGATTAACTGATTATATACGTTTTTTAGCATCTGATTATATACGGTTAGGAAATATGTCTACAGGATGTACCATTTGATTCATTTATGGAATGGTTGAGAAACTTGACGGTGGTCCTTTCAGTTGGCTGGGTGAACTATACGAATTCATTTAAAATGAATTCATGTTGGGTGAACCATACGAATTCATTTAAAATGAATTCATTCTGCTTGATGATATTATTTTCTACTAAGAAAAGTTGATCATATGGTTAAAAAAATTGGTTGAACATACAACTATCCATGTATTATGGTGCACGTAACAAGCACGCTCTGAAATATAACCGTTTACGCATAGAGAGGATAACTTTTGTACCTGGGGCGTGTTCCTTCTAAGCACGATGAAGGGACCGTACTACCACCGAATGAAGAGACAGCGAGCCCATACGAATTATAAAGGCGCTGCTGTGTTGGCCGCCTCAGCGTAGAGCACGTATGATCTCAGTCCCCAGACACGAGACGAGATATGCATCACCGGGCATGTTGAGCGCGTAGCGTGTGATCGATGCCGCCACCTTGCATGCAAGCCACGTCCGCAGGGCCTGCGAGGCCGCGATCGTCGACCGACCCCATGTGTTTCATGCGCCGCCAGCAGCAGCATGCTGCATGCTTAGCTTGCGAGCACCAGCCATGCTTCTGAGGAGTTGTGATATATCGATGCATGGTTGACCTGTCACTGTGTATGCTTGTAACTTTCCTAGCAGCGTACTTATGCATGGACACGTATGCACCTACCGACTACTACCGTACCTATAATTGCAGATCGCAAGGGATTAATTATCATTGGTGCGTGATTGGCTTGAGCATGTGTTTAATTCTGGGGATACGACCATATGCGTGCACGGATCGACCACCGGCAGGTACGCTTTGGTGCCAAATTAATATTTTGGGACCGGAGATGTTTCTGGCTGCACCGTCGGTGATACCCGTCGGAGCGTACTTTCGCAGACCTGAGGTGGAGCCCATCTTTAGTTGCGTGTGACTAGGGCTTAGGTATGGTTGAATTTTTTTTCTACTTTCTGCACAGAGCTTATAATAAGATACACTAGCAATAATGCGATGGTCCTTGAGTCCTGGATTGAGGACCATTTTTACATGTTATCCGCTAGCTATACTACGCATCTTCTGAAGCTGCAACATTTCGAAAATGCAACACTCTAATGTTTTGGGAAAGGTGAACCTTCTGTTCATTCCTTTATATTACGGGACTGAAAGAGAGTCAAATAACGCAGAAAGAGAAATCAAGCAGCTCGAAATTTCAACCTCTATATTTTATTTTATTACGGCATAGTACGTGCAGGCGCAGAGATTCGAATTCCGGTTCCAGAGGGGTCAGTTGGGGGTCCGGGTACCAGCAGCTGTCCGGCCACGCGCTCGCTCCGGGACGAGCCCGCCGCATGGGCCCTGGATAAAGTGGGCCTCCCGCTTGCAGCTTGGTGGAGCCCGCGCGTTTTCATGGGCAGCCGGCGGACAGGAGCGGCGCGACAGCGTGGATGGACATAGACCGGGTCGGGCTCGGGGCCTGTGATGTCGACCTGGCGACGTGTTCGCTGCAGGGAGCACAAGACTTTTCTCCTGCAAGTACTACACTGTACCGGAATGGCAGAATGACGCAGCTAATTCTGGTGCAAATCACGAGGAACGGTCTCCTGCACAGTGGAGAGGAAACAAAGATAGTTTAATTGAACAAAAAGTAATATTAACAAAAAAAAGGTGTAACTTGGAACATGAGTTGAAACTTCAGCAGCGGAAGGAAGGTACGCATTTTTCTTTCACCGATCGAGTACCCCGTAGATGCTTCGAAATGACTCCAACCTACTAGAGTCGATCTAGCGTATTACTAATCTTCGTCATGGTTCACTGATACGTACTAGGCTTGGTAGCTGATGCTCTAATACAGGTACGACGCTTGAGATCCAATCACCCTCTTTCGTACAAACAGGGCAAAGTGCCACTGCGGTAGTGTAAAGAAGCTTACTACACCCGTTTCGATCGTTCAATAAAGGCTCAACGTTTTTAGCGGTAGTCAAATCCGACACAAAACCATGGTGGGCCGAGGAATCGAGCTCTGACGACGTAGGCCGCGCGCGCGATGTGTAGATAGAGCGACTGCAGAACGTTCCGCCCTGGTGGGACCCTGTGTTTTTCACTTCGCTGACTGCAACGACCGCTAGCTGCCCCACGCTCTCTCGTCTAGTGCATGTGCATGCATGGGCACCCTGCTCCGCCGCTTTGCTTGCTACAGCTCGGGAGGGTGGAGTGGCAAGAAAAGGTGGCTGGCTGGGGTTGAGGCGGGCATTCTCAGCTCGTGCGCAGCTGCCACCGACCGTCAAGCTAGAGTACCTCGACCCGGGCGGGGTCTCCCTCCTGTGGCTCGTAATCGAGCTGCCGACCTGGCGTACGTCAAAATGGCCAAACCATATGGCCTGGGGGGGTCCCTCTTGTCCCGAACGTGACGGCTTCTGACACGTAAACCGAATCCGGTGTCCGGCGGCGACCGACTACCACTACAAGTGGAGCATAGGCATTCCGTGTTGATCGACGGCTCTCCTTGGAGAAGAAATTAGAAAGCGAGATAGAAACCGGCAGGGAGGTTCGTTCTTGGAGAGTCTTTGGACGGGGCACGCGTCTGCACGTTAACTTCTCGCGAAAAGGTCAAAGAAGAAAACCAAGGAGTTTGCCGTCCTCTGTTTCCGTCTCCAGACCAGAACAGCAGCGCCACGTTTACCGGCGGCAAATAGTACGTCAGCTCGCGAGAGCCGGCCGAGAGAGGCCATTTTCCAAGCAGGATCAGGTAGGGTCCGCGGAACAGATCGCCCAGCGCCAGCTGTCCGGCCACGTGCTCGCCCCGGGGGAGGCCGCCTGCCCGCCTCGCGGGCCCCGGATGAAGTGGGCCTCTCCGGCTCTCCCTCCTCTGTCTGCCTCGTCGGTGAGAGGGTGGTAGGGACCCCTCGTCGTTGATGGGCTGCCGCTGCCCAGGCCCCAGGGACACGGAGCAGCGCCACGGCGGCATGCCGACATGGGCGTCCACGTCGCCTCTCGACCGACCGTGTCCTACTGCTCAACCGAGCTTGGTTTCACTCGCACAAATCGCATGTTTTCGACGGCCATGCTCAGTTGCTCGCTTGATGGCGTGGTAATTGAATTCTCGGTTCTAGGCTTCTAGCTGGTCAAAGTGAAGCAGTAGTATTGCTAGAGCCACACAAGTCACGCGGACGGAATTTCAGGATGGAACACAAAGCCACACGAAATGTGTGATGCTTTGTGGATGTCCTCGGTGAAATGGGAAGGTCTTATTAGGCATGCCTATGCATTAAAAGGTATAGAAAGAATAGTGTTTTCCCTTTCCTTTTTCGATAGATGTTGAAGTATATTTTGTCCATCTCAAATGAACGGTCACAGTTTCAACTACTCCCTATATACATGTATACGCCACACCTCAGAGTAAATGAACATAAGTCTTGTTATTGCATTTGTCGGGACGTAAACATGCCACACGGAATGGAACATGTGATATCTGTCTCTATGGTCATTGAATCGGAAAAGGTTATCTAGCCACAAGGATACATCCCACGCACTTGCGAAAAAATGCAAAAAGAGGAATATTCTTTTCTTTACCTTTCCTTTTTGCAAGAAAGGCAAGGTCTCCCTCGCGCTCGAGACATATCCCTTAGCGAAACGGAAAGCCCTATCCCCTTAGCAAAACGGAAAGCCCTTTTGATTACAGGCACGTAGCACATGGTATTATAGTGTTTTGGTAACTCTTATGTTAGGTGTTGAATGGAAATGTGAAAGATATACTTTTCTTTTGGTTTCCTCTCTTTTGAAATGGATATTAAAATGATAGTTTCACTATCTCGAAAATTATAACGATTGTAGTGTCACTTCCCAAATTCATAGCATCAAAATATATGGCTATGAAGATATAAGTAAAAATGATAAATTTGGAAAAAAAACGTTGACCGAAATTGAAAAGGAGAGAAAACCATGAGTGAGGGAATTAAATAAAATTTCAAAACGAAAACAGAGGAGACGGATTTGAATTAGTACGACATAATTTTTTTTCAAGGAATAATAGAAAAAAATGGTCCAGCGCCCGTGGATTCTTGAAAATGACTCTAAGCTACAGTCTAGAGCAATATTCTCCACTCACTCGTGTTTGACCATGATGTGGTCACAATCAGCCTCCACCACCTTTCCTTAAAACAAGACAAATCGACATCATTATGTTCAACGTAAATGCTAAGATAGTGCTCTCTCAACCCCATAATAATATTCAAGTTCTCAAAGGAAAAAACCCATAATATTCAAACTCTACTCTCAGAAAACAAATATATATAAATGCCACGTCTAAAATCAAAATAATATAAGTGCCCATATAATAAACCCAGTAGTATCTATCAGTATATCCAGCGGTGCAGCACACGTCGGCCCAAACCCGGTGGCCCCCGCCGTTCGATGCGAAATCAATCACGGGGCTAAACGTGCCTGCACGGGCCCCACCGCCCTCATAAACCCGCCTCAAGAACTAAAAAGCTTCCTTCCTCAGCAACCCACCACCACCCATCCGCCTCCTCCCCCCTCCGGCCCTCCCCTTCTCCTTAACCCTCTCCCTCGCCTCCACCACCACCGCTTCATCCCCTCCACCTCTTCCTCTCCCCCCGAGGAGGCCGCCGCTCCCATGCCCGCCGGCGCCCGGCCCGAAAAGCCCGAGCCGGACCGCGACCGCGAGGCCTAGCAGTGCCGTTTTTTGGGTACACGGCGCGGGAAGCGATGGCGAAGCCGACCCCGGTGGCCTCGGCGGAGGAGGCGGCTGCGCTGCGGCGCCGGCTGAGGCGGCTGGTGGCAGCGGTGGCGGCCGGGAGTGCGGACGCGGAGGCCTTCGACGAGGCGGCCGAGGCGCTCGCCAAGCTCAGGGACGCCGAGCTCGGCCCCCGGAAGGACCGCGCTGGTGCTGGCGGCGGCGGCGGCGGGGTGAACAAGGGCGGGGCGGAGGCCGCCGTGGTGCCGGAGCAGTTCCTGTGCCCCATCTCCTCGGAGATCATGAGGGATCCCGTCGTCCTCGCCTCCGGCCAGGTACTTGCTCCCAATGCCTTCCTTGGGTTCGGGGTTGTGTTGGGTTGGATTAGATTGCGCGACCGTTACTTGTCAAACAGGAGTGTTCGTTGTCTCCGATTCGGGGGTTTTATTTACTAGGGTTAAATCGTTGTTGCTCGACCCGTGGTAACTGTGACAGGGGAAGCAAAGCAAGAATGTTTAGCCTTAATACGATTTTTCAAAGAAAAAAATGAAGTGCGATTTAATTGTGACTTCCCCCAAGGGATCGAGTGGATGGATTTCGAATTGCCTTTGAGCGCTACCGGTTGTTTCTTAATTCACCTTCCCCGCGTAACTACTGTTGATTGCCCCTCCCTTGTCCTCATCCTACTCTGTGCTGCTGCAACGTCTGAACCTCCAAACACAGCTGAAATTAAATTCGTGGTGTGCCAGAAGCTTCTGATGAATCCGCCACCTGTCCCTTTCCTGGTTCCTACAGTTTTGTTCCTATCCCTTTATTTCTTTCTGGACTTCAATTTTTCCCCCTGCTACTTTTTGCTCATGATTCGCCGCTCTTCCGTGATGTGATTGAGGTTGCTGAGCAGTGTTTTCAAAATTTCCATCTACTAGTATCTTTTTTGGACTGTTGCATTTGTTACAGTCAGATTTTCTTTTTTGTCATTTGATTATTCTGAGAAGGCGAGGATTAGAACTTTCTCTTTCAGCGCACCTGTTGCTTTTGTCGTTCTATTAACTGGTGGACATTCTTCAGGCATGGGCTAAAATAGACTACTTTTACTGGGCGGCAGATTATTCTATTTTTATGTGCTGTCCTTAATTTCTGAACCTCTTGTCCAGCTCTTGAAAATTACGGTTGCCGATTGAATAAGTGCTCCATTCCTGTTGTACTTTCTCCATGGCAAGTGCATAGAAATGAACCCACATGGCGTTTCATCCTCTGCTACGCAACCCCGTGCGCTTCTGCTTCATTTCCAGCGATGACATTGCGTGCTCGAAGGCGAGACCCAGTTTTCATGGCCTGGATTTGGAGTCAGGAGGATTTATTATTCCAATAGGAAAATTAAGTTTCAGATGGGTGCTACCATTTTGACCCTCTGACGTCCCCCATGCTAAGACACTGCATGTGACTCGAGTTATTGCCATGTTCACATGCCGTTCCTCTGCTCTTCTTTGCATGGGCATATCATAAAAAGATTCAGCTTTTATGGTGAGAGATTTTGTTTGCATCGTTCTGTCGGTGTGATGGGAGTACCACGACAATTGAACGAACCCATCAGCTATTTTTGGCCAGCTATTGATGCTGTGGTAGTGGTCCTTGTTTGCTGAGACTTTCATGCCCGCAAACTTTGTACCTCGGTTGATTTCTTTCCGGGTTGTTCTTGGTTCATGTTTCAATCGCTTGGTTTCTTCCCGGATTGTTTTTGGTTCCTGTTTTAATTGCTTTAAACACTCAAGTAAAAGTTTATCTTTGTTTCAATGGTTTGCTGTATGTATTATGCTGAATTCACTAAGAAACTATGTGTTGTGTTTGCACGATGGGTAAGTTATGTCGAATCAAAGAAAGTTGCAATTATACGATATTTCTGGAGTGGACTAAGAGTGTAACAGGGCTGCTTGCTCTTTACTCAACTACTGAAGTTACTTTTAAACATTGGGTTTTGATTTTTCAATAATAGGGTTTTAACACTGAAGTTGCATGTCCCTTTCAAGATATGCTGTATCCCATACTAGCTCTGCTATATTGACCTAGTCCTGCCTTTGTCGGTGTGTCTTATTCAGGATTTATTGTTTAGTTCAGGAGAAGGAAAAAGGTGCGCATATGAACTTTTCTTGAAATCGGGTCTCATATTAGGCAGTGTGCATTAATGATTGATGCCATTTCTCAAAATTCTTTCTATTTAACTCCTATTTCTTATGGTCCCGATTTTGACATTGTGTATTGGTGCATTCATATCCTTCTTTTAGCATTTCATATTTTCATGATACAATCTTGAGATAACACTTTTGCACCTTGTGCAGACGTATGATCGCCGCTTCATTCAAGAATGGTTAGGTGCTGGAAACCGAACATGTCCGCAGACCCAGCAAGTCCTTTCAAATACAATTCTCATTCCGAACCACCTTGTGAGAAGCATGATCTCACAGTGGTGCACGGATAATGGGATCACTCTGCCACCAGTGGAGAACCAAGAAGAAGATCTGGTCACAAACAATGAGCGGAAGACATTTAGTAAAATATTTGAGAGGATTGCATCGTCGTCAAACCTATCTGAGCAGAGGGAAGCTATTAAAGATCTCAGGCTGCTGACTAAGTGCAACAGTTCACTAAGAGCAGCCATTGGAGAGAAACCGGATTCAATCTCTCAGATGATTTCCACTGTGTCCAATCCAGAGCTAGAAAATAATGCAGAAGTTCTGGAGGATATGGTGACAACTATTCTTAATCTTTCAATTCATGAGAGCAACAAGAAGATCATTGGAGATGATCCATTGGCAATCCCGTTCCTCATAAGGGCCTTACAGTCAGGAACCATGGAGGCTCGCAGCAATTCCGCAGCTGCCATCTTCAGTTTGTCTGCTCTTAACAGCAACAAGGCTAAGATTGGTGAATTAGGTGCCATGAGGCCTCTGGTGGATCTCCTTGAACATGGCAGCATGATAGCCAAGAAAGATGCTGCTTCGGCCATCTTCAACCTCTGCATGCTGCATGAAAACAAATCAAGGGCCAGCAAGATGACTTTGAAAGCTATCGCAGATGACTTGCTTGTGGATGAGTCCCTGGCCATCCTTGCTCTGCTGTCGGGCGACCACGAGACGGTGGAGGAGATCGGTGAGACCGGTGGTGTGGCCTCCATGCTCCGTGTCATAAAGGAGGACCAGTGCAAGCGCAACAAGGAGAACGCGGCGGCGGTCCTCTTTGCGGTCTGCATGTATGACCGTACCAAGCTGCGGGAGGTTGCGGAGGACGAGAACCTGAACGGGTCCCTTGCCTGGCTCACGCAGAATGGCACCTCGAGAGCGCGGCGGAAGGCTTCCGGGATCCTCGACAAGATGAAGAGGGCTGTGCACCACACTCACTACTCTTGCTAGTGCCCTGCCTGCCCACCCGCCCGCCATGGTTGTGTAGTTATGGCCTTATGGGAATAATGGGGGTGCTGGTTTCTTCGCTGTATATATAAATTCGGTTGCATATATACTCTTGGTCTTTGGTTTGGTACATATGAGGTTACAGTCTCGGTCTTGTAGAGTAAGTGGTGATTTTTCCTCTGAAAGCGTTCGTGTTCGCCTCATCATCTGAATTTGCAGTTTTCACATGTATATCTGCAGGTCTGATCATGATGCAATCGCATGAAATTTTGTCACAGAAGATGGGCCTTGTTTGATCATGATTTGTGACACCTTTTCTGTTGACACGGGTCAACATTCCCCGTGACAGATGGGTTGCTGAGACGTATGGCTCACGCGTTGTCGAATCAGATACCTAATCTGCTGATTTGTGTACAGCTAGTGGAGTAGGTCCCTTTCAGGTCTGCCGGCGAACCTTCCTCCGGCTGTCACGACCACGAGCATACGGGAGAGAACCACAGAGCGTGGGCTGTCTGGACTTAGGCTGAAGAACGTCAGATGTTGAGGTCCAGTCAGAAGTTACGTTGCGCTGCGTTTTATCATGTCGTTGTCACCTCACTTGTTGACGCCCCCATCGCATTTTGGTCGCAGAATCTTTTTGTTGTTCAAGGTACCGAAAGTTGCTTGCCATTGTAGCCGTGATTATTCTACGTTGATCAGGTTGTTGGCTGGAAGTTCGATACAGGCCGTGCGATCTGTAACAGCAATCGCGTACCAAGCTTACCAGCGGTGTCTGGAGCATATGTGTAGAACAGACCGGATGTGCGTGGAAATTGCCACCGAAATAGCCATGAAATCACGTTGAACGAACGAAACATTGCCGAGAAGCGAAGGGTCGGAAGGAGATGATCAGAATTTGGAGCATGTTTCTAGTGCCAAAAATTTGTTCCAGACTTCCAGTTTACAGACAACTTTTTCAGGAAACAGGTATACTCCCTCCATCCCAAATTATATGTCGTTTTGCCTTTTTTAGATTCATAGATATTATTATACATTTAGACATAGGGTATATCTAAGTGCATAATAAAATTTATAAATTTAATAAAGCTAAAACGACCTATAATTTGGGACGAAGGGAGTAGTAGAAACTAAATGTTTGGTGAGGGGAGATTTGTTGGCCACAGTTTTGCTTTTAGGGTGCGTTTGGTTGGGCTGTGGCTTTGGAAAAGCTGCTGTGAGCTGTGGGCTGTGGAAAAGCAGCTGTGAGAAAGCAGCTGTGGGAAAAGCAGAAGACCGTTCGGTTAGAGGAGCCGTGAAACTGTAGGCTGTGTAAGAAATACCTATAATACCCCTAAAGATCTGTGAGTGTGTTTATAGGTAAATTGCTGGTAACAAAATAATGCATTCACTGGTTCAAATGTAAACCACTATTTTAGGAAGAAAAAAAAATAAATTTTATATGTTTTTCATCCATTAAAGTAATTGGTCCACATAAATAGAACTATCCATCAAAAGTTCTATACAAGGATGCTATCCCTCAACATTACTCTCCTCCTCTCGCACTAACCAAAGGATCAGCTATCCTAGTACGAATGGTATTCATGATATCCTCATTCTCCACATCGTCACTATCATCTCCTTGTGTTTGTCTCATACCACATGTATGTTGTACCAAGTAATCCTCATCATCATCACATCTCTTGAGCTCCTTATCACACAAATTGTTGTCACAAATAAAATTATGCAATGCAAGACAAGCCATAATGATATGTTTCTGAGTCTGAGGTGAGAAACTTGGCATGTCCTTCAAAATACGCCACTTCTGCTTTAAGACTCCAAAAGACCTTTCAATGACATTACGAAGAGATGAATGCAAGAAATTGAACATCTAGTACTTTCCTTGAGGAGGCCCCAAACGATGCTGAAATTCTGGTATATGGTATGTGCTTCCTTTGAAAGGCGCAAGATATCCAATTCGGTTTGGGTAACCTGAGTCCACAAGATAATACTTTCCTACAAAATCAAGTTAGTAAGGTACATAATAATACAAATATTGCTAATTTGTTGAAAGAACCATGTATACCTTTAGGAGGCATGGGAAATGAAGAAAAATTTGCCAATGCATGATTGAGGATACGTGTGTCATGTGCAGAACCCGGCCACCCGGTAACCGCAAAGGTGAACCTCATATCAAAGTCACAAATAGCTAGCACATTTTGAGATGTATATCCATGACGGCATGTGTGGTTAACCACTTCGTCCACTGGTACTACCACTTTGACATGTGAACCATCTATTGCTCCAATTGCGCCTTTAAAGTATGGCCAAAAACGGTCCTCTCTCACCCTTTCATGCTCCGTAGAAAAAGTAGGATCTCTCGGCTTAATATTGTCCTTAGCTAACTTGCGCAAACATTTCAACACTTCGTGAAACTTCATGTGAACTGTCCAAAGTGACCGTGTGAAATGATTTTCAGTTTGTGAAAAAGATTGTGGTCCTCCGATGATCCACAGAAACATTGCCAATGACTCAGTAGACGAAACATTGTTGGTTGAGGTCAATCCGTAAGTAGAGACTAGCTAAGTCATGAAGTTTATCGAAAACCTCGGTGCTCATCCAAAACATCTTATAAAAATATCTCGGACGTGACATACACCTCATCACCCATTGAATTTCAGTTTCTGACATTTCCCTGTATTCAGCTTTGTGCAAATACCGCTCAATATACAAGTTGCCCATTTCTCCAATAGCACCAGCATGTTGTGCAAGTTCAGCTAGCAGTAGTAGTCCTTTTTGTCCTCCTTTGGCCACATCTCCCAATCTATCATCCATCTACATGAGACATTAGTACATTAATAATTAAATACAACAAATATCTTGACAATACTAAATGAAAAAGCTAAACATAACACACTAATAGATAAATAATGTTTCAATATAGGGTAACAAATTATGGTTCAACATAGGGAAATTGTTGTCACATATGACAATAAAATAATTTGACAAACATGGAAACAAATCAGTGGCGCTTCATCATCTCCTTTTCTAGCTCCCTCTCAATCAAATCCAGTCTGCCTTTAGCTATTTCTAGAGAGCTAAAGAGCTCCCTAAATTCAGGTTTAACAATTACGGAAGCAGCTGTGTGCATTAGAGCAGTTCCTTCTTGCACCCCACATTCTTTCACCATCTTCATAGTCTCGGTAATGGTAGGAACTAGGTTAGTTGGAGGAGCTGATGATGCTTCAACACTTGTGGAGATCCTCTCTGCAGCATTTTCTATCTTCAAACAAGTGGATTTGTACAAACGAAAGAATGGGCTCTTCTCATCCTTCTTTTCAACACCAATAGAGGTACCCTTGCGTTTCCTTTTTTCTAGGTTCACTGTCATATCCTTCTGCGTAGGTTTTGCTATCTTATCCATATTCTCATCACTTGCCTCATCGGATGATATATCTCCAGGACAGGATGCAGAAGACCCAGTTACATGTGCCTTGCCAAACAAGATATGCAGGTCATCGAGAAACTTGGGTCCTTGTTTTCGAAACTTAATATGGTGGCATTTGGTTCCTTTCTCACGATTGTTGCATCTCTACAATAACAAAGAATGGGAAGAATATAATTATCAAGAAACATAGTTCTTACAGCAAGATGTTCGTCCCAACATTCGTCTGAGCAGCTAGTTTGTTTTGCCTCATCCCATCCAAGACCAGTTGCACAATTCTTGAACTCCATAAACGTTGAATAATCATTTTTCAGAAGATCTAACTTGTTCTTCAATTATTTTTTTATTCTCCTATCACCGGATTTTTCTGCAAACTTGGAAACAACGTTCTTCCAACCGGTAGTAGTGAAAATTCCCATCGGCCTATTCCCTGCTTCAATCTCTTCTTTGCAGGCATCAATCAAATGCCTTAAAAAAGTATCACCCCAATCCGCATTATCACCCATTCTTCAACCAATCAAAGAAAACTCATAAGAACTAAGCTAAGACATAACTATGAAGCCAACTATCCAACTATTAAACTAATGAGAAATAAATAAGCATAGATGTCCAAGTACAAATGTTCATCCATTATATATTTTTGAATTATCATTTTTCATTTAACCATACTGAGTATAATTGATTGTTCATACCTCAAGAAATTCCTTTTCGCAGGTAGCGTCCTATTTGATTTTGTGTTGTAATTGTACCCGACAACATAAAACAATTGAAATAGTGTAAATGATTTATACGAAACAAGTGTTATAAAAAAATTGGTTGAGAAGGAAAAAA
>NC_028450.1:22678132-22854054 GCF_000263155.2 Setaria italica | reverse complement strand
GGCGGGTGGTGTCAGGGGGCCGGCGGGAAGGGCTCAGGGGGCCTGGCGGCGGGTGTCGGGGGTGGCGATGGGGGCCCGGCGGCGGGCGTCAGGAGGAGGCGGCGGCCGTCAGGGGGCCGGCGGCGGGCCTCAGGGGGCGGCGACGGGAGCCTGGCGGCAGCCGACAGGGGGCGGCAGCGGGCGTGGGGGGGGCGACGATGGGGGCCTGGCGGCAGCTGTCAGATTGGCCGGCGACGGGGGCCTGGTGATGGGGGGTGGCGGCGGGCGTCACGGGGCCGACGGTGGGGGCCTGATGATGGGGGGTGGCGGACGGGCATTAGGGGGCGGCGGCGCGAGGCCCGGCGGCCAGGGAAGGCGGACGGTGGGCGGCCGGCGGCCAGCAGCCAGGGGAGGCGGACGGCCAGCCGGCAGCCAAGGCCGGCGGGCGGCGGGCGGCGGGATGGCGCTGTGCGGGGGGCGGCGGAGAGGAGCGGTCCGGTTGTTTTCGCGTGCGGGAGAAAAAATAGATCTGAAAGGGTACATCATAACTAGTGGCAGGTGGGTAATTTTTTGCCCCAAAAGCACTTGAAAGTAGGGGGAGAGGTGCTTTTAGATTTGTACTACCATGAAAGCTGCTTTTGGGCAAAAGCATCAATGATTTTGGAACCCTTTGGTTGGCTTTTGACTTTTGCAAAAGCAAAAGCAGGTTGGAAAGCCCAACCAAAGAGGGCCTTAGTGCTTCTGCTCCCTTGTATGGGTCATATAGTTAAAATTTTTTTGTATGTGTGGTTTTAATCCCCACCTGATGTGTTTGTAACTCTTATTCGGTTTAATGAAGGGTGAAGCTCCTCAAAATAAAAAACATAGCCTGGCCCAACGGAGTAGATTAGTTACAAACTTACGAGTTTTGCTTCAAAAAGCCTATCACGATTGCACACTTAATCGTGTAGACGTTGAAATGGACAGAAGACCGTGCATTCAGTTTCAGCCTGCAAATTTCTTCGACATATCACGCAAGTTATTGGACCTTGTCCAAAAATAAACAATATCCTCATCCTAAAATATGAGAGATTATGAGTTTGCAAAAATAAGCTGTATGCACTTGCAGAGGGATGATTTACTTTATAAGATAGAGTATTAATATCTACCACGTCAATGAACTAAACTATCAAAGTATATTTCATAATAGATCTGACTATGATTATTTGATATTGTAAATATTATTGTTATTTTTTTCTATGAACTTGATCGACATAGACTAGTCCGATGAAATTAAATTCCTGTTATTTTCAGGATAGAGGGAGTAACATATAAGCTGTCAAATCGGTGTGAAAATTAGAGGGTGTTTGGTTCCAGGGAGTAAAGTTTAGTTCCGAATGTTTAGATACTAATTAGGAGTATTAAATATAGGTTAATTACAAAACTAATTGCATAAATGAAGGCTAATTCGTGAGATGAATCTATTAAGCCTAATTAATCCATAATTAGCACATATTTACTGTAGCATCACATGGTCAAATCATGAACTAATTAGGCTTAATAGATTCGTCTCGCGAATTAGCCTTCATTTATGCTATTGGTTTTATAATTAACCTATATTTAATACTTCTAATTAGTATCTAAACATTCGATGTAATAGGGACTAAACTTTACTATGGAACAAACAGCCCATCAGAAGTATTGACCCGTCTACGCATGGGGTGTTTGGGAGGCATGTGCTAAATTTTAGCACCTGCTATCCAAACACCCCCGCAGTCATGTCACAGAAGGGATGCAACATGAGCATGGCCATGTCAGCCGACATCATCTTTTCGTCCTTCACTTCAATTTTTTTCTCACTTAAACCATAAATTATTTTTTTTAACCGATTTGCACCTTTATGTTGCTCAGGATTAACGCAACAACCTAATTCCAATATAAATATTTTCTTATTCTTCTAAATGTTGGAACACTTTTTAGTGAAGCTCAAATATTTTTCTTCCAAACCTTAAATGACTTTCTTATGAATTTTTTGGTGGGATCTTTATTAATGGAATAATTTTCTCATAAACCTAGAACATTCATAGAATATTCCATATTTATAAAATATGTTCTTTAAGAAAATAGCGTCCAAACAAGCTCAAGAGTAGTCATGTTTTGTAGATCCTATCACAAGAAACACAATACTTCAATCGTATGGTCTCGGATTTTTGGAGTGCGACCGCTAGGGACCCCATCGCAGAAGAAAAGAATAGAAAGCCCATATGTATGAAGGATTTTTTTTCATATTTTCAGAAGATCCAAATCAAAACCTGATTGCACTGTTGTTTCTTAAAAAAAGGATATTCAAAACAAGATCATACTTGAATGTTATTTAGATGTTCTTTTAGTTGGAACAATTTATTTGTAAATTTTGAACAATTTGATCGTGAAGCCGGAACAATTGTTCCAACTAAGAATAAAACTTATTCCATCTATAAAAAATATATTTTAAAAACTATCCAAAACATAATCAAATGTGATCTAATTTAGAAATTTTTTCTTAAGAAACACAATGGTGCAATCAAAATTTGAACAGGATGACTTCTTTGCGAGCTACAATATTGTTTTGAATTTGCGTTTTGCACATGCAATACGTCAGCCCCTGCCATGCTGCTTCTCCCGCGGGCCATTATGACCAAATAGCAAAAAGAATCAAGCCCAACAGACGCTTTTATAATTTTTTTTTCTAAAATAATACTAGCGGGCTGGGATTTTCGTCCTTTAACTAGCGGGCTGCCGACAATCAATATGCATCGATTAATCGCTTGACGAGGACCTGGCATCATTGCAAGTACTACTATTGCTGTCCAAAGGGATGGTTATTTTGACGATGGAGAAAATGGAGCACTAAGTTTTCACCATTCTGATAGCGTGATAGTAACCTACCTGGTGATTTGGCATGCTCTGGGAAGGCAAACGATGAAAGAACTGTGTACCCGAGTCCATTAACGTCTGTTTACACGAATTTATTAGGCAAACACTGCTCAATAGTGCACTTTATTTGATCAAATAATGATTCACATTGTGTTGGGAAGCTATATATTTTGGTCACATCTAAAACCTTAAACACCAATATTGAAGCATAGTAACTGCAAGATTTTGTAGGAATATGCATTTGTTCCTGCATTGCCCTGGCTGGCTTCAAGTTCGGCCATTGGAGCAACATCTAAAAATAGCCATTGTTACACCATGGACAAACACCAACGTATGTACATGACTTACAAGTAGGCTCACGAGGGGAATGATGACCACCCTTATGTGGCGGAACCACCCAGATTAACCCGGCTAAAGTGTACTTAAGTCGTCTAACACGCGAACATACACTTTAATCAAGCTAACTCCACAGATATTACAACAATCCATCCAGATTAAAATAGTACGATATTTTATTACATCAGAGTTTCGAAATTCAAACAAATTTGTAGAGTGTTCAACAGTGGAAGATTAAAAGTCTTGCGGAAGCTAAACGTCGGTACGAAATATCACGGCGAAGCCGACCATGATATCAATAACCCCTATCCTCATCATCCGAGGAGGGATTCCACACAACCAACCAGCCCGGAGGGAGCTGAGTAGGCCAAGTGAGACTAGCAGCCACTTCATTGAAATCAGTAACACCTGAAAAGTGAGCCACAAGCAAGGTTGAGTATACTAATACTCAACAAAACTTACCCGACAGGTGATTACTACTTCACCAACTTCTAGACATGCAAGGCTTTTTGGCTGAGGGGTTTGTTTTGCCAAAAGCAGCTATAGTGAGTCCTTACTTTCAAGTTTTACTAGCAGGTTCTAGTTAATTAACCATTCTAGGTAAGCACCTATTCTAAGCAAGCATGTGAAATTTAATCAAGCATTAGTATTCATCATCCTTTGTTTCACTTCTTACTCAATGCAGCACAGTGATCAAGCAGTCTCAAACTGTGAGAGGCAGACGATTTGAATCGAGTTTCTTAACCTTGCAAGGTGAACCTAATCCCACGACATTGCGTACCACGACGGGTCCACACATGTCAGCTGTCCCCATCAATCCCCAGGCACGTGGTCAGGGATCACTTCCCTTGGATACAAGGCCCCACGGTCCCGGAACGTTGCCGTATCGTGACTGCACTTGTACCCACATGGTGCACCAGGGGAAACACCGTTCCAGAGAGAGCGGAGAGTATGTCCACATCCCGGTTCAATCAGGTACTAGGCTTCCCTATCTCATACTAGGTATGAGAATAGTACGTTCAATTACTTGACTACGAACACCGGCACATTTCGACCTTAATAGCTTTCTTCTATACAGACGGGGCAATCCACCAATCCACCAAAACAGAACATATAGCCTAGCCCCGCACGTCAATCCGTATGATTCCAACATAAGTAAACAAGCAACCCCTATAACTCGCGAGTGATAGGAAATCACTCGATTTTTACCGAGTTCCTATTTAGCATTGCAATTACTCGTCTTAACATACTAGTATTCAGCACATAGGTACCTGGATGATGCAACTAAGGTTTCAATCAACAACTATGAACTTAAATGCACAAGCATAGGTATCATAGATATTGCATGAATTTAGAAAACTAGGTTATGCTCCAGGGCTTGCCTTCTTGAACCATGTTAGTTAGCGGGTCGTTGGGAGCTTCGGGAATCTCCTGCTCGGCCTCAGTGTGGTGCAGCTCGGCAGACCCTTCCTCCTCAGCAGGTGTCAGCTCGTACGTTCCGTCTGCGAGGTTTGCTTCTACACGAGATGCATATGAAATGTTCAAGTTTCATGAGTTTGCGAGCAAGATGCATTTCAAGTTAAACAGACGCATTAAGTGCAACGACCACAACACTTAGATAAACATTAAGTTTATATGCTAGATGAGTAATTTCGTGTTTTAATCCTCAGGTGTATTTGATAGTGATTGTGTACACATATAAGATTTTAATGACTTTAACTTCACAAAAGAGGGGTGGGGGTCACTCTAGGGTTGCTTAACACTTATTGAAAGTTATCCTATTTTTGAATGTTTTTCTGTACCTCTTCCAAAATTACCATTTTACCCTTATCATTACTTAATTTATCTTATCTATTTATTCTTAGCTTTAACTTCCACAATTCATTTCAGCAGCATTTGATTAGCTATGGGGTTGAAAATTTCACAGTGACTTCTTCATACCATTAGTAGGCTTCTGTAAAAATTTTGGGTTCATTGGATCACTACAGAAATCATTATATTTATTTCACCACCCTAAGGTAGCAAGCACTTAACTATTTTTATCTTGCTTAACACAAGAAGTTTTTTGCTGAAATGTTAACAGTGAGTTACATAGGTGCAACAGAGTCTTTGGTAAATTTTTCAGAATTTTTGGTGAAGGACATCTATCTTCCATATTTATCTATTATTTACTCTTGCATAAGAAGAAAGGCATGTTCCAACATGTTTCTTACAGTGACCATTATGCTTCCTAGCAAAAATGTTGCATAAGTGATCTAACCCAGGTGGTTTCATATGTTTCTCTGACAGATTCCATTACTTATGAAAAAGAAAGATTTTTCACTAGATTTCAAGGATAAAACTAAAACAGTGACATAAACATCTATGCCAGGGTCCAAAGGATTTTGCTAAGCACAGGCTTACTACAACAAAGCTAATAGAGGTAGTTTTACCATTTTACCATTTTTCTATGATTTATTATGCATTTAAAAGTTTTAACAAGAAATAAAGTCTAGAGAAAAATTTGTAACAGTAACATGGCCAATACCATTTTTCTGCAAAACTACTTATCTCAAGGATTTTAACAAAGTTGGTTTGGCACTTTTACCACTTTTCTACAATTACTTATGCATTTTCAAAGTTCAGGCCATTTAATCAACATTAAAATAGAAAAGTCACTGGCACATTTACGCAGGGCTCTCAGTTTCTTACACTCAGGTCCCTGTGCACGTTAAAGCTTCACGGCAAGGCCCCTAGAAAAACTCTAATCGATGCAACTATGCCCTTACGGCGGCCGGCGACAAGTCTGGCGAAATCCCGGCGATTAATGACACAAACGAGGGGAACAAGTACTCAGGTACATGTGCGTGCTCACCTGGAGCAAGATTGGTGAAGGTGCAGGCGGCGGTGGAGGGTTCTCGGTCGTGAACGGCAAAGAGGCGTACTCAGGCGGCGGTGGTGAAGTTCTCGGGTGTTCCAGTGCCGGTGAGGTGTCCGATGGTCAACAGGCAGTGGTGAAAGCTTCGCGTGGTTGTGCGGAGGTGTTGGAGGAATGCCCTAGAGGCAATCATAGAGATGATGGTATTCCATTGTATCCATGACTTATATATTGTGCTCCTTGAATATCCATTAAAGGCTACTTGAATTAATTTGCAATTATGTGAATTGTATGTGAAACTCTTTACTTGTATGGTTATTCTAAAGTTGTCCCTAGTCGGAGTTCATGTGAGGATACACATGAATATTAGACTAGCACATGTATTAGTTGATGACTATGTTTCACAAGTCATGGATATGAAGATGTCAAACTAATAATGCGGGCACATGTAGAGACATGTGCTAGGACTAACCCAACGCAAGTTATATAGTTTTCTCTTTACACAACGTGTACGCTTTGTCCTTAGACTTGAGATTGTCGCATGTACTCAAGATGTGGATTGACTTACTTAGGAGCTATCAAACGCTACACCGTAACTGGGTAGTTATAAACGTAGCTTTTGGGTTTGTCAAGAAGCATGATGTGAGGCATGGTTAGTCAAGATGGAATTTGCCCCTCTCTATTTGAGAGAGATATCTCTGGGCCCCTCGAGTGATCGGATCCGGAAATGCATGGCCATGCTATGTGAGGTTAAGAGTTAACCTGGAAAGGAATTCCGAGTCACAGCATCAAGAAAGAGTGGTCGGCTTGGAGCTAGACCAAATATTGTGAGGCAAAGGGAATAGCATGTAGGTGATGTTGTGATGGTTCGTCTGATATGATCTTCGTGTGCGTATAGGAGTTAGTATGTCTTGCTAGAGGCCGCTATTAACTATTGGCCGAGTAGGAGTACTCGGGCCATGTATATACGTTTATGAACCTATAAGGCCACACACTTAAAGGGCTGGAAGTCCAATTCGGATGTGATCTGAATTGGACCAGGTTTAGGAGTACTAATGGGTCTCGGACCCAGAGACCCATTAGGAACCCATATATATTGAAGGGTGGGGGCACCCTAGGATTTAATCCCTTCTCGCACCAGCAGCAGCCGCGCCCCCACGCCCTCACCTTGTTGCAACTCATGGACCTATCAGTCCGGCTTGCGACGCTTCCTCCCGCACGTGTGGATACCTTGGAGGTGTTGCATCTGCAGCACTTGGACGAGCCGCCGCACGAGAGCTCTGACGAGGAACCTAACGAGCCGACGATGAGCTTGACGAGCCGCGGCACGAGGAGGGCGTCTCTGCACGTGGACGAGCTGCGGAGGAGTTGCTCGACATCAACGTGTGATCGACTTCGCTGCCCCGACGCGTTTCTACAACTTCCGCACCCGTGCGTCGAGTGGTAATCCCGTGATCTATAACAGCAGTTATTCCTGATTTATGCGGTAAAAAAATTTTATTTTGCGCTAGCGTAGCCTACCTCATATCCCTACAGGAGGCAATTGGGGGCGGTGGCGAGTGGAGGTGCTGGGCGGAAGGGGGCCATCAATGGTGAGGCTCACAGCGGCAGAGCTTGCGGGGGACTAAAGGTGTGGGGAGGGGAAGCTCTGGTAGCGTGAAGCCTTTTATGGCCGTGGGTGCGTGCGAGGGAGTGAGGCAGAGCCAAGGCGAGCGAGCGATGTGGCCGGAGGCGAGTGGGGGAGGAAAGCTAGGTGGCGGGTGAGTGGCCGGCGGCGTTGAGTGGCAGAAGGAGATGCGGGTCATGGGGTGATCTTGCAGCCATTGGGTGCGGACGATTGCAAGCGCGAAGAAGCAGCTTTGCCGGGTGGACGAATTGGCAAAGCTGGCACACGAGTTGTCGTGTCGAACGCCAGGGTTGGGTAGAGAACGGCGGCCAGTAGGCGGCGACGTCATGGCGGAGGGAGGAGCTCGCGGGATAGGACGGAGGGGATCATTTGTCAGGGGAGGATAGGCTCGCGCGTTCACTGGTCAGGAGGGGTGCCGTTGGGTCTTGTCGCGGCCGCATGTTGGGCACGACGAGCTCGCCGGTGGGGGAGAGCCACGTGGCGACGGCGAGCTGGAGCACACGGCGTGCGCTCTGGCGAAAGGGGTGCGACGTGGTTCAGGCGAAGGGGTGATGTTTGGGCGGGGTTTATTTGAAATTTTTCAACTAATCTTGAAATTTGGCCTTTCTATGATTTGTTGTTCACAGGTCAGGCTTCAACTTCAATAAAAGGGTTAAGTCCAAAATCGAGCTAGATTTGAATTTATAAAGGCTCAAAATTTGAATTTATAAAGGCTCAAAATTCGGCAGAACGCACGAATTTGAGACTTAGGCTGATTTGCAGTCTGGGCTGATTTCACGGATTTGACTAATTTTAGCTTAAAATTTGATGGGCTTAGGTTGGGAATTTGACTAGAGGCTTTTTGATGAAGTTGTTATATGAACTTAGACCTCAGACTTCTATAAAGGGTTTTACTTAAGTTCTGTGAGTAAATTGTATTCCAAGATACACACTTGAACTGTTTTCAGACTTAGCACCATTTTGCAGTTTGAGCTGAGTTGACTGCTTTGGTCGACTTTGACCCAAGTTTTGAAGGATTTTTGTTGAGATTTTGCCCTGGGTCAAAAACGTTAAATTGAAATAGACTTGTATTAATCAAACTTTTATGAAGGGTGTAGGTCAAGTTTGGTATAAATTTTGTGAGAAATAGAGCTGCCAAGTTGAGGAAATTTTCACTGGTTAGACTTTAAGTGCTGTTTTTGCTGAGTTGGAGAGTTAAGCTGAGTTTGGCCTAGAATTCGAGCAGATTCTAAATTGATTTAGTTCAAGATATAATTGTAAAACTTGTTCTTCTAGGTTTACCCTAAAACTTTGTAAAAGGTCTACCCTAATCTGTGGTTTATAATTTGAAATAAAAGCTAGTAAATTACTCTACTCAACCCTGTTTTTAGGACTTGGCAGTTTTTTGGATTGAGTTGATTTGCCTCTGAATTTAAATCTAGTTTTTGGACCTCTTCCTCTTCAAATTAGCAAAAGTGCTAATAATAAAAGTTGTTGGAAATGAAAAGTTCTACAACTCTTAGTTTGACAAAATTGTATGTTTCTATGTAAAATCTCAAGTTTTGAATTACGCCCAAATTAAGCTTTAAAAGGGCAATTTGGACCTTTCATGTGCTAATTGAGTGCCTAAACTTCCTATCCAAGCTTAATCAAAGCTAAATCAGCTAAGGTTGTCACACCTTACCAGTCGGCGGATCCTGATTAGAGTTAGCTACAACAAATGACATTATTATTATGAGGTTAGAGCCAGTCAACCGAGATTGCTCCAAATTTAATAAAATCATATGCTATGAAATATGGTAGTTTTAATTGTGGACAAGGAATCACTCACAAGGCCTATCATTCATGTTCCTCATACGATCATCACTTTGATGGGCGATCGGCGCCATGGCCAATGCCAGCACTACCAGCAAGACGCTAATGCTCGAAGAACGCGCAAGCTTGCTCCAGCACATGGCGGGGTAGGCATTCTCTCAGGTTCTGAAAAACAGCCCGTGGGCACCCTTATAAAGTTACAAATTTCAGATCTTTGTAACCATTACCCGACACAAATCGTTCCTCCCTGGTGTCTTTCTTCCTTGGTGGCCCACTAGGTAGATTCGTGTGTGCTAATAATTCCACTCACCGTGTCTCCACTTGTCAAACTCAATGTCTTAGTCTTCCACTCTTGTCTTAGTGGATTCACGCACATTGGGCAGTCGCTTCCAAATTAGAAGAGTGATGACCAGTTGACCACAAACAAGTCAAAAGTCTTGAGTAATCTCCAGTCTCCTGCGCACCTCTGCCGTAAGCCACGGTGTTCTTTTCATCATTCAGCACTACGACAGACCTTTATTGTCACCTGGCATCCACCATATTACTTGGGAGATTTCTGTTTGCCGAGTCCAATGAATCTATCTCCAACGTTTTATGACGTTTAGAAACTACAACATTAATTCAAGTCTTACTCGTAAATCCTGGGTATGTACACAGCCATTGTTTGGGAGTGTGACATTGCAGGGGATAAAAATGTTTAGATTGAGATTAATCCAATCTAGGAGGAATAATTGACAAACGTACAACAGTTTCTAAATTTAGTAATTACTGGAAATTATATTTACTAACAGACAACTTATAAATGTTCATATATCAAAACTCCATTAGAAAACCAGTATTGCAACTTATCATCTGGATAAATGTATTATTTTTCATTTCATCCATTTATCTGTCTAATGGCTCACATTCGTTCTTTTCTTGTGAGTGAAACAATTTCTAAGTCATTTCACCCAATTATCTAGTGAACACAGGTATCTGGACATGCAAACTCAAAAATTACATAAAGTGAGGTATTTTTAGTACTGTACTTTAGGCTGAATTACATGTAATTTCAGATGGCGATAAATAAGATAATGTTGGGATAAATAGCATTTTCTAATTAGAATGTGACAAAAAGACTGACATGACAAAAATTCCCAGGCGAATGATTTAAAAAATTTCCGTCGTGTTCTATTGTGCGGTCATGGTTATCCTCTGATTGTGATGAACACCTAGGGATGATGGACACTTTGACTCATGATAGTTACATGGAACCATAAATCACATATTCACATTAGTGGTAGATTGCCAGTAACATCAGTGGCCATGTGGGACTAATCACTTAACAAAATCGCTAGCCACTCACACTGTGTGATGTGGTCATTCAAAGTAAGAACGTGTCATTCAACTATTCCTGCTCGCTTCTGCTATTTGGACAGCTGCGGCTGCAGCAGCTGGTGCATGCCAGTCGATCAGCTGCAGCCAAGCATCTTTTTTTCCCATTCCAGTCTGGGCATCTAGCAGCAGCTGTGCGTTTTACTGTAGCAGCTGCTGTTCGGCTGCAGGACAGCCCAAAAATCTCTACCAACAGGCCGTAAGTCTCTTTAAAAGCACTCAACCCCTGTTTGTTTGAGCTATACGTTTTGGAACTTTTCTGAAAACCTCTGGCTGGTTTTTGTTCTGAAAGCCAATAATAGTTTTTAGATGGTGTTTTTAACTTTCTGAACTCACAAAGCTAAGAAAAACTCAGATAATTGAGTTTTCCAGTTTTACATATTAACTTTTAGCTTTTCAGAAGCTGCATAAGAAGTTTGATGTTTGTTTAAACTTCTAGCTTTAGCTCAAACAAACAGGTCTCAGAATGCTGGACCCTCCTTTGCGTACACTGCAATATATTGGCTCTCATTTTATTTTTTGGAAAATAATGGTTCTCATATAAATGTCAAATTCGATGTTAAATCTGGTCTGGAGTATCATGTATGGGGTGATTCAAGTTCATTTATTTAGTACAGCTTGACCTTGCTCCTTATGCTTTGACACAAATAGGCCGATTACACCCGGACCCGGTGCAAGGTAATTAGGTAAATAAGTTTAACCTAACACGTTTTTGAGCATCGACTTCCAGGTCTTCGTCCACTTTCAGGTGCCATGAAGCAACGACTGATGACCATTCCACAAAGCTCGAATGTTGTAAGCAATAATGTGGTCAAATTGTAGAGCACTAGATAGCGGGCTGAATGGGTCATTTGAACTTGTACCTCCCTGCACCAACTAATATTATATATAGTGATAGAAACTCATAGTAACCAATGCAAAAACCACTACTCCCTTTGGTCATCCAATAAGAGGACAACAAAATAACATGGCTGGTCTTTGCAGAAATCTTCACCCACACTTCTCTACCATAGTTCATGTCCCCCTCATCCTGCTCTGCACCTTGCCATCTCCTACAATAGCTGCAACTAACATAAATAACCCATCAGTCACCGAAAAATCCTCTGTTGACAGACAAGCTCTCCTATCTTTTAAGTTGCAGCTCTCCAACGATCCTCTTGGAGCCTTGGCCTCATGGCGCAATGGTTCTGCCAATTTCTGCAATTGGCAAGGAATTACGTGCAGCAAGAAGCACACTAATCGTGTTATTGCACTGGACTTGCGCTCCAAGGGCCTTGTTGGTCAGATAGCACTCAGTGTATCCAACCTCTCCTTCCTCACAACCATTGACCTATCCGATAATCATCTCCACAGTGCCATACCCGATGCAATTGGTGGCCTAAAGAGGCTTAGAAAGCTGAACCTCAGTATGAATTCACTCGATGGCATGATACCTGCAGCTTTATCATCATTGTCTAGCCTTGAGGAGATCAGCCTCTGGAACAATTTACTCACAGGTGAGATCCCTTCAAACCTTAGCCGATGCTCCAATCTCAAGTTCATCCATTTTAGTAGCAACAAGCTCCAAGGAAGAATTCCTCCATGGATTGGCACACTCCCTGCCCTTCAAGTACTGAATCTGTCAGGAAATAACTTTGTCGGTAACATTCCTGACTCATTAGGTACTACGCCATCTCTTACCTTTGTTAATCTAGGTCAAAACTACCTCACTGGAGGAATTCCACATAATATAACAAACAGTCAGTATCTGCAATACCTAGTACTCCCATATAATAGTCTTAGCGGCAGGATTCCTCCAGAATTGTTCAACAGCTCATCCCTCTTGGTGCTTGATCTTAAACGTAATAATTTCACCGGGGTTATACCATCTGTCAATACAGTGTCATCACCTCTTTTTTCTCTTACCTTGAGCGATAATAGCCTTTCAGGAAGCATCCCTATATCCCTGGCGAATTTTTCTTCCCTTTCTCATTTGTACCTTAGTGACAACAACCTCGTTGGTAGCATCCCTTGAAAGTTTGGATATAAGCATCAATGAGCTGTCAGGCTTGGTACCATACTGCATTTATAACATGTCATCATTAACTTTTCTAAGCATGGGTAATAACTCCTCGGCTGGAAAACTTCCATGGAACATTGTCTCCTTCTACCTTCCATTAGCACATTGATACTGCAAGCGAACAGATTTGAAGGTCCAATTCCAGCCTCATTGGTTAATGCGTCTAGTCTTGAAGTCCTTGATCTTGGGCTCAACTCATTCCATAGGTTCATTCCTAGATTAGGGACCTTGACTATGCTGAAGGAATTGGACATAGGCGTGAATCACCTCGAAAAACAAGATTGGAGCTCTCTCTTCTATCTCACAAATTGCAGCAATCTGGTCAAATTGCTCTTAGATGACAATAAGTTTTCAAAGATTGGTCTTCCACTTGGTGTTTTTTCCTTGCTTTCACTGCTATGTATATTACGGTTATTTTTCACTAAGAGAAGACAACCTCAAAGGGTTTTCATCAGTAACAAGAAGCTGAAGAAAGTATCTTATGCTGACATTTTCAAGGGAACTAACAATTTCTCACCTGATATTTAGTTGGTATGGGTCGGTTCGGAGCAGTATATAAGGCTGTATTGGATGTTGCTACTTTTCCTGTAGCGATTAAAGTGTTCAATCTTGAGCAACATGGAGCAGTGAAGAGCTTTTGTGATGAATGCAAGGTCCTGAAGAGAATTCGTCATCGGAATCTAATTAATGTCATCACCTTGTGTTCTACCATTGATTACAGTGGGAAGGAGTTTAAAGCTCTCATCTTCGAATATATGCCAAATGGTAGTTTGGATAAGTGGATCCATCCGACAACATATGCATCCGAAGAGAGGTCACTAAGTCTTGGGCAAAGGATAAACGTAGCCATGGATGTCGCGCATGCTTTAGATTATCTTCATAACCGCCGTGTGCAGGCTTTGGTTCATTGTGATCTGAAGCCAAGCAATATTCTATTGGATTATGACATGACAGCTCATGTTGCTGACTTTGGATTGACAAAATTTCTGTATACAAGCTCATCCATGCTGCATAATAGCTCTTCTATGTCATGTGGACCCAACGGTTCAATCGGACATATTGCACCAGGTTAGACATTAAGCATCTAAACCATGACGTTTCATGCTCGCATCTATCGATTTTTTTTTCTATTTTATATACTACACCAGAAATGATTTGTGCTGGCACAGCTAAATTAGCGTGTTGGCGGGCATGATTGGCACCCGCCAGCATAAAGCTTTCTTGGGCCGGCGACGCAAGCACCCGCCAGCACAGATGCACCCCGTCTGTGGTAGCGGTTGGCTTATGTCGCCCGCCAGCACAGAGCTTGCCAGAAATGCTCCTATTCATTTTCTTCCATAGGCAACCTTCCATTTGGAGCTTGCCCGAGAGAAGCTCGGGAAAAGGTCCAAAAACACCAAATCTAAGGGGGAGGGTTTTGCTCTTGATTTCTTTGGAGGAGGGGCTATATAAGGTGAGTTTGTGCCATTCCAACCTTCTTTTACAGCTTCTATCCATCATTTCTAACTTCAATAGCTTGTCATCTAGATCTAGATCTATAACTAGGAGAGAGAGAGGAGGGAAGAGAGAGAAAAAACTAGAAATAAATTATTTTTTAAATAAAATTTTATGATCATATTATAATCATTACAATGCTATGTTTGTCATTTTAATATAATATAGAATTGAGTTTGATTATATTTTCGTACTTATTAATTATTACATCTATAGTTTAATTAATGAAGTTGATTATCTTAATATTCAATTAAGTTTGATTTTTTTCCCTTCTTCTTATTAATTATTACATCCATGGTTCAATTGATTCTCATTTAGGATAATATATAATTAGTTTTTATTATATTTTTCCTACTTATTAATGATTACATCCATAGTTTTAATTAATGAAGTTGATTGAATTAATATATAATTGAGTTTAATTTTTTTCCTTCTTCTTTTAATTATTACATCCAAGGTTTAACTGCTCGGGAAAAGCTATGAAAACACCAAATCTAACGGGGAAGGTTTTGCTCTTGATTTCTTTGAGGAGCTGGCTATATAAGATGAGTTTGTGCCATTCCAACCTTGTTTTTCAACTTCTATCTATCATTTCTAGCTTCATTAAATTGTCATCTAGATCTAGATCTAGAACTAGGAGAGAGAGGAGGGAAGAGAGAGAAAAAAATTAGAAATGGATTATTTTTGTAAATAAAATTCTATAGTCATATTATAACCCAATGCTATCTTTATCATTAATATAGAATTGAGTTTGATTATTTTTTCCTCTTTATTAATTATTACATCCATAGTTTTAATTAATGAATTTGATTATCTTAATATATAATTGAGTTTGATTTTTTTTTCCTTCTTCCTATTAATTATTACATCCAAGGTTCAATTAAGTTTCATTTAGGGTAATATAGAATTATTTTTTATTAAATTTCTTCCTACTTATTAGTTACTACATTCATAATTTAATTTAGTTTATGGAATAACTCATTAAATTAGTTAATATAACATAGAATTCTTGTCATAGGTTGTTAAAGATGGATCATAGAGCATGGATGTATGGCATACGAAGACATTCACTTACTTTCATGTTAGAGGTATCGAAGTTTGTGGAGGCTGCGAAGAAGCACGCTCGCATTTGCAAGACAAAGCAAATACGTTGTCCGGTTTTGACTGCAGCAACAATATTGTATGGGAGGATACTAACACAGACATTGATACTGGTTGTGATGAAGTGCGTGGTGATGATGCAAACAACAATGATCATGTTATGATGGATGATGATTACGATCGTGGAGATCAAAATGGTGATCAAACGGATGTGCGTGCGGAACCACAGGTGGACGAGGAACGTGATGTTGATATGGAGGACATGTTGCGCCACGTTGAACCGGAAGTGTTGCTAGGGAGTGCTAAAGGGTTAGAAAATTTTGAGACACTCAAGAAGGCAGCAAAGGACCGTATGTATGTGGGATGTGTTAAGGAGTGGACAGTGCTGCGTTTTATCCTTTATCTTCTGATCCATAAGGCTAAATTCGGCTGGTTAGACAATAGTTTCAATAATCTCCTTACTTTGCTGGGCAATTTCCTCCTGAAGCCTAACTTTGTGCCAAAAAAACATATACAAAGCAAAGAAGATTATCAATCCATTGAAGATGCGTGTGCAGAGAATACATGGAACCATTGCATATTGTACTATGGTGAGTACGCGGCATTGGAAAAGTGTCCAAATTGCGATGCTAGCTGTTACAAAAGTTATACTGATTTCTATGAGGACCGTGCCGGTTCCTCCATCGGGAATAAGAGGAAGAAGGTTGCAAAGAAAAGTGCTGGTGCTCAAGTGGAGGATGAGTCCTGTATAGGTACTAACACGATGACTCAGCGCAGAGTCCCTGCCTTGGTGATTTGGTACTTGCTGGTGGTGGACCATCTAAAGCGTTTGTTTTCAAACCCAAAGACCGTTGAAATGATGACTTGGCATGCTGATCGTCCAGTAAAGGATGACAGAAAGCTTCGACATCCTTCCAATGCTCGCCAGTGGAGGACCTTCGATGCCAATCATCCAGAGTTTTCAGATGAAAAAAGGAATGTACGGTTCGCATTGAGTACAGACAGTATGAATCCGTTTAGTGAGAGAAGCAACACGCACAGCACATGGCCAATGCTGAACCATATACAACCTTCCTCCATGGCTATATCACAAGAAAAAGTTTTTTTGCTAACCATTCTCATACAAGGTCTGAAGCAGCCTGACATCGATATAGATGTTTTCCTTGAGAAATTCATGGAAGATATGCAGAAGTTTTGGGAAGATGGGTTTGGATGTGGGATGAGTACAGACACGAGCACTTCACACTAAGGGCCATTATGTTTGTTACCATTAATGATTATCCCGCCCTATTTTCCCTAATAGGTCAGGTAAAAGGTAAGACAGCATGCGTAGTTTGTCTGGATGGAACATCATATGTGTACCTTAAGAGATCTATGAAGACAGTGTTCATGCGGCATAGGCGCTTCTTATTGAAGACACATAAATACCGCAGTATGAAGGACTTTTTCAATGTCACCAATGAGAATGACTTTGCTCCAAAACCGGCTACTGGTAAAATAGTATTTGAAATGTGCGAGAAGATCATGTTCAAACTCGGTAAGAAGTCATTAGGTGGTGCTGATAATTCGAAAAGGGGAAGGAAGCAGGTTGAAACTATAGACATTGCGGACGTGCCGTTTAAGAAGATGTTTATCTTCTTTAAGTATTTGCCATACTAGTGAGAGCTAGCAGTGCGCCATGCCATTGATGGGATGCATCTTCAGAAGAATGTGTTGGATAGCACCACCCGATTCTTGGGCTTATCAGGCAAATCAAAGGACGGACTAAAATCACGAAAGAATCTGGTTGACCTTCAAATTAGGACAGAGCTCCACCCGCAAGAACTACATAATGGTAAGCATTACCTTCCCCCGGCTAGCTACAACTTAACACCAAATGATAGATTGGCTATGTGCAAGTGCTTGCGCGGGTTGAAAGTGGAGATCGAATTTTCATCAAACATCCGGTCACTAGTCTCATTGAAGGACATGATGCTTGCCAGCTATAACTCTCATGATTGCCATGTAATGATCACAATTTTTCTCTCTATTGCGATTCGGGCTATCAAACCAGTATTCGTAAAGATGGTTATCACACGGCTGTATTACTTTTTCAACGTGATTTCACAGAAAGTGATTGATTGTGTCGAGTTGGCTAGGCTTCAACTGTTTGTGTTGGAAACTCAGGCCTAGCTTGAGATGTGCTTCTCTCCGTCCTTTTTTGATATCATGGAATATCTCATGATCCACATGGTCCAGCAAATAACTGAACTAGGGTCTATGTACTTCCATCAGATGTGGACATACGAACGGTTCATGTTGACTCTCAATGGATACATGAGAAACAAGGCCTTTCAGATGGTAGCTTGATCAAGAGCTACCATATAGAAGAGAGTGTTGATTGCTGCATAGATAACATAAAAGATAAGAGAGCTATTGGTTTATCGGAATTTTGACACAAGGGCAAATTGTCCGGGAGAGGTACCATTGGAATGAAAAGATTCATAGACAAGGACAACCAGCAAGTGGAGAAAGCGCATTCAAGCATTCTACAACAACTTGCAATAGTGGAGCTCTTCATCGAGCAACACCTAAATGAAGTCTGTGGACAAAGTAATGGTCGCTCGGAGGATTGGATCATCAAAGAGCAAAAGCGGTGTTTCCCATCATGGTTGAGGGACCATGAGGAGCTATTTCAAGGAAATTTCACAGAAGATGTAACATTAACCAGGTCGGCATCTGGGCCATCAAGCAATGTCACCTCATGGCAAGCATATGAAATTAACGGATACACATTTTATACCACAGCAAAGGACAACAAAAGCGTGGCTTACCAAAACAGTGATGTTCGTATAGAGGTGATTGATACATCCAAACAGAACATAACTTACTACGGTTTCATAGAGGAAATATGGGAACTTGACTATGGAGAGAATATCCAAATACCCATCTTTCGGTGCCAATGGGTCAAACACCCGATGGCGTTACAGATAACAATTATGGGTTGACACTTGTAGATCTAGCTAATGTAGGTTACAAAGATGACCCATGGGTGTCCTGGTAACAACGAGGTGAAATCTGGATGTTGAACAGGTACTTGAAAAGAAAGATATTTTCTTTCCATATTTGGTTCACCTACATCCTCGGTTTGCACCACAGGAGAAGTACCACCTAAAGTTTTGACAACATTTTTGAGCCATCTAATAGAATTGATAAGCTGCATTAAAGTAAATTTAGAATTTATTCATGTGTAGTAACAAAATCAATTAAAAGAAAGAAAGAATATTACAATGTTGGGAATTATTCCTCTGCTTCGATCGCCGAATGGCAAGTCAATGGAGCCATGGAATTGAAGTCCTAGAAGACTAGCGGGAGTGTCATCGTGCCCGAAATATCCCCTGCCACCTCCACGGCCACCACCACCACAGCGGCCACCTCCACGGCCGCTACCACCACGGGGAAAGAACTTTCACTTGCCATAGTTAGCCCAAACTATCCACATAAAATTTACAAAATGTTCAGAATAAAAGATTATCCAAAATAATGGAAGAAATTTACCATTGTTGGTTTAGATCTCATGAACATTATTATAACTAATCATAACGTATTCATTATCATTTTGCAATTGCATGGAATAAAAATGGTAAAACGTAACAACTTTTAATTTCTCACACAATCCTTATGTAAACAAAATTTACACTATCTATATGAAAAAATAATATATAGTGGAAGCAAATAATTTAGAAAAAATAATGCAAAACTTATTTGAACAACATATACATATAAACGATTTACACCACAACTAGCAAATTATAGTAATTGCAATGTAAGTAAAATTCATATAAATAACCATATATATGTGGATAGAATTTCAATCAAATAATCAGATCTACTTGAACAAAAAGGAAAAAAATGAAAAAAAACATCAACTGGCCGGTGGTGCTCGGTGGACGCGGTGGAGGAGTCTCGGCCGGGGAGGACAATCATGATATTTGGCATATAACTACATCGGAAAAACTTCGAATTGGGAGGGCGATCCTCCTGGTGAACTGACCGTGAGGTATGTAGCACCAAGATTATCACACCACAACACTGGTGGTCATGACTGAGGAATATCAAGTTCATGAAGAAGAGATTGTATCCATATTGCTTCGGCTGTACCATTGGCCAGTGCCTTATATTCAGCTTCAGTTGATGATCGCGACACCGTGGGTTACTTTTGAGAACTCCACGAAATCAAATTAGGACCAAAGAAAAGAGCATAGCCTGCAGTAGAACGCCGATCGTCTGCACTGCCTGCCCAATCGGCATCAGTAAAGACACTAAGCAACATGGAGGGAGACTTTTTGATGAGCGGCCCTGTACTAATTGTGCCCTTTACATATCGCAATATTCCCTTCATAGCTTCCTAGTGCATCGTGGTTGGCTTCGAGAGGTACTGACAGACCTTGTTGACAGCGAACGATATGTCTGGTCTTGTAAGCGTCAAATACTGGAGAGCTCCAACAACACTGCGATGAAGATAGGCATCAGCATCACCTAGTGGAGTGCCCTGATCTGAACATAGCTTCTCTTGGACAGACATCGGAGTGGAGACTGGCTTGCAGTTTTCCATGTGAGTGCGGCAGAGCAGATCCTTAGCATACTTGCTTTGTGAGAGTGACATTCCCCCTAGATCGCAAACAACTTCTATTCCCAAAAAAATTGGAGCGGACCAATATCCTTAATTGGGAAGGGGACACGCAGGAGCTGAATGAGACGTGAGACGTGTTAATGCCCTGGGGCAGGAGCTTGCAATGATGATGTCATTGACATAACTCAGCATGTAGATTGTGGTGCCATCCTGAGAGAAGATAAATAAGGAGGTGTCGGATTTGCTGCACCGAGTTGCTTGTGCAGTTTTGCAAACATGATCAGGATGACGGGGTCATCAAAACTCGGCAGTTGGCACATGTAGGTTGTCTCCTCCAACACTCCAATTTCGTGACAAAGCAATAGTGAGCACGAGTCGCACAATAGCCACTTCACTTGGATTTATCTCCTTAAGCGCAAGTCTGATGTTGAGTCCGCTTTCTACAGCTTTCAGATTTATGTTGAACGACAATTCAACACTAAAGTTCGTGTTTTTCAGTCCGATTGGGGTGTTGAATATCGTCGTCTGAATCACTACTTCAGTCGTATTGGTAGGGTGTTGAATATCGTCGTCTGAATCACTACTTCAGTCGTACTGGTATACACCATCGTGTGACCTGTCCACACACCTCAAAGCATAATGGCATTGCCGAACGCAAGCATCGACATATTGTCGAAACAGATCTTGCTCTGCTCGCTCATTCTTCCTTTCCCACTAGGCTGCAGGCCACTAGGCTTTAACATGTACGTTAACACAATATAATTAGGATATTAATAAACATATAATACCTAGTCATAAATAAAAAAAATGTTATGTCATGGATCTACTCATGGATACATAATTAAACTCACAGTGCAACAAATAGCAACATAATTCAACAAGAAAAGAAATTGCAAGGCCAAGACTTCTTTCCCCTTTTAAGTTCAAGCATCGCAAAGTACAGACCGGTAAGCATCCTTGAGTTTGTAAATCTTTGTCCCTGCAAGAATGGATGCTACTCACTAATAGAAGAGCATGCATTTGATGCTAAAAGCCTGATTCTAAAATGCAAGAATGGATGCCCCGTTCACAGCGCATAAGAAAATTGAAGCAGTAGGTCTGATGGAGGACTCGGTGAAGCAGGGAATTGCCAGGCAGCCGGATCCAAACCTTGAGGACAGCTCCCGTCGATGGAGGAATGAGGGATCGGTCAAGCAGAGGAAGACACATCCATGATGCAGCAGCCTTGCAGGTGCGCTTCACTCCCGCCGCCGCTGCCACGCCTTTCCTGTCACCCGTAGCTGCCGCTGTGGCTGTACCATTCCCATCACCCACCGCTGCAGCGCCCTTCCGCTGCACGACCTCTGCCTCGCCCCTCCACTCCCGCACATCTACGAGTGGTCGCGCCGCCGCACCCTTCTGCACCGCCAGGAGCCAGGTAGGGCTCGGATTGGGGATGAATTCTGAGGATGACTTGAGCGTGTGGATGAGGATATTTAGAGCAAGTATAATAATGTGAATAAGCCGGCTGGGAGAAGTCCACATCAGCAGAAAAACAGGCCACGTCGGAGAGAGACTACGGAGCCGGCGCTTCCCATCTCGCCCGACTTGAGCGCAAGGTACGAGAAAAAATTAACCCTCCCAGCCTTCTCCTAGCCCGCATACGAGCGAGATGCCGCCGCTTCCGTCTCCCGTCCTTCCCCTCCCCGAGGGAGATTGGGTGCGCGCACGAGAGATTTGCTGCCATCGCCCTCGGGGGTGAGCCGGCAACCTCTCGCAGCGAGGCGTACAACGGGAGAAGGAGCCGTCGCCAAAGTTTGGGAGCACGAGCCACGGCCGGCCATGCTCTCTCTCCACATTTATTCATGTACACGTCGGAAGTATCTGCCATCATGGACATATACAGTCAGTGTTTGAATACCCCTTGCTAAACTTTAGCACCTGTCATATCGGATGTTTGATACTAATTAGGAGTATTAAACATAGTCTAATTACAAAACTAATTGCACAGATGGAGTCTAATTCGCAAGATTGATCTATTAAGCCTAATTAGTCCATGATTTGATAATGTGATGCTACATTAACTATTTGCTAATGATGGATTAATTAGTCCTAATAGATTCGTCTCACGAATTAGGCTCCATCTATGCAATTAATTTTGTAATTAGCTCATGTTTAGTCCTCCTAATTAACATCCGAACATTCGATATGATCCTATTAAAATTTAGCACATCGTATCAAACACCTTTCTATACGGCTTCTATATAGCTTGAGGACGATCGTTGTACGGGCTTGAGGACGATCGTTGTACGTGACCTTAATGCACCGTACTATAATGGTGGCGGGGTGTGGGCGTGCGGCTTGGGCAGCTGCCGCTGGCTGCTGCTACCGGCCGCGTCGCATCCAAGGAGCGAGGTAATAGGGAAGAGAGGGAGGCGGTAGTAGCTGCTTGAGGAGCTGGGCTGAAATGTTTAGCATGCTGAGTGGTGACGAGCTGGGCCGGCTTCGAATTTGTGCCAAGAAGCGAAGCAGGCCAAGAAAAAGAGAACGGGAGATTGGTGGGCTGGGATTTTGGGTTGGTGTCGGCCCAATCCAAGAGATTAGGCCTAGGAGTTATTTGGTTATTTGTTTGGAGGCTTTTATTTAAATTCGAATTTAAATAGGGTTGCGTTTAAGAACTTAGAGGTTTTGGTTCCTGGAAAGAGTTTTGAACATTTGGTTAAGAACTTTAGGTTTGAATAGTTTTAATATTTGGAGTTTGAATATTTGGATGGGGTTAGGCTCTAGATAGGATTTAGGAATTTATGTGAGGACTTTGGTTGGATTTAAATTTGAAATATGTTCAAATTTAAATTGGGGAGAAAGATTCATGGGATCCAGGTTTTAGAAAGGGAGAAAATAAATAAAGCACACATGTAGATTTTATGCAGGTTTTCAAAATAACAAATGTTTCAATAACTCTAGCTAGCTACTAAAATAATGGAAATAAATTGGATTCATGAAAAAAAATAAAAAAAAGCTAAAATTTTAGTGAATCTTAAATGGTCTAAAAACTGGGGAATTACATTTATTCAATACTATGACTCAGAAGATAAGTAAAAGGATGTAACCTAAAATGAGATGGCAGTAACAGAAGAACTAACTATTTCCAATGCTCCCCTGATAACTCCATTCAAGACATTGCATTGCAATATTCAAGGCCTTGGAAGTGTCTAGGACCTCAACAAAATCAACGAGGATAATCCTCACAATGCTGCATCTCAATTGGTTATATTCGCAGTCACACCAAAGAACATCTTAAATCTAAGCTGTTCCGGAAATGAAAAGAAGGGAGCTGTCATACCGTAAAGCCATACAGGTATAACTTCCATATAGTATGGAAAATGGTCACTGGAATTCACGAACAAAGAGAAAATTGTACGTTTACAGGAAAAAGCTCTAGTTGCAACCTTCTTCCCTACCTCCTCGTCGAAGCATCGCACATCTTTAAACCTAAAAGTTCAGGAAAAAAACATATAATCAAAATCATTTTACTGAAAAGCAAATGCATCTGAAACTTCAAGGAGGGTTCGATTTAGTAACCCATTCTACTATAGTTTGCCGTGACCATTTCGCTCAAAAAGATTTATTTTATTAGAAAACAACTGACCAAATAATTCAAGTCCCTTCACTACGCCAATACATTTGCGCTTGTAAAAGGCAATATTCTCGATCATAATCTATTGTTTCTCCTGTGATTAAAAAGTAACATTGTCAGTGACGAAATTCTTTATTTGTACCACAAATGCAAAATGCATCTACAGAAACCCAATTTTGCTTAAACTCTAAAAGACAGGCCTTACGACCAGGCAGGCATTTCACCTCTTCCGGGTTAGATGCAGAAGCATGAAATTTACCTAAATGTGTGCAATTTATATAAGGTCAATTGCAATTGCACAGCTACTAATACCAATCACTGTCAGAAAACGGAAATCCCCATTCAGATAGACATGAACACTAAAATATCATCTCAAAACAAGATAAGATCATGTCTTCACTTTTAAATTTCCAGTGATTTATAGAGAAACAACTCTCTCCGCCACTAGTATTAGCATCCAGCAACATTGTCTCCCTGGTCGATTCATGAGGGCTCTGCCACATTCTTTGTCGTCGATCCCCAGCTACTGCATACATGATCAGGTTGAAATTCACAAACCGAAGCATAGAAAAGACATCAAAGGGAGACAGGGAGTGCATGTTCAGCTATTCTAGCGAACCAAGCAGCTAGCTAAAAGCCTAAAAGCGAAGCAAGATGAGGGACATGCTCGGCGATGACCCCCTCTCTGAGTCTGCTATTTTCAGAGGCCTCCGTGATCCCATCACAGGTAGAGACTGCACATACGGGCAATGTAAATAAACTATTTATTTATGTAAGCATTTTAACAAATGCATAGTGAGCAAGTTAGCTTGAAGCAGTATTGAACAAATCAACCTGAAGCTTTGAGCTGCTTCATAATCTCATGACATGGCGGTGCGTACACTGAATGCTACACCCTCCGTCCCAAATTATAAGTCGTATTTGTCTTTTAAGATTCATAGATTTTGCTATGCACCTTGATATATATTACTCCCTCCGTTCCAAATTGTAGGTCGTTTTAGCTTTTCCTAGAAAAGCCAAAACGACCTACAATTTGGAACGGAGGAACTATATCTAGATGCATGGTAAAATATGTGAATCTAGAAAATCCAAAGTGACTTATAATTTAGGATGGAGGGAATATGATATTAGCATGGTTCAGGATCCGTTCTTCCTCCCTGTTATCCCCATCACACCATCAATCATCACTACAAGTGCGGGTGACTAAATGTCATCGGGACGTATGGCCGAAGATGATTCGACTCACTAATACACTGTCACCGGTATAGATGGGACGCTGGTCCAATATAGGAGGTCGGTGAAGAGGAGAGCATAGCAACTGTCGTGGAAGGGGTGAGACGGGTATTAAGGAGGAAAGCTTGCGCAGCTTCGTGCCCCGGGAGAGAGGGAGAACTGACGACGTAGCAGATTGGGCCCACCTGTCACCTTAAGAGATAGAGGTTGAAAGTGTAATTGAGGGCTAAAGTATGGGGTGAAACAAAGCTGCAGTGGTGATAAGATCGATGCACGCACTAGGTCATGGTCGATGGGCTGTTGCGTGGGGATGCGTTCGATGTCGAGGCCCATGGCGGTCCGCCACACTTGATTTGGCAAACCTTCTCTAGAGGGGTAAAATCGTCTTTCCACCACATACTTAACAGCAATATGATGGGTGCGTAACGGCGATGGCACGTAGGGGATGAAAAATTAACACTGATGGCATAAAAGGGTGATCTAAATCTGGATGGCATAGAAGGGATGGTTATAATTTCCAATGACATACAAGGAATTTTCTTTTGAAGTTATGGGGTGTGGCCATACGGAGGGGGAGATAGTCAGCGATGTGCTGCCGCATGGACAATGTGTTTGGGAATTTGTAGAATTTGATGGTGCATAATCAGGAGTAGCGGTCACAACGTGGAGCTCAATTTTAGCAACTAAATTGGAATGTGGGAGGAAATGCGGAACGAACTCAACCGAGAAGAACGATACATACATGGAAAATTATAGAGGAAGTGCGGTATCGATCATGCGTAGGCCGATGATAGTAGAAGAGGAAGACAGATATGGGTGGTAAATGACTTGTAGGAGTAGAGATTTAAGCTTGCTTTCGTGGCCTTATGCAGTGGCGGACCCAGAAGCTTCCAAGAGCCGGGGTGGGGGGGGGGGCGTCTTTACTACAGCTCTACATATTCTGCTAACTAATAGCTTAGCATCGAATAAGCTATGGTTAGTAATGGATTTAGCGGATGGTGAGCCCGTGCACGGGCCAAGGTCGCTGGGCCTTGGGTCTGCCCCTGGCCTTGTGGTTATGTTGTCGTGGCTTAATGCTGTTTTTCATGGCAGAAAATCGTTGTTTATTGGGACGGATCTATTTTAGCTTTGCAAAAAAAAAAGCCAAACATGCCATATATATGCCCCTCTTTTCATTATCACAAAATACAGTAGCATAGAAATGCAAACATCAAGGTGATGCGGTGACCATGCAAACATTACAAAAGCAAAGTTGGGTCCAAGCAAGGAGACACAAATTAGGGGCGGGGGTTGAAAATGGTGCAAACCGTTTTTTATTTACCATATAAATTTAGTACAATATGTTTTCTGTTTCAGCAAAAACATGAAACTTGTCATGTTCAACTGATTTAATGATAAAATTGTAATAACACAACCATACAGTTTGGAACCATTTTCGTATTTGTAATATCATTTTCGACAGCTTTCAATTATCTTCATCACTATGTATAAGTGAGAGCTCAAAATGACTTTAGTTTGATGCTTTGAGCCATCCAAAAGTCGTGAGGAAAATGCATGGTTTCAAGAAAGCAAGCAGCGGACACGTCATGTTCCTTCGCCCATATCATATAAGCTAGCAACGTCAATTTTTCATTTACTCCAAAACAGAAACAGAAACACCAGTTTAGTTTCAAACTATTTCAAATAGAGAGTTTTCAATTTTATTATCTCAAAAAATTGTCCCATGCGACCACGCCACCACGCATGGCCACATGAGTCCATTTTTGCTGAAATCCTCCCTGTAAAATGTAGTAAACCTGTAGAGTGGAGACCATCGTCAGAATTCAGAAAACCCGAAGAAGAGAGGCGTGCTGTCTTCCTCCGATCTATACTCGGCTGCAGATATACCGCGGCATATACGAGCCGTGCACAGTTCCCCTTCCTCCTCCTCTCCCTTCCCTCTCGCGCCGCGACAGATCGCCCCATCGCACGTCGCCCCCGACCGCCCCCCAGGCCAATGGTGGCCGCGCTGGCGAGCCGCGTCGAGTCGTGGGTGCGGGACCAGGCGTCGCGGCTGCCGCCCTGGGCGGCGGCGCTGCCGCATGCGCCGCGGTGGCCCTGGCCCCCGCCGCTGCCCGCCTGGCCGTGGCCCGGGGGCCGCATGCGCCAGCGGGAGCGCATGTTCCGGGAGGAGGTCGACCGGCGCCGGCGCCAGCTCCGCGAGCTCTGCCGCGCCGTCCGCGTTGACACCTTCGCCGAGCTCCAGGAGCTGCTCTGCGCCATGGTCCTCGCCGAGTGCGTCTACAAGGTCCGTCCGGTAGCACTCGCCCCGCGCTCGCTGCATATACCTTTTCGGATCCCTATGGACGGATTGTAGATAGATCTGTGCAGCCATTTTCGGCTGGAGATAGGTGCAAATGGTGCATGCGGCAAAAGGAGTAGAATGTTGTCTAGTTGCTGGATATATGAGAGTAGGAGTTGCCTGCCTCTTCTGGTAGGGGAAGGTTAATGAAATGTCTGTATGTTTCTGTCATGTAATGTTCCATCCACCAAATGTCGGCACACCAGCTTGGACACTTTTCCAACCAAAACCGGGAATCCAGGATATTGCATACTCCCTCTGTCACGAATTGTAGGTCGTTTTGGTATTTCTAAGTTCATAGTTTTTGTTATGCATCTAGATATACATTATGTATAAATACATAGTAAAAGCTATGAATCTAGAGATGCCAAAACAACCTACAATTTGGAACGGAGGAAGTACTTCATACTATTAATGTGGAGTTCGTCATTTTGTGATTTTCCCACCAAGAAACATCACTAATCTTTAAAGTGCTTGCTCGATATAGTTGATCTTTGGATTACTTATGCTCATCTTGCTATAACAGTCATGTCTCATGTAGATTTTTCATATTTATTGTTTTTCATATTTACATTTCAACTCTTCATCCCTTTTCCAAAAAGTCCTACTGTCTAATTTCCACCTCGCCCACCTGATCGCTGTGCTAGGACCCACTATGCTGCCCGACTAGCATCTTAAGCTTTCTAAAACACTGTTTTTTATGGATGAGTCACATTAAATGCCTGAATGCTTACACTGGGTCTGGTTGCATATTGTACTGTTACATTACATTATTTTATTCATCTTCACTTTATAATATGTCTGATCATCATCTCTCTTCCCATTTTCTATCTTCCTGAATGTTCTTACTAAAATGCTTTGTTGTTGTTGATAATAACAATAGTTAGAATATTTCACAATATTCAATTTCCCTCCTTGCCACATGTCACTTAATTAACCCTTTTTTTTCAGAGGCCTGTTTCTGAGATGATGAGATATATTAACAAGTTTAAATCTGATTTTGGTGGAACCATTGTGTCCCTGGAGCGTGTTCAACCATCCTTGGATCATGTACCACATCGGTAAGCCAAACGCTAAAGCCCATTCATTACTTCAAATATTTGTGTTTTGTGCTTCTGCTTTCGCTCTCCACAAAAGTTTGTACTCAGGCACTATAATCAAATACAGTACTGTTATTTTTTGTGCAACTCTTATCTCTAGTAGATCAAGTGCATTTGCAGTCCTTGATTCACCTGAGCTCCCTTAATAAAGGCACACGATGAGGTAGTCCTTTTTGCATTTATTGTGAAGAGAAGGCAAATTATGCTATGGGACGTCTTAAATTTGTGATCTTGCTGGAAACCACTCTAAAATTTTGCTTTTCTCATGGAGCCTCCTGTAGAAAATCTGCATTATGTCAAGGACCTTTGAAAGAAATTTGTCGACATATGGTCCTCAAAAAAAAAATTGTCGACATATGGATCTCTTCTTTGATTTGAATTATGAATGGTGACTAACACATGGGGATTAATTCCAGCATCACCAGGCTCAATAGTCCATTGGCATTACATTTTGTTGTGCACATTCTGTATTTTCCTTATGAACCCTTCAGTATCGTATACTAACGGTCTACTGCTCAATTACCAAGTCTTGCAGCATTGTATCTTTAGACAATATTTACATTTGTTCTGATTATCTATTTCTTATTTTAAGTAGTCCAAATAATGGCAATCTTCACACGGTTTGTCTGCCTTTTTTTTATATGAATCTACTTAGTGGTGAAATTATGTAGGTATCTGTTGGCGGAGGCTGGTGACACCCTGTTTGCTACATTTATTGGCACAAAAGATTACAAGTAAGACTTTGTTGGGAACTTCACACTATTTAATGTCCGTTGTGTTTGCAGTAATACAATTGCATCAAGTGTTTGTTTTCCTTCTATAGAGATATTATTGCTGATGCGAATATACTCCAAGGAACCATGTTTCATGAGGAGACTGCTCAGGGTTTCGCTCCTGATGTTGACTCTGCACAAAATGATGCTCAAAAGGGTGAGGAAAACCTTGGCAAATCTTATCGAGAAACATCAAAGAAGTTGAGAAAATCAAAACCTGCAGTGCACCGAGTAAGCATTTTCTTGTGGAATCAATTCATCTTGTGTATTACATATCATTATTGTTAGGATTTGCTTAACGTAATATACCATACAGGGTTTCATGGCTCGTGCTAAGGGGATTCCAGCACTGGAGTTATACAACCTCGCAAAGAAAAGGAACAGGAAACTTGTTCTTTGTGGACACTCACTTGGTGGAGCGGTAGGTACCTGTAGACAACATACAGTGCCTGCTCGTTATTTGCTCATACGCCTTTGATATCTCTGCAGGTAGCTGCATTGGCTACACTTGCAATCTTGAGAGCTATTGCATCCTCTCCATCTAAGGAGGATAACAGGCTTCATGTGAAGTGTATCACCTTCTCTCAGCCACCTGTTGGGAATGCCGCTTTGAGAGAGTATGTTTCTTTAGATATAGCTATAATGCTACACTTGACTGAGCATAAGATTATTAGTTTATTACAAATACTATTAACTAATCCTACTTGATTTGTCTGGAGAGGGTGTGTTGGTTTAACAAGGTTGATACTATCAAAATTGCTTCTTTATCCCTTTGTTTGCCTTTTGCTAGTTATGTTCACACAAGAGGATGGCAGGACTACTTCAAATCCTACTGTATTCTAGAAGACTTAGTGCCACGCATTCTATCTCCAGCATACTTTCACCACTACAATGCTCAAACACTTGAAGCATCTTTTATAAATAAAACTGATGTGAAATCTGAAGAAAATATGGAGACAAGTGCTGAAAGGGCCAAAGGGAACAATGGGGAGCAGCTCGTTCTAGGTGTTGGTCCAGTGCAAAAGTCACTGTGGAGACTTTCAAAACTTGTTCCTTTGGAAGGGGTGCGTAAAAGCTTAAGTGTAATTCAAAAACAAGCAAATGTTTTTAGAAAGGCACCATCACAATTAGATAGTTATTTACAATCAAAGATTGATGAATCAGAAGAAGAACCACAATCTCTAGAGATTCAGGAAGGTTCGCAAGGAATTGTTCTTACCCCTTTATCTGATAAAGATGGAGAGCACAATGAAGATACTAACAGGACTGAGAAAATAAATGCATCTGAAACGGGGCGATCTAAACGCTGGACGAGGGTACCTTCTTTGCCTTCATATGTGCCATTTGGTGAGGTTAGTAACATACAGTCTTCTTAATTTATGTACTCTAAAGGAGTTCTTGTTTTTAAATCCTGTTTAACATGATAGCCACTGTCCCTTTGCCTCCAATTGGAATTTTCAGTTCAGTAAGGCAGATTTACATATTTGTAAACAGATTATCTGTGAAGCACAACTGTGAATGTAAACAAACATGTTGCCACACAATTTCCAGTCACATGATTGAAGGTCATCCACGGCATATCGCTAAACAGCTAGAATTTTGTTGTAAAATATTAACTTTTTCGTTTCTACATTTTCTCCAATTTAACTACAGCATTATTCCACATAATATTCTCTCTCAAGCTAGTCATCATTTGCCTGTTTGAAAATGTGTTTTAAGTCTGAAACTTGCCCATTCATAAAATTAGATGATGAGGATCATGCAAATATATGATTTATTCAACAACCTTAGTGTGCTATGCCTATTAGTGCTCTGATTTTATATGGTTTGCTTATCACCTTAGTGTGCCATGCCTATTAGTGCTCAGATTTTATATGGTTTGCTTATCATCAATCTCTAGACATTATCATATCTTCAGAGAATCATGCAGCAAAAGATTACATTTTATTAATGCGGTATCCATGCTCTTGAAAAGACCCTAAGTAAATTCTCAAGGTACATCTAGATCTTTAAATGGATTAGAGCTTCAACTTCTGTCAATGTTTTTTGTTTTCAGCTTTACCTATTGGGAGATTCTTCAGTCAATACACTATCAGATTCAGAATACTCCAAGATGACATCGGTATGAACTTCTTATTTCACTGCCATTATTTTAAAAACTAAAAGATAGGAAGCAGGTTTCATTTTTCTTAGGTTTTACTTTTCAATTTCTTGCCATATTGGGTCTACTCATTTTCTTGCTATATTTTGGCAAAGGCATTTGCAGGTGCAGTCTGTTATATCAGAGTTAAGAGAGTGTTTGCAATCACACTCGATGAAGTCCTACAGGGCACGGTTCCAAAAGTAAGACCTCACTATCAGGTTATCTTCAGCTAGAACTAGCTCTTACCCAAAACTTTCACCTTCCAATCTTCCATCTCACTGGATCTTATGCCTGAGCTTTCATATTCATACCAAATATGACCATGAAGTCATTGCCTTCTTCAATCTTAAACCTTACATGGATGCTAAATGAATTGCTACAGTGACTAAAGAGAATAAAGGAAATTTGTATTATTTGTAATGGTCTTCTCTGTAAACGTTCATTTGCCATAATGGTTAGACAAGGTATCCACAATGCTGCATCTAACATAGGAAAAATGCGATTAGGTGTGTCCGTGTGTGTCAATGTGACTCTTTACTTTGATTACATTAATTGCAAGGCAGCCAACTCATAATTTATGGGAAATAGATGCAACCGGTTCTCCATTTTCCTGTTTGAAAGTGCTAAATCTGAGCCTTTGCTAGTTTGACAAAAAAAATGCTTTGGTATATTTTGTATCAGATTCAAATTTTGAAATAAGATTTTTTTTCTTTTCTGAAATGAAATACAGAATATGGAAAGATAAATGTTGTAATATGAAACTAAATTTGATGCTGTAAATGTTGGTGCATTTTTCTATAAACTTGGTCAAAGAAAGAGAAATTGACTTAGACAAAATTAAAACGCCTTGCATTTTGGAATGGAGGGAGTATATATCATCCTGTGTGTTATCGTGTTTGTGGTAAATTATTTTCTCCACATTTTAATCATTCACAATTTGTTTCTTAGTTTTAATGACTTGTGTATTTAAGCATTTTCTTTAGTTGTCGTACATCCTTCAGTCAGTCTCATTGAAATCAAATGACTAGTGCTGTTTTCTTTATGCAGAATATATGATTTGTGCATGTGTGCAAATGCCCCCATTTTCACGGGCATTGAACAATTGCCACAATTTTCACATATACAAGAACTAATTGGTCTAGCAGCTGCTGATTCTGTTGAACTTGGTCACATCGTGGACCCTCCTGTTATTCGGACTGCCACTTCTATTCTTCCTCTTGGATGGGATGGACTCCCTGGTGGTAAAAATGCTGAGCCGCTGAAAGTTGATATAATTGGGCATGGCCTGCAGTTGTGCACTCATTTCCAGGCACAGATAAATGGAAACTGGTATGCATTAGTTTGTGAAATATTTTACAGATTTTGCGATACAGCTCATCAAAATCTATTTTATTTAATTAGCAATGTAATTGGTAATCACCATAGCTTTTGTTAGCAAATTTAAAAATACTGGTGTCTTCTATCTTGTGATACTCCATTCTTTAGATGTAGAACATTAAGATCATGATGCTTGAGAATTTTTTTTTAAACTGCCATTCAGAAAAGATTTTGCACATGCTAGTGGTGCGATGTGTATTAAATTTGAAACTATCAGTGAACTGCATGCTTTGTGGAATTTGAAACCATTTATCTTTAACCTATAGACAAGTCATCTAATTCGTTATTTCACACTTGAGGTTTGTGTTGGAGTGTGAGGTAGTACAGCTTTGATTGCTGAAGATTTTTGATGTTTGCATGTTGCATTTGATTGATTGGTTATCATGTACAAGTTTTGCTCTTCACAGTGTTATGTCTATAAGTATTTCCACACTTTAATTGAAGTATTTGTATACAGGTATTCCACGGTAGTAGAGACTCTACCATCAGCCACTTCGTACTCACCAAATGAAGAAATGCAACCTACATTGCAAAAAATGCGGATCCTTGTTGGCCATCCACTAAAGCAGCCTCCCAATTACATTAGCGAGGATTTCCTGGTTCCTCTGATCAAAGGTGCTGATTCAACCCCGGATTTTGGATTTGAGTCATTGTTTGAAGATAAAGATTGCTGCAAGGGTTTGAGTGGATTCCTCATATATGGAACAAATGATTTTGTAACCGTGCGTAAAAAGGTCTATGTCAGGACAAGGAGGGTGCGATTGCTTGGATTAGAGGTACCTCCATATCTTTAGGTATTGTTATAATATGTCCATGTACGTAAACTCCATGGAAATACTACATATTGGATATATTTGTGTGATGTAGGGGGCAGGTAAAACTTCCCTGCTTAAAGCAATGTTAGGACAAGTTAAAGAAAGAAACAGCGTAGTTCTTGAATGCATACATGTAGATTTGCATGGCAAAGGAATATCAAGCGGATTGTGCTACATAGATTCGACAACAGTGAACTTGCAGGTACTGTTGTTACTTTTTATTCTTTTGAAATTATTAGCTCTAAATGTGTTCTGTTAAGAAATTGCTATTAACTTGTGACACGGTTTAAACCATTTTAAAATTGTGGCACTTGTTTAAGTTTCCAGTTGAAGTTCGTATGTGCTGATACAACTAAAAATGTATTATTCTCTCTAGATTTTACACAACTGCATTGTGCTTGACTGTACTACTCACTACTCAGTAGTGTACCACGGAAAATGTAGTGATGTTGTGTGATGAAAATTGACGTGTGAATTAGAAAACAATCTGGAAAAGTATGCTTTGCTCCATTTTTTAACACTATGCCTACAATTTTTTTTTGCCTTTTCATCACCAGAGCGTTTATTCATAGGATTGGAGTCTTTTTTTTTTCTAGTATGATCCTGAGTCTACTGGAGTTAAACTATTACTTCTGAAATGTGTATGTAATTGGTTGGTATTGTTATTGGATTTCATGGTTCATAGAAGTGCAGGTACATGAGAGAAACTTGTTCCTTGTTCTTGTCTGGTGAATTCTTTTATGGTAGATGAAGAGTGGATACCCCAGAAGTTTTGTCTATATCCTCAGTATCTAACCCTAAGTATTGTTGTGAACTCGTCTTATATCAGGAGCTACCTTCGGAGGTTAGGCGGTTCAAAGAAGAATTGCTCTTAGGAGTACATGATGTCAGCAAGAGGACTGACCTCGTTATTGCCGTGCATAACCTAGCACATCGAATTCCACAGTATCAACAGTCCAATACTTCTCGGCCTCAGCCTGCTCTTTCACTTCTCTTGGATGAAGCCAAGGCTCTTGGCATTCCTTGGATTCTTGCAATAACCAACAAATTCTCTGTCAGCGCACATGAGCAGAACACGTTGATCAGCTTGGCTATGGAAGCATATCAGGCTTCTCCTGAGATGACAAAAGTTGTTAACTCTACCCCATTTCTAATGCCAAGTGCTAGAAATAGTTTGATGCCGATTGGTTCATCTGCTGGGAATTTGGGGAACAAGGATCCTGCTAACAGATCTACTTATCTTCCTGTAAACTTTGTATTATCACCATTTCAGAGAAAGGACATTGTTATGCATGTGGAGGGTGTTACTGCCCTTCGCCAACTTGTACATCAAGTAGTCCTCAATAATGAAGAACCAGCATTTGAGGTACGTTTTACTATCCTTCTATGTTTGTTTTAGGGGGGGAAAATGGGGCGAGAGCATGATCTATCCATTGCATGAATATGAATCTTTAGAAACCCAGGTTTCATAGTACTGTGTATGCCACATTGCCACATATATTGCTTCAAATGTGCCTAAATGGTCTTATCACTGCAAAATAGCATGGCAGCTTTCCAATAGAAGGGCGTCATTCCATGAGCTGTGAATTTAGAAGATTGTGAGGCTAGGGTTGATCATTGCTAAGATTTTAAAACATGATTTGTGTATTACTTTTTAGCTGTGACCCTAAATACTGCATATGGTTGGACAGGAGCTTGCTCATGAGAGATTGTCGCTGGACCTGGCACGAGAGAAGGCGGCGTCTCTGCAAGCAAAACAGAAGCCACCGAAAAGAGATGGCTCTGTTACAGCTGCAGCTGTAGGCGCATCGCTTGGTGCGGGACTGGGGATTGTGATGGCCGTAATAATGGGAGCAGCGTCAGCTCTCCGAAAGCCATGACTCTTCATGTCTTGTTTTGATTTATTTGTTGTTTATAATTTCTTTTATTACTGTTGTATATATAGTTTAATTACTCATTTTCCAGGTATGGAAGAATCTCTCGGGAAAAAAGGGCACTAGGATAGGGGGAAAGTAGATCGGAATAGGTAGCGGATAGTGCAGTGCCACATTTGGCTGTATATAGAATGAAATTTACTCCTCATCAATCGACTGATTTCTTGCTTATCCATAATCATCCAAAATTATACTAGAAATTGAACTAGACATGAGAAATTGGAGTTAGGGTTGGAGGGTTTGGGAATTTTTTTTTGGTTTTTTTTTGGTGGGGGCGGGGGATCGAAGGTTTGGGATTTGGGGGTTTACCTCTGTATCTGGCTGTAGAGGAAGCTTCGGGGTGGCTTGGCGGTCGAGGTGGAAGAGATGGCAGAGGTGGCGAGGGTGCCGCCGGAGCCGGGCAGTGGGGACCTTCGGTGGGCAGTTGAAGCGGCGGGGAAGGGGCGGTTTTGGATTGTTGGATCCACATCCAACGGATGGAATAGTGACTGACGGCAAAATGTTTTTTCAATCGACTGAAGAGAAGACAGATCCAGATAGAATATGTTAGGCCTTCACTGATCCTGAGTATGTCTGTTATTTTCGTATAGCCCTCGGGCATGTTCTTTACTACAGTTCGTTGCAAGTTGCAACTCTATCCTACTATATCTTCGTCAAGTTCACTAGCCCAGTAGCCCAAATTTACCACTGTCATCTATTGTTAATCTGACCAGAGGGGATAAAAGAAGCTTTTAAATCGATCAGGAAGAGACATACATCGCGTAATACTGCTCTTCTGGTTGAAGTAGTAAATGATTGTACTCTACCGTCATAATATGCGTTCTTTTTTTTTTGAAACCATAATATGCGTTCTTAAATCTTAACCGACGGCCAGTGGGCGTTGCTTGAAAATTGTGATGCTTACACGGAAGAAGAATAATGGAACGGTGGTGAGTATCGGGAGGAAGAGCAAACTACCACTGCAAAGAGGACGTGACAGAAAGCGCAGTCCTAGCAGGTTGAAAACGATCATGGGCAAGGTCGAATGCACATCGGATGAGCGCACATAATCACATTGATGCGTCTTAGCACCTATCTAAAAATAAATTGAAGGCATATACGAGCACCCATGTTATGTTTCTTCTTCATTCAATTAGGCCATTGCCCGTGAACACAACTGCAACGATTTTGCCCGTGAACACAAGTAGTCATGTGAACGATTTTGCCTTGATAATGAATCATGAAATGGGGAAAAAAAAAAGTGAACTACGTGTTGCTGCCGTCCGTCCAAACGATCGACTGTGAGCGGCCCGGATCTATCCAAACCCACCCCGGTGAGCGGTGGCCGCCTCCGCAAAATCCACGCAAAACCCTAGCCCCGGCCGCCGCCTCGCCCCCTCACACCTCCTCGCCGGAGCTCCGCATCCTCCTCTTTCGGCTGCCACCTGCCCTGATCGCGCCGAGACCCACCTCCGGCTCCCGATGGCCATGGCGCAGCGGGCGATGGGCCTGCTCCGGCGGTCCCTCGGGTTCGCGCCGCCGACGGCACAGAGAGCCCTGAGTACCAGCGCCGCGCCGGCGGCGGAGGGTGCGGCCGCGGCGGCGGCCGAGGCGGTGGCGAAGGAGGCGAAGAAGAGGAAGAAGAAGAACCTGTTCGACGTGGTGCAGTTCCTGCCGGGGTGGGGCGTCGGGTACAAGGTCGCCAAGACCACCTGGCGCGACGTCTCCTACCAGATCACCAAGATCAACCTCTACAAGGTGATCCACTCGCTCGAGTTCCCCCTTCTCCATGCTCACTTGCGCTGATTCGTTTCCTTCCTCGTTCCCTTTCGATTGGTTTATTATGATTTTTGCAATGCAGGACGGTCGGCATGGGAAGGCGTGGGGGATTCGGTACAAGGCAGGTCAGTCTTTGCCACTCTCTCGAACTCTTGCTTTGTTCCTACGCTGTATTTGCACTATGCTTGAAAATGTTGTCATCAACTGCTTGTTCAGTTTCTCTCTTGCAAAAGCACATCCATGAGTGTTTTTATATGAATTGAGATCATTGATTTCATTCAGTTGACATTCGTAGAGAACTTGTGAAATCTAGATTGTGGAATATGCAGAAGATAGTTGCAGTTACACATCAATCTGTGCAGTTGTACTAATGATCCTTCAGTGTCTCTTCTCCTCCTGGCTAATCAAAATGATTTGTCTGTGACTGACAATTCTGGTTTTAAGATGGCCTTATCACAATGGTGGACTGGTGCCTGTACTTTTTAATGACTCTGCAACGGAAAACCTTTCATTGACAATATCAAATGTCTCACGCAACAAAATTAAAGGACGTACCACTTATTTATTTAAATGTTTAGCATACAGAGAAGATCAGCATTTGTTTCTATTTTGACATTTTGGGACACACAATTTGCAAAACTGTAAGGATGGAACCGTAGCTGGTGGAGCATGTGGACAGTGTGATATCTTTTCCAATCAAGATAAAGAGATGCAGGTCAGAAAAATGCAACTGTATGAAGATTCCCATAAAAAAGTACACATAGAATGTGTCAGAACATGTGAAAAATCAAGACTTTAGTTAGATGTTTGGGCACATAAATATTATCAACTGCCAGAATTGAATGGTTGGATTGCTAGTACTTTGTAGACAAATATCCATTACTATTTATATTCTCTTGCAGTTTGGTTTTTCCAATCAAGTAGAGAAACACAGGAGGTTAGCAAATTGCAACTGTATGAAGATTCCCATTAAAACAAAAGGTACACAGATAGAGTAGAACGTTTCAAAACATATGAAAAAGCAGGAGTCTAGATGTTTGTACACATGAACATTATCAACTGCCAGAATTGAATGGTTGGAAAGTTAGTAGACAAATATCCATTACTATTTATATATTCCCTTGCAGTTTGGTTAACAGAAGAAGGATAACACGTTTAAGCCATTACTATTTCTTATAGCACATTCTTATTTCTCTGAAGAAATCGCTTCTCGTTATGTAGAATATGGATCTTTTTGGTCTTTGTTAGGTTCAATGTCAACAAAATAAATTGAGGTGGTGATTGCTCCAGTTGACCAAGTGTTTTTAAAGTCAACTTGAGTAATACAATTATCTGCAGTGTCTAAGGTCTGTTGAGGCATATAGTTTGTAGATAACTGTAGTATCATGTATTGTATTATGTTAAAATATTTTATCGATTATGTTGTATCTTGAAAATCAACTCATGTTTCATGTATCTTGTGGGCATATAACATATTAATATCTTATTAACTCATTGTTGTATAATCATTTCAACAACATGTTCATTGCTGTATAGTTTCTATTATGAGGATATAAAGACAATATTCAGAGTATCCGGTAGACAGATGGACATATTTGTGTGTTCATTTGTTTTGCATCATGTTCAACAATTCTTGGGTATGCTTCTTCTTAGTGTGCTAGGTGTTTCTCCATATATGTATTTAGATTGTGATAGAACCCATGATGCTTTGACTGCTTTTCCCCTCCAGCTTTTCCTGTTTGCTGTTTCTGTTTGTCATGGTAGCTGGCTGCTGCTCGGCAATCAATCAATAGTCCGGAAGGATGATAGTAAAAATTAAAAAAGAAGTGTTGAAACCTTTCAGAGTGCATCTTCTGTTATCTCATATAAAATCATGTATACATGTATAGGTAGGATAACACACAATAAAGTAGTATGCACATTGCTTTAGTTTTCATGATATTTTCTAGAATTTGTTTGCTTGGTTTCTAACCGAAATCTCTTGTAGGTGTTCAAGCTGCAGACGCTCCAATTAGGATCAGTGGGGTTAACAAACGTGGGTGGAAGTACATAAAGGAATCACAGAAGAAACTACAAGATGCCCCCAAAGTAGAAGCCCCTGTCAGTGCCTAGTTGCAGCCTGTAAGATGCTTCTTGTGTTTCTTCCCTTATAGCAAAACTTTAGATGGTTGTTGCCGGATGAACACAGGTCCACTTTTGGTATACACAAGGGTTCCCTGTTTGTCAATGATGACTTAACTCTCTGCAGACTTGCAGTGGTTGATGTCTATTTTTTTTCCTTGGAACTTTTCCCATAATGTACTGATACAGAAGAACTGTGTTGATCGTAGCATCTAGTTTGTATTCTAATGCAAAGCTTTGTTTCATTCAAGTCATTGTTCCCCGGTAATGCTTGTTCACCAAGTTGAAATCTTTCATGTGAAATTACTAAGGGTATTGAATTTTTCATGCTAAGGTTGAAATTGCTGTGGAATGAACACCGCTTATTGAGAGACGAGATACATAAAGCCTCTGTTTAATTCTCGGGTTTGGGCTGGAATTGGAGTGGGATTGGCTGGGGGAATTGGAGGATTGGAATTGGGCTGGGGCCAGAGTTGGAGCATCGGAATTGTGAGTGGGATCTGGTTGCTGTTAGACCTGTTGGGTAACAGCTGCTAAGCAGTGTGTCTTTGGTCGCTTGTTTTGTTTCACGGGCGCGCTTGTAACGAGAGAAAAGGGTGTGCGTGTGTGGGTGTATGGCTATTTAGCTTTTTTTCTCTCTCCTGTATTAATGCAATGATTCGCAGCTCTCCTGTGCATTCGAGAGAATGGGAATTGTGAGGTGGGGAGGATTGAATAATGGGAATTGGGATCCAGCAATTCTATTTGGTTGCAACACCAAATTAGAACTCAATTTAGGTGGAAATGACGCATATCTAAGGGACGGTCTATATCACATTAGTGTTTCTTTTTTACCGCTAGATCCGGATGACATTTTTTCAACCTTCAGGCAACATAGCACGCTCCTTCAGGCAACATTCATCTCCCCCTCCCCGCTCGCACTACCCTACACAACTGACCTCCTACACTGCTCGGGACGTTGGCGCCACCTATGCCAGCCTTACCGCACACTCCTACTAGGCCAGCCTATCACCCCCCGGGCTTCCCTATTAAGCATGGTAATGGAGAGAAACCCAACCCAAACCTAAACCCCTAAATTATAGCCTTGTCAAAGACTCAATGGAGGTGGAGAAGAAACTTGCACTGCCTTGGGTTGGCGAGTGGAGGAAGGAGGCAAGAGGAGGAAGGAAAAAAAACAGACGTGTGAAAAAGACAGAACACTCGAATATCATATAACTTTCCTCCTTCAAATAAGAGATCACTCCTTGAGTCCTGCTTGTCACTATGCTAGGGACATGTCAATATCCACATGAAGACATCACTGATGACACCTCAATGTCATGACAAGTACACCAGTGGCTTCGTGAGGTAACCACTGCTAGCAACAACCTCCTACTATTTGTAAGGTCATTTCTCGCCTCTTGGTCTAGCTCCTAATTAAATTGTTTTCCTTATCATACCCTAATATAGTCACACGGAGCTTAAATACCTATTAGGTCAGGACCTACATAGAGGTGAGGAAGGATGGCTTCGACTATACAAAATCATGCCTACTTGGTTTTATTTTTCCCTTGATAGAAACAAGCCTGTTTGAATTAAATCACTAGCTTCAGACCATTGTACGAATTTAATTTCTTTTGCATATATTGAGGTGTAATTCGTACACTTGCGGACAATCCAATTTGCACATACACAAATAACATTAGTTTATGACACATCCAACTTGTTTTGCATATATTGAATTAACATGTATTGGAATTCATGGACTAAAACCTATCCTAGTAATTTCATTGCATAACATGATAAATGATATTGCAATATCAGATCTAATTGGGTTTTTGAAAAATTCACCTAACAAGTGGTACCTTTTCTTTGCCCTCCATGGACTCACGGTCACGCTGCTCCTATAACATGTGAGGATAGCACCGGGGAAAACATGTTGAAATCTTTTGAGCAAGTACCAGTGCAAAAACACAAGGTAGCAGGGGAGATTGTTAGGGTTTGTTTTTCTCATCTACTTAGCCACTTGTGAGTATGATGGCGACGGGTGATGACGCCCTCGAAGCATGCCTACACTCCTACATGCATGCTAGCTTATCTTGTCAACATTGGTGAAGTCTCCAACGTGCCGACGCCATACATCTTTCCCACATCATGTCCTCCTCTATTGATGTCGACGCATTCATGCTATCACCCCGCGTTGTAGGCAGGCTATAGGCAGATTCCGCGCTTGAACGCACTGCATAGTGGTGAAGGGACTGAGCCATAGAAAATAAGTTCCGTGTTGATGACTACTGAAATTTAATGATATAATTAGAACTTTTCTCTTTTCTTAGGAAAATTTGAAGAACCGTACGAAGTTCCGTATGAAGTTACATGCTAATGATTTTTGAAGTTCAAACAGCCTGCATTGAATGCAAATATACTCAAATAAAGTTGTAATGTAGAAAACATTAAATCATCATGGGTTTGCACGATGGTAATATCAAGCATTTCTCTTGGTGACGTATACAAATGACGCGAAAAAGACCTCTAACTTAGTGGTCCCAGCAGGACCGAGTTGGACTCCCTATAGGGAGCAAATTAAAATGAGTCTATAATTAAAAAAATTATAAAAATAGGTATGGGCTTCCCCTGCTGACTTCGGTAAAAAAAAAGACACATACAAACGACTATACAACACGAGTCTCCCAGATAACTCCCAGGTTAGGCTACACGGCGTGGCGCTTGGTGAGCAGGGTGGTGGTAGTGGCCAGCGGCAGCGGGGCGGGCAAGACGCGAGCCCGAGGACAGTTGTGGCTTCGCGAGTGAGTAATTTGAGTGGAATCTGAACACCAACACCAAGTCTTTAGGACATCCGGAGCACACGGCGGTGCAACATCAAGATGGTCCTCGACCGCTTAGCCTCTTAGCACCTTGTTGTTCAATGAAGTCAACAAGCCGTCATGGTTGTTGGTGAGCCGCCGACGGTGGAGCCGCACCACCCTCTGTTGATTTGCAACCATGGATGTTTACCTTCGGTTGTTCTCCCTCTTTCTTTTTTATTCTATTTGACCTGTTCCAGTTCGAGGCCGGTTCTTTTTTATTTGGTTGAGTTCCAATCGAGCTTTGATTTTGCGGTATGAGTCAGATTGGGAATGATTTCTTGATTCCGTACGAACTCAGGGCATCAAATTGGGTTCTCGATGGACATTGAGCATCAGGAAGAACATGTTTTATTATTGGGTCTACATGTCAATCTAACTAAGTTGGATAAAAAAATAGGATAGAAGCGTTAGTTATTTTAATAATAGGTAAGATACTGGAACTTTTGGTTGTCGACCAAAAGGAGCTGGAGGAGGTTCGTAGAAAAACAAGAAAAGGAAAGGAAGTGAAATTGGTGACTGGTGACCCCCTGGCCCCTGGGACACGTGACGTACCCACCTAGCCGTGGGCCCGCGGTCCGGTCGCGTAGCTACGGCCTACTACGGTCTAGGCTGGCTGGCGCGCGACGACCCCGCGCGACTTGGCAGCGCGGCGCGAGCTGGTGGAGCAAGCAGAGCCAGAGCGGCGCGGCGCGCCCACGCGGCGTACCCGCGGACCCGCCAGCCCGCGGAGCCCGAGCCCGAGCCCAGAAAGGAAAACAACACCTCACGCCGTCGCATCGCACGGACCAACCCGATTCATTCGGCCTCCCTTCCGCCTCCCCTACCGCGGCTGCTGCGGCGACCCAACCCGACCCCACCTCCCCCCCGCCGCCACCGCCGTCGCCGCCGCCCCACGCGCCCTCGCCGTACGGAGCAAGGGTCCCGGCGGCCGCGAGCACTCAGCGCTGCCGCCTCCGTCCACGCGGCCGCGCGCTACCACCGGAGCCCGTCGCACCCTCGACTCCTCCGCCCGTCCCCGGCGGCGATCCGGCCGGCCCCGGAACCCTAGGGTTCCGCCGCTGCAGGTAGCTGACCCTCCCTCGCGTGGGGCCTCTCTCTCCCCTCCTCCCCGCTCCTTCTGTCGGATCAGGATTCGTGACGGGCGGCGCGCGGGCCCGCGCTCGGTCGTGCGCTCGAGATCGTAGACCTAGGCGCGGTGGATTAGATCTGTGGGATTGGGGGCGCGTGGGCTACGGGAAAGCTTGGGGACGACCGTTGCTCGGGTCAGATTTTGTTTGTATCGGCTTCTGGGATCCAGATTTTGTGTGCAAATGTGATGCGCTAATGCCTTTGAGCTAGTTGTTTTGTTGCTTTGCTGGGTAGGAAACAACTGTAATATAGCTTTGTAGGAGTTTTGTCTGTGTGGACGCGTTCCTGCTAATCCAGCTGCAGTTTAGCTCCAGCTAGCATTATGTGGGTAGTACTATCAGTTGCAAAATATTCAATATATGATGTTGCATCTAGCCAATCACATTATTTTTTTATAGTAATCGGCTTGTTGTCACTGTGATCCATTGCTTTTATCTTAAGATGATGTTGCATCTGGCCAATCCAGTAATCAGATGGCGAGCATATGACATCTTATGTGATCTCATATGACTCATTTTGTTTCAACATCTTACACAATCTCTAATGGCATACACTGTGAATGGAACAGTGAAAGTGTACCATGATGATCTAGAGTACATGAAAGGAACTCCTGCAAATTCGCTTGTTCATGTTGTCATCTCTGTATGTTCTTTGATTGATGAAGCAGGCTTTTTTCTGGAAAGATAATTGAAATTTGCAGTGTTTAATTCCTGAGTGGTATATTTATTTACATCATGGAGCACATTGGATTCACAATCATTTACATACATCTCTTTGTAGAACTTCTTCGTTCTATTGCTACCTTTGCTTCAATTGCCATTGCAAGACCTAGGTTCGTTGTGTGCCAAATGAGCTATGAGCAATCTGATTGTCCAGACTCCAGCTAGCACTTTTGCCATAGTTTTTGCTGCTTAGGAGCTTTGTAAGGTCGATAATACAACTTCTGATCTAGATGCCTGCATGTCAGACCTTTTATAGAGAGCATGGGGATCTCTATGTAACTGCAATATTAGATAATCATATGCATAGATCTTACAAAGTCATTACATAGGATAATTTTTAAGGTAATCATGCAACCATAATGTTATAGTATGATGGCCAACCTCTAAATACTTGTTCTCCAATCAGTTTGTCACTAGTAACCAGTGCAATTTGTGTCTGGTGTATGCAAAGCTTTCTTATTTGTACTCAGCATTAATTCTGAGTTTCTTATACAGGAATGATGAGTCATCAGCAGCAAATGGCCCCTCCTAGTAGGAGTTCTGTGAATGGATTCCCCCATCGTAAGCTGGACAGGGAGAGTAGTGGAAGGCATGACAATAAAACAAATTTGGTGAGGTCATCATCTGGTGGTCTTGGTGGTGCAGGTGAACATCATACCTCATATTAAATGTTATAATGCTTCAAAAATTCAAGAGCTATTGTTAATATTGTTTCCTTTTTTAAGAAAATGGCATCAACTTAGGGCATGCAAGCCATTCGAGGGATCGGCTAGTCTATGTTCTAACACAACTTATTGGGCATCATGTGGACGTGCATGTGAAAAATGGGTCTATAATCTCTGGAATTTTCCACGCAACAAACTCTGACAAAGACTTTGGTACACCTCTCTTTTTATCTTTTACGGCTTTCAAGAATCCTTTTCAGCTTTCTATGAATTGTGTTGTCATATTCCTTCAATGCTTAGCTTCAGCTTCTCCTACAGGAGTTGTCTTAAAAATGGCTCAGGTCATAAAGGATGGTTCTGCCAGAGGACAAAGATATGCTACTGATGTTGTAAAGAAGCCTGAGACTATGATAATACCAGCAAGGGAGCTTGTGCAAGTTTTCGCCAAGGTTTCTTTTTCCATTTTCATTTTTGTTCTCTATGGTTTGCAAATTCACTTTGTTATTCCCTCCCTCAATATTAGTTTTCTGTGGGTACCTCTGATGTCTTTATTGGTTGAATTGACAAGATGTCATGAATTATGTTGTGATTATCTATTATCAATTATCAGGATGTAGCACTTGGCGGTGATGAGCTGCCAAAAGGTCCTGGCCATGACAAAAGGAAAGACTTGTTGATTGATTCTGCTATTTCCCGCACTCATTATCTTGAAGAGAGGGAACTTGAGCGATGGGCACCGGATGAAGGAGATTCAGAGTGTATCGAACTGGAGAAATATGACAGAAAGGGAAATAGGTATTTGTTGTGCTGAAGCAAATTTAAGCTTTTCTTTGCTGAAGCAAATTTAAGCTTTTCTTTTCTTTTCTTGCATTAGTTGCAACAACCAACCTTATGTGTATGGTCGTGAGATGAGCAATCCTGTCTGCTTAACTGATCAGGGTTTATGTCTTTTCATTTCAATTGCTTATCAGCTTCTGTTAATTGTTTCATGCTGAGCCATTGTTAATTAGATCCATAACACAATAGCAAGTAGACAACCAGCCCTGTGACATTAAACAATGAAAAAAATAGACTATAGATGATAATACTGATCAGCAATGTGTGACTTCGTCATCGTGACATTGTGTATGCACTTTTCCTTTATAGTAATGCCCTAATCGTAGTGCTCCTCATAAAAAAAAATCGTAGTTCTCCCATCAGTTTGTATGTTCTGGATGGAAATATTGCTGGAACATGTCTTGACTTCACAGTAACTTGTGCAAAACTAGAAATGAAGAAAAACACGTTTTAGGGAAGGAATGTTACATAATCCTGTATTCCAGTGTGGATATATTTTCTTATGTGCTTTGGTTGTACAAGGCTGCATGATTGATTATAGCAACTCATGTTTGTAGGAGCTGGGACCAGTTTGAAACCAATGCAGCTTTGTTTGGGGTAAAGAGTACTTTCAATGAAGAAATTTATACCACAAAGCTTGAGAGAGGTCCTCATATGAGAGAGCTAGAAAAGCATGCTTCAAGAATAGCTAGAGAAATAGAGGGAGAAGATACCAAAGATATTCATCTTGCAGAGGTAAGCCTAGGCTCACATAACTGTTTTTGGTCCAATTCTTGAAAGTATTTAATATTAGTGAAGACTGAAGGCTGAACTGCATAAAATATATTATACAAGCACATGCTTATTGGTAAACATCTGAAGTATTGAGATTGCATCTGCAGGAAAGGGGCTTATTCCTGGGTGATGACTTGGACCATGATGAAGAGATAAAATATTCAGCAGTGCGTAGAGACACTGATAACAGCAAATACAAGCCATTTACAAATGTCCCAAGCAGTACACGTCATGTTGATTCATTTAATAGGACTGTCAACATTGATCCCAAGGATTCACTGGCATGTTCATCAACAATGGTACAAAATAACTTTCATACTAATGTCACTGATTAAGTACTGTTTAGGTGTTTGGCGCAGTCTCTACTGTACACTTTTGCTGGTTAATTTATTTTTTACAGCAAGTTTGACTGCATACATTCTCAAAAAGCTGTGGTGTGAGTATTCGAGTCTGTCTTTCTCCATGTTTCTTTTAGCAGTTATAAGTTTGTGGAATATTTGCCTTTTTCATGAATATTTTATATATATTCTTTGGTTTTCTGCATTGTTGGTTTTTTCATTCTAGAGGATCTTTGAAGCCAAATTACAATTTTTGTTTCCAGAGTATGACCTATCGACACACTATATTCACCAATAATAGCTATTCTAATGCAATATTTTAAGGCATGACAAAGTACAATTTTCTTAGTTTGTATCTTTGATAATATGCAGGATGAACAATCACCTTCCTACATGTTTGATGATACTGATTCATCTTCTAATATCCAAACCAATAATGTTAGCCAGCCAACATCTGATGACCCATCGAATAAGCCCTTTTCTGTTGATGAAAACAGGTACAAAATCCTCTATCTATATCGGCCTTCAATTTATGAGCATATAAATTGCATGGGAGAACTATATATAATAGTACTTATGTTTCCAGGAAGAGTTCATGTTACCTTTTACATAACTCCCACAATAAGGTTTCTTTTTATGGTCTAAAACAAAATGTTGATCTTTGGGTGTTCTGTTTTATCTCGTCTTCTCCACCTACCCTTGGTTCTGATAAAATAAATTCATTAGCTTGATAAGCTTCTCACGCTCATATTGAACACAAACTACACAGATGTGTGCTGTGAACCACAACTATGTTGTAATTGTTTTTTTTTTTTTTTTTTGAAAAGAGGCACTATGTTGTAACTGTAAGTAGTTCAAGTAGTGTTAAATGCCTCATTGCCTCAGATCTGCAGATGTTTTCACTGTGGGAATGAGAGCATGTAGCTTTCTAGTAAGAAACATTAAACAGGAAATAGAACAGAACATGGTATCCTTAAAAATAGAAGTGTGCTGGTTCATATACTGAACATTTGGTTGGTCAAGTTACATATTGGTGGGGGGTAGAAAACAATCTCAGGCCTTACCAATTGGCATGCATGCCACCAACTTAGAACTTTTTTAATCTTCATTGCATGCTGCTGCCCATCTCAGAATTTTGACTTGCTACAAAACACAACTGATGGTGGTTGGGTGGTTGTCTTGCTGCTGACTGCTGCAAATTTTAACTTTTAACTTAAGACAAATCTTGGAGCTCTGGACAACACTAGAATATGATTAACTCTTAATCATGTATGATGACCCTGAAAGATCGCTTCGTCCATTGTCTCAGATAGTGAACTGTTTACCATAATACAAATTGTCTTTCTCTTAAGTGTAAATGTTGTTTGGCATACCACCGCTATGCTCATTGTATGTTCCCGCACTAGTCCCGTGTATCAGTATGCATGGTTTCCTAAAATTCTACTTTTTTGTTCAAAATTAGATGGTGTGCACGTATCATGATTTAGCTTTATAATTTGTGACCAACAATTAGACTTGTAAATGGGTTTAATTAGACTTCATTCCAATTGCCATAATTTTATTGTTAGTAAAATAATTATTAATCATAAGAAAAAGTTGTGATTGAAGCTTAATTTAGAACATAAAATTTAAAGCGCACCTTGTAAAAATGAACAGAAGGTGTACTCCAGTGTTAACTGGCTAGACTTGACATGTTTTCCAAGTAATAGTTGCTATGGTAAATGATGTTCATTGGACTGTCCTAACAAGAACATGTTAGGACAGATGACAACATAGTTGATTCATACAGCAAATTTGACGGTTGTTCATCTTAGGTTGGACAAGAAGCTGAGCAAAGATAGTAATGAAAACTTGGATAACAGAAAGTTGCAACCTGAGAATAATGTAAGTTCATGCTACTGTGTTAAATATAAGCATGAAACTTTTCTTCTCACATCTGAACTCAAACCTATTTTCTTTTTAGCAGTTATCTGGTGGTGGCAGACCGCTTATTTCTGAAGGTGAGTGGTGATGCATCAGTTGGAAACTTTCTATACTTGTAGACATAGAGTAGTCAATCTGGTGTTTATTTTTGATCTTGATATCCAGTATAAATACGAAGTTTATTTTTTGAAGTTTTCCTTTACATGCATCACATGATCACACATGTGGTGTTATAAGGAACTTCTGAAACGTCTGGACCAGTTACCCTGGGCACCGACCAATTCCCTATTATATGTATCAGAGATTTATTTAAACAAATCATTTCCTTGCTGTGTCCCAAGTCTATATTCTGTAATTTTGATGTTAATTAGGCCGTTACTGTTATTTACAGCTGAACCTTGATTCATTTGATTACATTGCTTTGTTCTTTTCTTCTATTCTGCTTCTAAACTGCAACCAAGTTCAACAGCATACCATATGATGCTCAACTATTTGCAGGGTTGGATGGGCCACCTTCAAGTTCACATGCATACGAACCCTCGTCTTCTGGTCAAGGATTCAAATCTCCAGAAACACTGGATTCGACATTATCTGTCAAATATCCTTCCACAATGGAACCTGTGACTTCCTCTCAAAGACCTGGTAGTTCGGCGTCATCAACGTCAGAGCGCATTGCTGCAAACTCAGTTGCGAGTGCTCCTGGCTTGTCGCCAAGCTCTTCAATAGGATCTCTTACCTCAGAAAAATCAACTCTGAACCCAAATGCTAAGGTCTGGCTGACATAAAGTTGCTTTTTATACTCCATCCGGTCACTTTTCGTGATGAATCTGCTACAATCAATCTGAAAGTTGCCAATCTACCGAAGTTAAATATTGGATATTGAAGTTTAAAAGTTTGACTGTAGGATCTAAAGCAATATGTATTTATGATCTGAGAGTATATAATTATGAACTGCATTGAGCCATTGTTTGTGCTTGCACACTGATGTGCATCCTGTCCATTTTAGCTGTTTTGGCAATTTATCAATAACATTGATAGTTGTTTTTATTCAGGAATTCAAGCTAAACCCTAATGCCAAGAGCTTTACTCCGTCAGCATCTCTGAGGCCACCACATCCTCCAGCATCCGATGCATCATACTACTATCCTAACAACATGCCGGCGGCACCACTTGGACCTGGTTTGCCAGTGGGCATGGGGGTGAGCATTTTAGTACCATTTCTATTTTGTGTTCTTCTGAGATCTATATGAACTTGATGGAACATGAGTTCAAACTAAATGCAAATGGTCATTTAGATGTCTCAGTTATGAATTTCATTGGTTGGTTTGTTTCCTCTGTAACATCACTGAAGAGGGCACTTGTTGACAGAAATAAATATGCCATTAGGAACTAGTTACCCAAGTCAGGTAGTTTCTTATGTAACAAATCTTATTAACCATCTCAGGTAGTTTCTTATGTAACAAATCTTATTAACCATCTCTTATTGTTGTATCCCTTCAACTCTCTCCAATCTTACAATATTATCTAGAACCAGAAAGATTTTTGACAAATAGTAATATTATTGTAATTGTGATTTTACAAACAAATTATATTCCCTGAAATGCTGACTTTGCATCTCTTGTTTTTTTTCTGGAGGGGCCTCACTGATGATATATTTGTCCTGTTTTATTGTCCTTGAACGTTAATGTAGTGTTAACTGTTTTTAGTAGTACTTTTCAGAAGGTTGTATTTAATTTGTTAACTTTGCTTCCGAATGAGTAATATATGATAATCACTTCATTTGCATAAATTAAATTACAGTTCCCTCCAGCATATGGTGGCCAGCCTGTCATGTATAATACTCAACCTGGAACACCACCCCAGGGTTACATGCATCCTGCTGGGCCGCAGGTGAGGAAGCTTCACCTGTAATCAAGTTCACGTTTTCTGTTTGTTAACATCCTTAGATATCATGTCCTGGCCAAATCTCAAGAACTTCCATGCTTGATGTTATTTTCCTCCCTAGCTAGAATCCCCATCCACCTTTTTCATATTCCATTCAATTCTCTTGGGTGTATTATCTAATATGGTGCTGGTATGTTTCTCATGTGTGGCTAACCGAATGAAGGGGATTTAAAATATGCTATCTGCAAACTGTTTTATTTTGAACTTTTGCCATCTATTGTTCATTACTTAACTTAATTGAAACTGATTTATGGGGTAATACTACAATCTTTATATCTCAATGATTGCGATCAGGCAGCTTTATATCTCAATTTTTTCATGTTTCACATATTTGATTTATCTGGAGCACCTTCTGTCTAATTGCAACTTGATGGTGTTGTTTTTAAGTTAGTGCTGGACTAAGTTGACTAATTTTACATGTGCAGTATGGGCAGCAGATGATGATGGGACAGAATCGTCCTGTTTATTATTATGCACCTGTAAGCTAACAACAACACTTCCATATGCGCTTGCACATACGTACCATATGCGATTGCCTTAATTCATTGTGTTTGAATGTTTTGCAGGAGATGCAACAATACAGAGGAAGAAACTTCTAAATATACTATTTTGAACTGCTGCTGGATGAAAGTCGCAGCTATCCCGCCTGATGGGATTATAACCAGGCAAAAACCGCTATTAGAATGGAAAGAACTGGCGATGATCTCACACCAACTTGTGTGCTGCTCGGATTGCTTTGACAACAAGCTCATCATTGTTCCTTACCAGTGTTCAACTCCGAAGCAGGATAATTATTTTTGTCAGACTTTTGGTGTTGTAAATTAAATTGCGGGTCATCTGTTGGACCCTGAAATGACATTCATAAATGCGTGAGTTTGCCCCATTGTAATATTTATGCGTTCCTTTACTTCAGCTTGTTCTAATGTAAGATTTGAAAGGAATTCTCAGAGCTGAAGGGGATTAAACTGCTGACTAGATATCTGCCCGTTTGGACTCTGATCTGCTGCAGGGGACTTGCCTTGCAGATACTTGCATAATCATCGTGCTGGCCGTTCATGTTATTACTCACCATGATCATGTTTTTATTTAACTATTCACTTTTTTGGGGGCAAGAAAACTTACTGTTAGGGTTTGTCAAAGGTCGGCTTGTTTAATTCTGAAATCTGCAAAACGATTCAGGATTTGACACCAGTTTAGCACGTGCAGATGAAGCATCTTTACATATTTTAGCTTCACCTGGTTAGCTCCTGTCTGATAACAAGGCCGATCTTGTGTGTAAGAGTGCTTTTGTGTCCCTTGGCTTTTACTCAAGTTTCAAATTGTTATTAGCTTTTCTTATTTTGACGGTCGGCTTCTTAAGTACTGTGAAATCAAACACTTTGGTCTATGTGTATAAATCTGTCATAGTTTTGGCATCGCACATTGAAAGTAGTGATGCTTACATATCTGAATTGATTGCATGATGTTTTTCTCAATTTGATAACATATGCATAAAGTATACGTAGTACAACCTATCACGGAGTCACCTTATTGTTTTCGCTTTTGTTCGATGAATTGGTTGAATTCTCACGTCTCCCAAAGCTTTATGTTCTCAGACTAACAAGTATAATCTAGTTTAGCAATAATTCATAAAAATTAAAGTACAAACGACAAAAAAAATGAAAAATGAATATACCAGAGTGATGTAGCCATGTAAGGGTACATGTGTTGCTTGGCTGCGGTGGTGAAAATGATGGAAATTCTTGATTGACCGAGTATCGTTTTCGATAAAATGAGTTTAATTTCCGATTGTTTCCGATTTACTCAAACATAAAACTTGGTACTTCTAATACTTTTACCTCTACAATGCATTTCTTACCTAATAGTTGATTTTAAAAAATATGGTAATTTTTCTACCGACTGAGTATTGTATCCGATAATGTGATTTCGTTTCGGCTCGTTTTCATCCTTAACTGCCAGGGGGAATTTGCAAAAACCCATTACACCTTGATTTTTTATATTTTCAGTTTACCACCAAACGTGTTGACAGAATGTGGCTAGTAGGGATACGCAAACCAATGAAACATGAGTGTGTGAGAATATAGCAACGAAAAACTAGAACTGTGGCACAAGCGCTACAAGCGCAATCTTGGGTATCGGACATAAGAGGAGCTCTTAGCTGGCATGGACTTCATGATTATCTGGAGCTTTGGGATGCTTTGTCAAATATTATGCTAAACACTATGGAAGATCAACACCAATGGAGGTTCGAAGCTTCGGGCCATTTCACTACCAAATCAGCCTATAGAGCTTTTCTGGTTGGGTCTGTTACCTTTGAACCTTGGAAGAGGCTTTGGAAAGCATGGACGCCTAGTAAATGCAAAACCTTTGTTTGGCTGGCAATCAGGAACCGATGTTGGACATCTGATTGGCTGCAGAAAAGAGGCTTGCCTCACCCTGACCAATGCCCCTTTTGTGATCAGGAAGAGGAGACGGTCCAACACATCCTTACCACCTGTGTTTTCGCACGACAATTTTATTTCTATATTATGAATCCCTTGAACTTGTCTAGTTTAGTGCCTAGCCGCAGAGCTAAATCCTTGGCAGATTGGTGGAGAAGGTCTTGGAAGAAACTTCATAAACAGTATCGAAAGGGATTTAATTCCCTTGTCATCATGGGATCATGGACCCTCTGGAAACATCGCAATGCTTGTGTCTTTGATGGTTCTGCTCCAAATCTCGTAGAGCTCTTCAGGCCTTCATAGATGAAGCACATTTGTGGCAGGTAGCTGGAGCCAAGGGGCTTGCTGGCCTGCACCTAGAAAGGGTGGTGATCTAGAGTTTAAAACAGGGGTTTAGTCCGGTCAGGTCCTTGTGTGTTTTTGTTGTTACAAAAAATTAGTGCCTATGGTTTACATCCCTCATCCTGGTCCAAGGTGGGGTGATGCCCTGTAATTTGGACCTTTATTCTCTCTTAATCAAAGATACGCAGCTCTCCTGCGTATTCGAGAAAAAAAGAGAATATAGCAAAATGGCCTGCTTAATAAGTAGGTGTTTTTTTCCTTGTGGAATTTCCCGTCAAAACTTAGCATGTCTATATTACTCCCTCCGTCCCAAATTACTATTCGTTTTAATTTTTTCGCTATGTATCTAGACATAATATATATTTAGGTGCATAGCAAAAGTTATGTATTTAGAAAATCCAAAACAATTAATAATTTGGGATGGAGGGAGTACTTCTTTATTCCATTATTAAAGAATAGATTCAAGGTGAGAAGTTCCTTCCTAAGTTCTTGTACAAATGATGTTATCACCTAGTTTTGTACAAGTTTTAATATAGTATTACACTTACAGACTTCATTCCTCTTGGAATATAAGGGATTATGAATTTGTCCTTAATTAAATTGTTCCAAGTTCGTGAAAAAAGTAGTAATATTTACAATATCAAATGAGCATATTAGACTATTATAATATATATATATTTATGTAGTCATTGATGTGGCACATGTTAGTCCTCTTCTCATAAACTCAGGATCCCTTATATTTCGATATAAACTCATATCCCTTATATTTTTCTATAAGCTCAGTATGTTTTATACTCCATCCATTTTACAACACTTGTTTTAGCTTCTTCTACTACTTTTAAAATACCTATTCTATTCTAAGGCAACTGTTGGCGCTCGTTAATGACACATTTTTACCCATATTTATCTTCAATAATGACATGAATTTATTACCTAAACTATTGATCATACCTAATAATCGGGTCGTTTTTGCATATGCATTATATTTTGAAGAACATTCTGCTTTCGCAGGTAATTGGACTATAATGGAGTATAATTGGATAAGGCTCTGAACAAGTGATAACCTAGAGAAAGACCAAGGCCAACAGGCCAGAAAGGGCCTAGGCCGATCAGCCTATGGAGCCCAGGTCGATCGGCCTAGGGTCCTCAGGCCCCATTCGTGCTCATTATTGGTGAGCAATCCTGCTGGATGACTTAAGGGCTAAGTCTATGAATGTATGGCAAGTTGATCTCAGGATCAAAGTGAATCAAACAGGGATTTGTAAGATTATCAGGAACCATTCTTATCCCGAGGTTATCGTCGTGCCAGGCCAACATGCAAGCGAAAAAAAACTCTAGAACACCTGAGGAGACTTGGAGACGAAGGGAGGTGCGAAAGGCTACAAGGAAGGGCCAGATCGATCAGCCTAGACCATTCCTTCACCCTCTCGACTTCCCATTTCAGTCATGGGTCCTCTAGACAATAAATACCCCCATTCTCCATCAACCACGTAGATTCATTCTATATTTTTGACGGTAAGTAGCAGAGAAGTAGAAGGAGCTTGAGGGACTCACTTCGGAGAGCCAAAGGCCATGCAGTTGTCTAGGGATTAGTGTAGCTTAGCCCTAGCCGATGTGGGAACCCTGTGAGGAAGATCCACGTCGGATTTCTGGAGGTAGGATCAATAGATCAAGGTAGGATCCCGGTGGAGATCTGGTGATGTACAGTCATTCATGGTGAAGTAATAGATGGGTTCCAATTCTTAGCGATCTAAGTGCCTACTTCTATAGTTTTATGCTCTTTCCGGGTTTGCTTTGTTTTCAATCTATGATCAATGATAGATTGCATAGGATGTTTATGTGTTCATGGTGATAAGATTTGCATGCCTAATCTATCAATGAGTATGACATGTTCTTATGTTCGCTTAAACTGCCTATGCTGATAGGGGGTATCGTGATAGGATCTACTTTGTGTAAGGTGGGGGTTTTTGGGAGCCAGACCAGAGGTGTAGATTTAAAGATGCTTTTGATTGAGATCATATCTGTGTTGCTTTGCTATCTTGCTCAGAATTACAACATATGCATAATATAAGTTGCTCTAGATTGGTTACCTTTTGCTTATATTTGTAATATCCATAGCCCACCAGGCCCAACATATGCATAGCCCACAAGGCTGCTCCTCCCCGCACGTCTCGCTGTGGCCCAGACCAGCAGCCGTGACCGGCCCATGGTCAGCGCCACCGTTGCTCTAGCGGGCTATTCCTCCGCCGCCGCCGTGTCGGAATTACTGCGCCGCCGCGCCCGGACTCACCCTCCTCCTATCCTCTCCCCTCCCTCCTCTCTGCCCAACTTAGGCACATGCACGCACGCACGCCGTACCTCTCCCCTTCCCCTTCGTAGCCGCCATTAACTCTGGCGATAGAGCACCCCCCACCTTTCCTTCACCGCCACGGTAGCCCGCTCGCCCTCATCCTCCCTAGCGACGTGTCCTTACTGCCGCTCCCTTCCCGCCTATAAAAGGCGCCCCACCCCTGGTCTCTCCTCTACACCCCTCTAAGCCAAGCAAGCCCGAGCCTTCCCCTTGCCACCCCATTCCAACCCATGCCTCATCTCCCCAACATGCTAGGCATGTTCTCCTTGCTCCCCTCTCCCTCCCAGACTAATTCGCGAGGCCAATGGCGACCGGGAGCACCTTTTCGGCATGTTCATGTTGACACCGGTTTTTGACCAGAGCTAACTACTGTGGATAAGGTTCTGATAGCCGATGAAGGAAAAAGATAAAGACCGTTGATGACTCCACATTGACCAGGACTAGCCGCGGGAGACCAAGGTTCCAGAAGCCGATGGAAGACCGGAGGAGGCCCGATCCAAAGCGAAATCGACTCCACTAAATAAGGGAAAGCGTGGAGATTTATCTTTAGTAGTTTTTGGAATAGCTATAATAGTCATGTCATAATCGACTAGGATTTTAGCTTGTTCCAGGGTATAAATATAAACCCATGAACCTTGTAATAATCACCAATCAATCAATACAACCTTTGGGCTCATGCCACCAAAACTCTAGGACTAGGAGTACAGTAGATTCGACGAGTTCCTTCCTGCGCGCACGACTGCATCGGCTTCGATCTCAGGCGAGCTTGTAAGTACTGTCACCCGATCATCACATGCTTTATCGAAACTTTCTAAGTTAAGTCTTATATTTTGATATTTGTGTGTGTGGCTAGTTATCGAGTTATCTTAGATTGCAAGTAGAACTTTCTAGGCTTTATCCAATATTCTGCTTGTCTTTGACGTTGCTCACAATTATCAAGTTGTTTGGTTTTATTAAGTTGCATCATATCGATCTCTTAGTTTTATCAAGCACTCACAATTATTGAATGGCTTAGATCTAGTTAGGTTATCTTCGTCGGCTCCTTGACCTTATTTAAGCGTTCAGCAATGATTTGATTGTATCGACTGGTTAGATCTTGCATGCTTTTATTGCTTTACATATGCTAGGTCTGATAGATCTTTACTCCTGCCCCTCGTATTGCTAGTCGTCGGATCCCTAACGTCAGAACGCTACTGTTGAAAGCTGATGCATCGGCTAGGTATCATCTATATCTCACAGAAGCGCGATGGCGTCATTGAGCCGATAGGTGTGTGTACGAGGCCTTGCTGCCGCAATCTTGTCTGTTAAGTTTATGGGTCGAAGTTAATATCCTATCATTCGTGTTACCTTTCTAAGTTCAATACACTTATTATGATATTAATTAGATCTGTTAGCTTAATTAGCTTGTAAGCGGTAGGCAAGAGGTCCTTGTTTGCTGTGTTCTAATTTCTTAGGTTAATAGATTGATGTCAATGCCTTCTCATTCGTGTTACCTTGTCTAAGTTCAATATACTTATCAAGACATTGACTAGATCTGCTAGTTTATCTAATGTGTGCATGATGAACAAGGACTCTTTTTATGGCTGTTGTTTTACATTGTTTTATCTTAGTCCGTCGGCTCATATAGCCCATGGCACATACCATTAATGCTTTTATTTATTTACAGTGCATGATTACATTGAATACCTATCTTCCAAGAACGCCTACCCATGAGTTTGAAAGGCTTCGTCGCCGATCAGCTCAGGAATTTAATGTTAACCTTGTCAATTTTCAGATCAAATTGACTGGCACACCTTGCACCACTCGCGAGCCAATTTGGATCCTGCACTGGAGTTAAGCAGATCTCTCAGGTCCTCTGTGTTGTTCAACGTAAAAGCCTAAAATCCACATTTTGCGTCAACAGTTCCCGGTGAGCCGCGTGGTGGCACCTATGGCATCCCGGCGGCGTCGCCTGGCCCCGGCACCTCCCCAGCCATGTCGTCACCCTCCCATCCCACTTCCTCTCCTTGCCACACGGGCCCAACCCCGATGTCATCGCCCCCTCCCATTATCCCCTTTGCCGTGTCCCTGCACCCGGTCTGTGGACCGAAGGCTCGTGGGGTGGTGGTCCACGCACCCATAGGGTCGGCCCATGAAACAGTGGTCGCAGCCCCCACCCACCTATGCCAGCCCTTGAGAAAATGCTGAATACACCCGGTGAGTACACACCTACTTAGAGTCCTTCCACACCCCAAAAATTTCCTGAAATTCATAAAAAATCCTAGGAAATATTCTAAACCTATCCATACCCTCCTTTTCCATATCGGGTTACATCCAAGTCACTATCAATCATCTCCCGTTGTAGGTGTAAGCCCAGGAGATGAGTTTGAGAAGACAACGATATACCCTAAACCCCTTTGTCGCCTGATCTTGTCCAAGCTCCACCCTAGCGGTCGAAGTGAGTTCGTCATGCCAGCTCTCAAACCTAGAGTTACCCAAGCCCATGGGAACTTGTCAGAGCTCCACCCACCATAGGGCAGGGCCTCGGGTCAAAGCCGAGCTCTCGTCATACGAGTTTCCTAAACCCAACCCCAAGGAACCTGATCTCCACCCGCTAAAGGGCTAAGCCCCAGGTTGTAGAGAGATTCACCGTGTAACATCCTTGGAACTACTTCTGATCCACCACCCTTCCATCACCCTTAGGATCTATCCCAAAACCCTAATCTCTTATAAACCTAGTCGGGATACTGCCCGACTAAAACCTCGCACCCTAACCCGACCGTTATGCCGGTCGCCCAAAATCCAAATATCATCCCAACCTAGCTGTTGTGCTACCCGACCAAAACCCCAGAAACCCCTAGTGCTACCCGACCAAAACCCCAGAAACCCCTAGGAAATTAACCACCTTTAAAGTCCAACCACACAAATTCATTAATTATTAAGGAACCTATTTCCAAATGATTAATGAATTATTCATCAACCATTGGGGAATTGATCTCCCAATGCTAGGTAACTCCCAAGATACCCCTCGACCTTCTTTTCCAATTCCTTAGGTATTTGATTGATTGATTGTTAGATTGATTGTACTATTGTGTGTTTTGCCAGCCCATATATGACGAGGCTCTGGTCCACAACTAAGGAACCAAAAGACAAGAAACCAAGGACCTTGTCGCCATAGGAAACATTAAGGATCTTCGATGAAGGCAAGTCCTAGCATCCCCCCCTAATCATATTTTTGCCCTTTTTTTCATAAATATTAAAATAAACCAAGGTAATAATTTGACTTGCATAATTTATAAAACCATAGGAGCAACCCACATCTATTCTCTTCCTTGCCTTGACTTGGAGCCACTTCTAGCCAAAATCCCATAAATGACCCCGATCACGACTAGATCGATGATCGAGCGTCATTTTAGGAATAGAATTTCATAGGAATATTTTACATACAATGATTTTCATGGAAAATCCAAAATGGTGTGAGTTTTAGTGATAAATCTAAAACAAACCAACTAAAGAGTTAGAAGATAAAGACGTGGAAATAAGGGGGCGGCCTCGGTGGAGGATCCTGTTCCAAGAGCTTACTTCGGTCGTATAAGGATTGGTTCACGGGCAAATCTTTCTAGTGTAACATGCAACCATGCGTGCCGAAAAGGCACATCCTTTGGGATTACCTGTTTATGTGAGATCTTGGTTCATACCCCGCTGGCTGAACCTAGGAGTCCATCCTAAGGAGCCACGGTGGGCAACGGATATGCTGGAGTAGGACCTTTGCCTAAGTCCTAGGTGCGGTTGGCACGGGTTGATTGAGAGGTTCAGAGATCATGGGGGCAAAGGCCCCGCTTATTTGCTTATTTGTGCACACTTTTCCGAGAGGATATCCGCGTAGCGGATGATAGTCGCCCCCGTTGAGACCCCAGTATATCTGTGGATGGACCTAGGGTAGGCTGTCTAGGGATAGGCATGGGTGGGTATGGATCTCGTAGGTCAGTACCATCTAGTGCAAAGGTATGGGTTGGCCGAACGTATGGGTAAATTGTGCAAACTCTGCAGAGTTATAAATCTATCTGGATAGCCGAGGCTCACGATCATGGGCCCACATAGTCAAAGTTTCCGTCGATTAGAAATCATGTGTTTTCAAATTGTGTGATGGTGAGGAAGGGTTGAGGCCCTAAGAGAGTAATTTTGGAATAAGGCATAAGCCGACCCAGAGGGACCCTGATGGTCTCTGGGGATTTTTAAAACTTGGGAACTAGTAGGGGAAGTAACAACACAGTAAAAATGCTTCCTTTCTTTTCTTTTTCCAAATATCCACCTTACCTTGCATAAAATGAATTTTTGAGTACAACAAAACCCATATCCTTTTCTTTGATCACCCTTACATTTCCTATAATTTTGACGCTAGGATTTGCTGAGTACCATGTATAATTGTACTCAGACTTGCTTTTATTGTGCAGGATTAAGGACTATGGTGCCCTAACTTCACTCTGCTTGTGGTATGGGTAACCGCACCGCTCTCCGCCAGGTAAGGGTAAAAACCCTATTTCCTATAATTTTATGTGTCTTTTATTGTTTTGACACTAATATGTAGTGAGTACTATATCAGACTGATACAGGTAATCAACAGGTTTTTCGCTAGGAAGGAAGACGCTACAATTTTTTATTTAATAGGAAGGAAGACGCTACAATTTTTTATTTAATTTCTTGTCTCATGCTGAAAGAGAGGTTGCAGTGAAGGTCATGACATATTCGATTATTGATTATTTCAACATGGTGAAGAATCGTAGAGAGAAATTTTAATGAACAAGATATATTGATTTTGCAAACTGTTCGCTTTTGTGCATTGTTGTTGCCTAATTAATTGTTATAGTCATGGCTAGCTAGTGTTTTCATTAGGATAAATTGTCATTTTCATTAGGATAAATTGTCAAGTATTTGAACCGGTAAATGTTTATCTGCCCCCTTTAATGTCACAGCCCAGGGAGGTTGGCGCGTGACATGCAGCGCAAAGGTTCGATCCCCGGCGGGTTGCGCTGCACCTTGGCGCTCTACCATCGCACTATTTGTGCGTCTGCAATTTGTACTTTTGAAATCGTAAATACATACTTTTGAGAGGATCAAGTAAGGATATGATGGTTATTTCATTGTCCTTCTTGATTGTTAAGCATATTTATTATAGCTAAAACAACGTCTCGTGAACCTGAGGGAGGCACAGGACAACTTTCTATAAACTCATGATGGTATGGATTTCACATGTAGGTAATACAACAAAAGAATATGGATACAGCGTAGTTGCCGCAATAATGGATAGATTCTCTCCTTTATGTTTGCCTATGTTTTGTGGACCCATTACACATCACGATTCCCTCACTTGTGAGTGGAAGATGAACTCTGGAAATGTCATGGTGATATCCCTGCATAACAAATACGAGACTAACTTTAGCATAGATCACTAAACATAACATAAACTATCGGTTATTCTTCGAAAAAAAAACTATCGGTACTATCAAGCATGCGATGATTCATAAGAACTTAGCAAGTAATTCATGTGTTTAAAGTTATCATTACTTTAACGTTCAGGAGATTCATCTATTTTCTCACCAATGCATGTCAATTTTCCATGAGGTAAATTACTTCGAAAAGAATGTAATTTTTCGAGAAATGAACCCCTCCACAATCACTATGACATCAGTTGACTGGAATTCTTCAAAAAGATGATATTCTTCCTTTTGTATTTTCTTAGAAGTGGAGTTGAATTGTCCTTACTTGAGGTACGTGAGAGTCATGTTCTTCAGTAGAGAAGGATGTGCCATGACAAGGCTATGCCACTCCTCGAAATCAATTTTTCCATCTTTCTTTGTATCTGCTTCTTCAAAAGTCTGCCATGACAAAGTGGTTTAATTTGCACAACTGTGATTAGTAGTTTAGAAAGGTTTCCCATAATCATATTGACACTAGTTATTTTTTATGGTTCTAACTTCTTTCATTACATAGAAATTTAATACCTTGTCAATGATGACTTCGATGACCTCGTTTGAAAGATTTAGATTTGATTCAGCAAGGGTGGCCTCCATCATTTGCTTCAGCTGTAACCAGAACAAAGGTCTATCAGAATTTAAGTGTTATTAGGTAATGCAGTGATAATAATTATTGCACAACTTCATGATCACCTCTGGTCTTTCGATGAAGCCTTGGCTTTTGATATCATACAGTCTGAAAGCAACTACAAAGACGAAATTTATGTAAGCACTCCTTATTTTTATTTTAAGCATGGTAAGAAATTAAACTAATCATGATACCAAATCATGAACAACAACCGCTTATCTACAGTTGAGTAGATGCATCACACAAACAATACACTAGGGAGCTTGCCTATTAACATAAGTTTCCATCAAAATTTGATAAGAAATCAACATGGCAATGGAGTTTTAGCATAGTTATTGCAGTTTAATTATTTATTGTAAAGCAATGTAATCTAGCTATATGGTATGGATGAAGACAACGAAAACAAGATTGACTTACACTTGATCTTATCATCAACAGGAGTGTCAGGATGGAAGACTGAAAGAGCTCGTGCAAATTCTTCAAATTCAAGTCCCTTGGTTTCATTTGAGTCAAACAAATCAAACACCTGAAAAAGTATGAAAATATATAAGCAAATAAGAAAACATTGTGTATGTTTCATTCATGGAAATTTTAAGATACCTCAAAATAACCGTGAACCGTATTTAACTAGATCATAGTAGTCATGATGACCTATTAGCTCCTAGAAGGTCTAATGATTATATTTGTCTTTTGGAAAATCCAAACGGGCACTTGATTCTAGCTGGATTTTCTCTAAAGTTATTTCTGGATTCTGCTCCCTAGGTTACCTTTTGTTTGTAGGCAGCACGTGCTTCAGTTAGCCAAAAAAACAAAGGAGAGCATGCTTATTTGTAGAGAAACAAAATAAGGGTGAAAAACCTGCTCCTAATTGTAGACAACATGTGATGGTTGGGTTTTTGGAAAGTCAACTAGTCATATTAATTAGGAGCAGATTTTTCACCCTATATAGTAGCTGTTTGTTATGGAAATTAATCTGGTCGACTGGATTTTTTGTCCCCAAGTCTACTAGTCAGTGTTTCTATCCCTCATAGGAACAAATTAAACACGTGATGGATTTTTATATATATCCACTATTACCTTCACGGAATTTCCTCCCTAATTAACAGCTGAAATGACTAATCTCCATTCATTACAATTTGGAAAGTGAACATGTGATCAAGGGTTGAGATTAATTTGACTCTAATCTTAAGAGGTCATGGAGCCACGGTAACAAAGCCCTTCGTTCCTTTATCCATGTAACTGTAAACACGTGATTTGCTCGATGTCCAATGCAACCATTTATACCCAATTTAGCAACTTGGTGTCCTTAAGTAGCATGTATACAAGGGCCGTGCTCAAGGAAAACGTGAAAAAAAGAGGTTGGAACAAATACATCAGCGCCTAATGTGAGCGTATATAACATACCCGGTCAACAAAAATAGTGTGTTGTTTGTTGGCACCAAAGACTTTGAGGTTGAACTCTTCCTGCAAACAAAAATGACACAAGCATGAACATGAGATAAAATAGGTGGTTGGACACAACATGTGTTAAGCACTTGTACGTTAGTTTCGTCCTGTTCGAGTAAGTGCATGTGTTCATGGTTTCCAAGGATCAAAATCTGGACATGAACAGAATCCATGCATACAGGGTGCATTGCACTACATCGAACAGTTAGGGCGTGGTTGACCTTTCTAAAGCAAATTCTTATTTAGGAGTAAAAATTCACACCGTGTTGATTAGCGCACTACTGCAGTAGCAATTTTAGCGAAAACAACTGACCTTGCTGATCACGCCGTCCTCGACGGCGGCGCGGTCGATCCGCTTGAACAGCACGTAGAGGGCCTCGATCTCGTTGACGCTAACTGCACCACGCACAGTTAGGTTGTTGCAGATGGGATCAGCGAGTTCGAGTTCCATACACACAACGCAAGCAATGCATCTGCTTACAGATGGTTTGCCTGGACAGCAGCTCGGGGTCGCGGGGCCCGTCACCGGCCGCGCCGCCGCACCATCGGATTAGAAAGCGCGCCACCTTGGCCAGCCACGACCAGAACCCCGCCATCGCCGCCGCCGTCAATCCGCCTTGATCGGAGGCACTCCGGCGTCGCAGTCGGCCTTTGCCGGCGGGATTAGTTGGGAGCGTACGGAGGATACAGGTTTTTCGATCGTCACATATACGTATAGATGCGAGCGTGACGTGGCAGGATTCGTGAATCCACCGACGAAACAGGATTTGGGTCGATTTTGTTTTGATTTGTCAAATACATAGGTTTTTTAGTTTTTTCAAAAAAAAATACAGAGGTTTATAAGGGGAGCTTTTCTTCGAGCAGGAGTTAATCTGTCAGGAGCAATAGCATCCAGAGGTCCGACGGAAACCCATCTTTCTCAGTCAATGTTCCATCAGACAAAGGAACCCCAAGCTGCCCAATTCTGTTGTCCTTCTGTTCAATGCACAGAGCGTCATGAAACAAAATCATCACGGAGCACATGGCGTGATCACCACAGATCTCAATCCTGGATGGTGTATGAAGCTTCAGGTATCATATGGTGTGCCACTCTTCGTGCTGGCTTGCTCTTCAAATCCAAGCTGCCTCCAAGAAACTCAGGTCAGTTTCTCCAACATTGCAGCAGAAAGGTCCCAGCTTCTACCGCATAGGTTCCTCGTGTATTTGACCTGCAAGTTATCGCAATCCAAGTTCAGATTTCCACTATACCTACTTGATGTATCTCCAGTGCTCTGACATTCTGGTCCTTACTGCTAAGCCAAATCTTACCAGCCACCAATTTTCACAATTTTAGCAATATCAAAACAGAATAAGTGCAAATTTGACCCCTTTCCACTGCAGCAACTACTAGCTCAGGTTTAACATTATTTTTATCAAGTGCCCTTTTTTCATAATTTCGTGATGTTACAAAAATCATAAAGGACAAATTACTCCTCTCAAGTATAACCAAAGTCTGGATAACCCCCTAAAGTATTTCTTGGTTCAGTTTACCCCCTAAACTATGCCATTTGGTTCAATTTACCCCTTAACACAATTTGTCTTTTTTATTTCTCTATGCACAAGTGGAGTCTTAAGTTCAAATTTTGCAAGATGGTAGGAGACATCATAAGACATGGTAGAAAAATATATCATGAATTTTTTATCATTATTTTGATAGGGTAGGATATTTAACAATAAAATTATCCTTGAGATACAAAATTATATAAAAATAATGATGAAAATTCATAAAATATTTTTTAATATAAATTATGATGTCCACTACCACCCTGCAAAGTCTCAAATTAAAATTCAACTTGTGTATGGAGAAACAAAAAGGACAAATTAGCTAAGTTGAACCAAATAGCATAGTTTAGGGAGTAAATTGAACCAAAACATAGTTTAGGGGGTTATCTGAACTTTCGCTATGCGGAAGGGAGTAATTTGGACTTTTTCCAATCATAAAAGGATCACAACTCTAGCAAGGATATCAAGCTTCCTAACAGCAGGCTTAAACAGATTGAAAATATAAGAATAACAAGAACGAGAGGAATACAAACCATTACTTTCACAATGCCAAATAAGCATCATCCTCATCAACCAAAGTAACAGAATTATTGTTTAGAGTAACAGAAAAAGATTCACTTATTTGGCATTGTGAAAGTAACATAATTAGCCGTGCACTAATTCTAACCACTCATCAATAAGGCCCCCCTGATAAATGTGTGCATAATTTAACCATAGCCTAAAGTATCAGCTACAGTAGTACCGTTTTCAATTAAACAAAACATAGATATCACAAAACTGGACAGATGGAGGAGAATTTTCAAACAGTCTCCACAAAAATCTCAATTCTTACAAACTCCATTAAAACAAAATTCAATAGCTTAGCAAAGGAAAAAAGGGTGTAAATTGAAAACCGAAGAAAATTATTAGCACAGCCATCACTCTGGTTGTAGCATTATCCAGATAATCGAATAACATGAGGATAGTTCAAAACTTACAATGCACTAACATTATTGCTTCTATTTTTCCACGGGAGCAACTAAAAGTTAAACACTTTGTTCTGTTGCCCGCTATATTCAAGTTTTACCTTGGCTAAAGATTTCATGACATATGGCATGGTATCAAAGTATCTATTACTACTAAAATGATTTTGTAGAATTAGCCGAAAGACACTGAGAGAAGTGATACAGATCATTTTATTGTCTACAAGTTATGTAAAAGAAGTCACAGTCACAAGCAACAGGTCAACAGAATTGAACCAACCTGGATGTATGCAGTGTGTAAATGTCAGAAATGATACATAAAAAGTCACTCCTCCAACAAGCCAACATGCCATCTTGAACCTCTACAACCTGTCAAAGGACCATAATTGTGTGCTACCAGAGCTGCAGCTATAACACATATACAATATGGACAGTGAATATACAAATGAAGGGTACAGTCATATTACACAGTTCCAACCCACATTTGGCAGCCGGTACAATATGCAAGTGAACAATAAAATATTCACGAATTCATCAAATGCACATTATACGGTCGATGATTAAAAGAAGCAGCTAAGAGTTTTACCTTTCCAACAGCATTGAATAACCTCACAAAAACTTCAACTTGCAAGATGTCTGGCAAATTGGTAATACTGTATAATTCATTAATGTCAAGAATATACAAATTTACCATGATCAAGTGACCCAGGGAAGGCTTACCTTGAGACTTGAGGCAGCATGGTTTGACAATATGTCCATCACTTGAAAGAGCACTGCTTTGATATCAAGAATTCACTCAAAAAAATATATATCTTTGAAAATATAAATAAAAACTACATGTAAATTCCTAAAGTGAATTCAGCTTCACAGTATTTACTTTTGCAGTTCGTTGATTATTGATTTATTCTACAAATTACGATATTAACTAAACATGCAACTCATAAATATGCCAGATATTCTACTAGAGAATAGACTGTAAAGTTGTGTTTTCATCGTTTATCAATAGCTCGACTGCAAGATAAGCTAATATACTAACATAATTAGGTTTAATAAAGTGTCACATCCATCTTCCGTGATAAACACATGATAAAAGGAAAAAAGAAAAAAGAAGACACATTCTGCCTTAGGTTAGATTGCCTGCAACAAACCCGATGCTGCATCCAGACCCAGAATTTGGTAATTTCTATCAATTTCTGTAGAACAAATTTGAATCCATCATTAACACTTTCAGCATCCCTGCATGATTAAAATTACAAAACATGTCTGGATATTAACAAGAGTCCCAACTCCCAGCTCAATGAAGTGGAACGAAGTATAAATAATTTTCACATTTGTACTGATCATATTCAAGCAGGGTGCCTACTGGAGACAGTTAGGACTTAGAATGTACAAATGTGCACTCGGATATGGTTGGAGAAACTCTTGTGAATTAATGACAGAAAAGGTTGATGACAAACAGACAAGGTCATAGCAACCGATGCACAGGAAGTTGTAGCACTGAGATGAGTACAAAACTATATGAAGTACGGAGATCGAAATGTACACAATGGGTAACTAGTAGACATTAGTGCCAGTGCATCCTGTGAAAAAAATGTAATATACGATTTTTTAAAATAAAAACTGTAATAATTATTGAACATCATATTGACATCACATAATTCCGATTTAATGCTAAGTCTACCATAGCTGTTGAAGTAATGCATGGATATACAAAAGTATCCTGTGACTTTCACAAAAAAATGAAATGTATCCTATGATCATGGCACATATCCAGTATTTGACTATAAGAGCCAAGGGCCAACTGACAAATCTGTCTTGAGTTTATTTACTAGGTTACACACGATGACACGAAGATCAGTCAACATGCCAGGACTTGGCAAATCAGTCCCAAAAATCTACTGTTGATAAATTAGTTGCTTTTCATTAATGTTGTTTATACCAAAAGTAATGTACCACATCCAGCAAGTTTACAAAGGAACGTGGAAGTTGATAACAGCATGGTGCAATTTCAGGGTTCCACGTCATTCTAAAGCAAATGTTATTTGCATCTGATGTAACTCTGCAACTGCAGAGCCATAAAAGCAATGCCCAGCTCTTCAACCAATACAACAAATGCAAACAGTTCATGTATGTACTCTAATGGCCTCGATCATTATTTCATTATTTCATTACAAAACTGTAGCTTTGAGCAATATTATAATACCTTATCATCCAGGGATGCGAACTTACACATTAGCTCACTACTTTTTTTGTGCATGCAGTTGCAATAGTCCAGAAAACAAAATACAGTAGTTTACTCCAATGCTAGCATATTTATGAAGCAAGAAACAAAATGCTGGAAAACAACAAAAAAGAGTTATAAAGAATACTGAAGACAAATTTACTTTGTTATTTCAAGATCTGGTGCATTTTGTATGGCGTTCATGAAAAGCCACACTGAAAAGAATATATTGTGAACTCCTAAACTATACGAATCAACTAAGCTGAACAGTTGTAAGAAGCCTTGTGAGTTTACTAAGGGTTTCTCGAGCAGAAACGGTGTCAGGATGGTGCTCGCCACAGATAGATGTGCGGATAAATATTGCCTTCCTTATCAGGTCATCTCCAATGTCATATTGTCCACCTCGGAGCATCAGCTTGGCCCTTGTTTCCAATACAGAAGCTTTCAGAATAGCCAGCTCCTGCCAAAGATAAGTGTACTGGGCTTCCGACTGAGCTTGCCTAAAGCAGGAGAATGATGTTTCTCTCCATTTGCCAGCATGAGCAAGCATGGACTCAGCTGCTCTCTCTAACGCATCAGTGCACAGGCGCAGCAGCTCCAGTGCAGCGTTACACCGTGAATATGTTATAAATGTGTGTATAGCAAGTGGCACAACAATCTGTTTCACAAAGAACATCAGTTCAGATGGCCTCAGTTCTACCAACAGAGGATCAGAACCAAATCCAAAAACCATGAAGCAGGAAGACCACAGGTGCTCAGAAGAATGTTTGATTGAGCCTTGGAGGTACACTGATTGGACGACAGCCTGAGCCGTTCTTGTGCCTCCGCGCTGTCGAGCATATAGCCTGATCAGATCATGAAACTGTACATGGTCAGGCTTTGCGCTGCATCTCGCAATTCCAAACCTCATTAACATTGCAGCTGCTTCAGCTTCAGATCTCTTCATCCTAGAAGTTGCAAGGCCACAAGTTAGTGTTTGCCACAACTTCCTCCACCTTGGACCTCTCCGGTGCTTTTTTGGGACTTTATGTGCAGCCAGGGCCAGCATGTGAACTGGAACTGCAGAGGGTGCAAACCAACCGCTAACTTGAACCATCCGAGTTGCCAGACTCCTAGGACCATCAGCGTGGTCAAATATGGATAAGCACACATCCAGCAGCCGGACAAGGATTTCATGATTTTTCAAGCTGAGAACTTCTCTCTCATTCCACGAGAAATTTCTTACGAGTGGTGTCCGATTCAATGTGTCAAGTAGTCTAGTCGGAGTTATTGGGAGCTCCGAGAGTATAGCTCCAACAATACTTAGGCCGAGAGGGAGTCTTCCAAGCTTTTCCTCAATGATTTTGAGAGCATCGATTTCCACCAGTGGATAGTCCTTGACACCTCCCTTCATTAAAGTCATTGCCTCAGCACCAGATAAATAAGAAAGCTTCATTGGCTCCAAGTTGATCATGCGTGGAAGACGTGTTGTTATGATGAAGTGAGTCTCCCCACCGAAGTGTGGCAGAAGGTCCATTATGACTCTCTTATCCCACCAGTCCTTCTCACTCTCCAAATTATCAATTATGACTAAAAATGGTATGTCACGCATCAATTCTTGCCGGATTTTGGCAATGGCTTCCTCTTCCTGCTCTTCAAAGCATCGGTCACTTCCCTTTTCATGCAAGTGACTATCCACGCTTAAATCTACTTCCAGAAAAGTTCTCAGAGCCAAATAGTTCTGTCGAATATATCTGCTTTCCCCTCTGACCCATAAAACCATCTTATATCTCTGAAAGAATCTATAAGCATACTCCAAAACCAACTCTGTCTTGCCAATTCCAGGCTCCCCTGATATGCAAGCAATACCCTTTCCATAAAGTATCTTCCTAGATCTTTTCTTCCTTCCATGCCTTATGCCATTCTTCACTCTCAATGGCCGCCCATGTCGCAATGGACTATCCAATCTCTGCATCTCAATGTCTTTCTCAGTCTCCTTCCACAAAACTGGCTCCTTACCTTTGCTGTCATCAGTATTTACTTGCTCATGATTGTTAGCAGACCGCCTAACCGCGAGGCCTTTTCTTCTCTGTTTTGTCTTGAGCTCAAAATATTCTCTTTCTCCATCTCCAGTGACGTCACCAAACAAAATGAGCTCCAATTCTGAGAGCTCTTTTTTCCTGCCGACAAAATCGTCGTTACGGGGGATAGGAAATTCCTCCTTCTCCATCCTCCCTTTCCATCTGTTCACCCTATCAACCACACTTCTCCTTCCTAATTTTGTGGCCAAAAGAATAACTGCTTGCAGTATGCAATCTCTCCAGTTGCCATCATTCACTTCTAATTGCACATCTACCACCCGAGAAAGAGCATCAACTGATTCCATCCACTCATGTTCTATCCCTCCATACAACATCCACAGCTTGCCACCATGTTTCTCCCACAGTTCTCCTCTCTTCTCGATGATATCCCTGGCAAGGCAATCAGCTGCATCCAAGTCAAAAAATATAGGGATGAGATTTTTCTTGCCAAAGAAGTTCCTGAGCTCCTCAATGGTATAAGGGTTACCAAATGACTTCTTTGTGAGAACAACAACTCCATATGTGGAAGCATTCATTATCCTCTCAACAGCATCGTGGCTGTGAGAATTCCGGCATCTAGATCTGTCAGAAACAAAGCAGCTGATTCCGTGTATCTCTAGTTCTGCACGAAGCCAGTTTGTGAACCTCAGCAGTGAAGCCTTGCGGCCATGAAATCCAATGTATACATCATAGCTCCGAAGCCTACTGACAGAGGCCGCTGATGTCGTTGGTTGGGATGATGAAGATTTACGGTACATTCCCCCCAGCCTCTTCTGCTTCTCCTTCCTGGCCGAACGACCACCATTGCTGGTCGCTGACGAACTACCTTGGCACGGGCCATTGAAAGTGGAAACGAAGCTGGGATTGTTGTAGACAATCGCTGGAGTGCCAAAGTTGCTTGAAGTGCAAAGGCTAATAGGAGGAGACACATCTGATGGCAAGACCCCAACATTGGCTGATGGTGGCTGCTCTGGCTGTACGAAGGAGTCACCAGAGAGTATGTCACTGATTTTCAGCGCAATGCCATTCGCGGAGCACTTGTTCTCAGGACCGGCATGCTCCGGGGCACGAGCGGAGAGCGACCGTGGCGTGAAGAAGGGGGACTGGTTCGCCGAAACAAATGCTGAGGACGAGGAGGAGAGGTTCCTTGATGCTGCCGAGACCAAAGCCTCGGCATCGGAGGTTTCATGCTGAAGCTTCATGAAACCATTTTCAGCACTGCCCAGCCCTCAGACTAGTTTGAAGTTCAGTCCATCCCCGTGCCAATGGTTATCTGCAGAAGTCAAAGAAATGATTCCCTTAGTGATCTGAAGGTACATATAAACGGATAATACAATGGAGCCAGCCCTTTTGAGAGAAGAATGCTGGCAATCAACATGATGCGTAAGCAGTACAGCAGAAACGCCAAGCATTTGAGTGATCTTTGCGATGAAGAAACAGACAAAGAAGTACTAGCAGCAAAAAGGACTTTATTTTGAGGCCAAAAGACAAGGTACTACAACCTCATAACTGCTGACTCAAACAGGAGCAAGTGAGTGAGATTCAGAAACCAGAGAGAGAGAGAGAAGGAGAGAGGGAGAGAGAGAGTGGGGGGGAAAACAGGCTGTAAGCTAAGCGGCGCATTAAATCGGCGATCCAGGGAAAGCAGCCAATCATAACTCAATCAGTAGCACGTAACAGCCGACCAAGTACCGCGACACAAATACAACCACTCCACGAAAGAAAGCGATGAAGAGGGGGAGAAAAAATGCAAAAGGCTGCGACGCTTCACTGTGTCGGCAATCAATGTGCGGTGCGGGCGCAATAACAGCGGCATCATTCGGCGAGGTAACCACGGGATGAGGGGGGGCAGGTAATTGAGCGATGATGCTGCCAAGGGGTACAGCCACCACCGAGCACGACGTACCTGGGGCCGGAGCGGCGGCGGACTCGGAGCGCGGCCGCGCCTTCATCGGGCTGCAAGCAGTGAAGTCCGGCAGCGTCAGCTCGTGGCTTCGATCTTGAGGCGGCGCGGAGCTGAGGAAGAGCAGGGAGCGCCTAAGCGGATCGAACTGCGGACGGAGGGATGGATTCGGATTAGCGTGGACGGCAAACGAACCAACCGAAGTGAGAGAGAGAGAGGGCGAGGTAGAGAAAGAGAGGGAGAGTGAGATTCGGATCTGGGTGCAAAGCGTACCAACCGAATCTCGGGGGGAAGGGACGACTCGCCGGCGACACGAGTCCCGCCTCCGCGCGGATCTCGGCTGGACTCCGCCCCGCTCCGCTGGACGAGGGGAGTAGGCGGCGGTCGCTTTTGTGGGGGGTGGTGGTGGTGGTGGCGAGGATCCAGCCAGCGGGGAGCACGAGGGAGGGGGAGGGAGGGAAGCGCGCGGGGAAGGCTTCGGAAAGGTGAGGCGAGACGAGGGGGGAGTGAAGCGAAAAGGGGTGGGGTGGGATTAGTGGGGGGATTAACTTGCCGCGTTCGCTGCTGGCCTGCTGCTGCCTGTTGCGTTCCCATGTGTGGCCTATTGTTTAATCCAACGGTGGGACGGCGCGCGGTGCCCAGCCGGCAGCTGCTGCAGCACAGGGCTGGCTCGAGGCTGACCCGACAGCCGACAGCGAGCCAGGCGGAAGCTGACCCAGGCCCAACTCCGATCCATCCCCATGCCATGATGCAGCCCGCCCGACCCAAGAGGGTTACGTGTGAACGAACCTGCTGCTACCGCCTGGTGTGTTTGTCCTTGGCTCCTTGCGTGTGTGGAAGGACGCCGCAGGGGTCTACCATACCGATGTCTCCGTAGGAGAGAATGGCAAAGGTGTTCTGAAGAAATCATCTCATCCACGATGGAATTGCTTTTACATAGGATCATCATCTTACGAATTCTGATAGCATGGTGCCTTTGTCACCACTAAAAAAAAATTGATGATTTTCGTCGTTATGGAGCTAGCCCTGTGCTTGTGAAGAATAAGGCACTACACTGTACTATATCATCGTTTCTTTTATTGTGTTAAAAAAGTACTAGTATTGTTAAAAAAGAACTAGCATGAAAGCATCCGATTGTTAAGATTAATTGTATCTTGATATGAAAATATAGAAATAGCATCTATGTACCATATTTTTCTTTTTCTTTGAGAAGGTAATATATTTTCCATTTGATAAGGTTACAGTGGCCCATTAATAATTTAGTAACAGCTACTATATTACCTTAACTAATAGACAGTTAGATCGCCTCTCTATTGTTGGATAAACAAGAGAGCTACGTATTATTGTATTAAGAAGAAGAAATTACCAAGTTTGTTACAAATTACACAATGCAGAGCATTGCTCACGATAGGGAACTTGGGTTGTAAATGCTAGCCTACACGCTAAACGTTAAACAATCGGTCACCTATCGTTTAGCTATTTATTTAGGCTAAATGGCCATTAAATGAGGAAATTCTTCATTTTACACAACTTCTAACTTTCGGAAAATGACTCAATTCCTTTCTTGACCCTTGAAAATTTTCCCTACACCAACTTCTAACTTTTTCGTTAAGTCGGATGAAACAATCTCTAAATCACACCCAAAAATCATGAAACCTTTTATGGTGATAAAACAAATGAATATAAACCCATGTTTATTAAAAGGGCACATGTACCTTTATGGTTTTAAAATTAAAATTCACGCTATTGTTAAAATTATCTAATTTTCTATGGCACCAAAATACTTTTAAAATTATAAGAAAATAACTAATATTTCTCACATAACATGCAATAACTTATTAAATTATTTTCTAACAAAACTTACATAGAGAATTACAAAGAACTATAAATTTCAGAAATTTTAGAAGAACCTTTGTAATTTTATATGTAATTTATGGTGGAATATAATTTTATAAATGACTACATCTCATGTAAGGATTATTAGTTGTTTTTCCATAATTTTTTGGAAAGTATTTTTCCCATAAAAATTCCATTATGCTTCAAAAGTAGTTAGATTTGGTGAATTTAATTTGAAATTTGCAAAGGTACATAGATGTTTTTAAGCAAAATGGATTCATCTCCATTTGTTCTATTATCAAAAAAAAGTTTCATGAATTTTGGAGACTATTTTATGGTTGTTTCGTTCGACTTAAGTGACAAAAGGTGACGAAAATGTCAAATAAGGAATAAAAAATAGAAATCGGTGTCATACAAGGGGAAAAAATTCAATGTTAAGAAATGAATCGAGTCATCTTCTAGTGTCGAATAAGAAATTTTCTTTTATTAAACGGGGGTAAATGGCAGATTAAACAGACACGGCTAGCCACCATGTAATGTTTAAACAGCATGTAAACGGGCAAAAACTGACTGTGTAGGCGAACACTTGCAAGGGAGTAACGATCAGCAAGAAGATATGGAAAAGAAACAAAGCTAAGTTACTACTCACTTAAACCAGCAACCATATGACCAAGGTGTTGGTGCTCCTGCTGCTGCCCATATGAACGCCTCTTGTAAGATCACCTCCTGCAACTCGATCGTTGTTCTGGATTGACGAACAATATGGCATTTCCTCTCTTTTTTTCATAGATGCCAAGCTTTCAGCATGAATAGCGAGAAGAGGGCTCGAGGCCCTGGCGTTGCGTCTATCACTAGACTGTAGACGCCGTTCAATTGGTCAGGAAATATGTACATGGGATCAAAGTTGGCAAGAAAAATGAGATCCTTTTTCGCATGGCTACACAGTACATTAAAGGATAAAGGAAAAAGTTCATTTTACTCCTCTCACCTATTCACTTTGTCCGCTTAATTTCCAAACAAAATTTAGGCTCAATTTACTCCGCCGAACTATTTCATTTGGTCCAATCTACCCTTAATTAGATTTCTCTTTTTTTTTCCTCCATGTATGAGTTGAATTTTAAGTTCAAATTTTGTGAGCAGATACAAAACATGATGCCTTATTTAAAAAAATTATACTAAAAATTTTTCATGATTATTTTTCTAGGTTAGGAATATTTAATACGAAATTGATCTTAGATATACAAAATTGTATGAAAAATAATCATGAAAAATCTCTAAAGTATTTTTCTAACGTAGAGTATCAAGTTATAAGTCAAGTGAGAAAATCTGAAATTAAAAACTCAACTTGTACGTGAAGAAATAAAAAAATAAAAAAACTAATTAGGGGGTAGATTGGACCAAATGAAATAGCTTGGAGGAGTAAAGTGAGCCTAAATTTTGTTTCGGAGGTTAAGCGGATAAAGTAAATAGGTGAGGGGAGTAAAATGGACTTTTCCCTATATTAAACAATGTAGAGGTGCCATCAAAATAAGCACAATGAAAATGCTTGCTGACATGTAGAAAACGAGATGTCGAGGTGTTTTATATTGGACTATACTAGTATTTAAAAAGGAAAGAAATCTTGCTATGGTTGTGACGCGCGGGATCAAAGTTTTGTGAGAGGAATCTTTCTATGGCTGTAGCTTTTGTTCTGAGTTGGTTCGCGTTGTGATGTGCGCTTGTTGTGGACATCTTTAGTGACAAATCCAAAGTCCAAAACCATCCATGGTTTGTCTTTGGCAAAGCATCTTTGCTTGTCCTTCATGTTTATTACATGCTATTTACAGTGGTCAAATGATGCCCTTGAGCTGGTCAGGATTCATGTCGGACTACTTGCAGATGAGAAATCGTTCCCTCGGCCCTTTACATAGAACCAATGTTCTTATTCTACCATTATTATCTCATTACTTAGTATAATAAACTATGTGCTAATAAAATACAATATAAACACGTTTCCATAGAAGATAGCGTAAATGCATTGTTAGGAGGCAGACGCTGCTATTTCTTTTTTTACTTTTGGTATGACTATTATTTTTCCTTTTTGGGAGGACAATAGTGTGTTTTCTCTACAGCTAAAAGAGTCAAAAGGGCAAAAAATTACCGTCCTCCCGACGCCCTACGGTCGAATGGGTCTGCCATCGACCGATGCAACGCCGTCCGTAGCCCTCCGCCCCTCCGCACACGTAGCGCCTGCCGTCTGATCCCCCACATCCCTCCGGCCGTCCCTCAGCTCCTACGACGTGCCCGCCGCCATGCGTGTTCCTCCGATCCAGGCAAAGGCGCCCGCGACGCCATCGCCTCATCACGATCGAGAGCCCGCGACGCCATCGCCGCGGCCATCGCCTCCGCCAACGACCGCGCCATCGCCTCCGCCAACACACCTCCGAAGTGTCCTCCAACCCGCCGCCGCCGTCTCCTCCGACCTGGCAAAGGCCGGTACATCCAACCCCAGCTCGGCGCCGCACTCACATCAAATCCTAGCCCTGCGCCCGTGTGTGTACTATGTGCACGAGATGCTTCAGGGCGTGATGCTGCCATCCTCCGGCCACCATCGATACATGCAGTCATGCAGAACTTGGCCATCGCCGCCCACGGTGTGCAAGAGATCACTACGGGAAACACACAATTTGCCGAGTGCCACAGGCACTCGGCGAAGACCCAAAAACCCTCGGCAAAGGCTTTGCCGAGTGTTACACTCGGCAAACAGCACACGGCAAATTTTGTGTCAGCAAACACTACTTTGCCGAGTGTCAAAACTCGAGCACTCGGCAAACATTTTGCCGACGGCCAAAAAACACTCGATGAAAAGATATACTCGGCGAAATAGGCGCTGACGGCGTCGGGGGTAACGGCGGGTTTGCCGAGTGACAAACGGTAGGCACTCGGCAAACACCAAGGCTTTGCTGAGTGCCAACACTCGGCAAAACCCCCACTCATATTATTCCATTATTCCAATCACCTGCCGTTCAAATTTGACTTAAATCAACAAATTACTCTAAATGAAATTAATTGATTAAATATAGCAAACAGGTCAATAAATAGTCCATCTTCTACCATGCAGTGCCAAATGTCGTACATGTGGAGTATAAAAAGTTTGGAGGGTGGAGGAGGGAAATTTTTTTTCTTGTTTTGCCGAGTGTGTCAAAAAACACTCGGCAAACCTTCATGTTTGCCGAGTGTCCCATCACAACACTCGGCAAACACTAAAGTTTGCCGAGTGTCCCTCCTAGCACTCGGCATATCTGGAGCTTTGCCGAGTGTCCCCCGTCGACACTCGGCAAAGAACTAACGTCCGTCACGGGCTCCACCGGACGCCGCACGTGCAGGTCACGTGCTCAAGAGTTCGCCGAGTGTATTATATTTGCCGAGTGTCCCCGTGAGTTTGCCGAGTGTTTTTTTATTTGGCACTCGGCAAATCATATTTTCGCCGAGTGTATTATATTTGCCGAGTGTTATGAGTAATACACTCGGCAAACGGGGCCTTCGCCGAGTGCCCGCATTATTGCACTCGGTGAAAAAATTACACTCGGCGACTTGAGTGTTTCCCGTAGTGGATTGCAGACGAAGGCATGCATGGAGACCACACCTGTGGCATCCTCTCATCGCCCTCTCCACCCTGAATCCATTACGCGCCGCCGCTGTCCTCCGTGGCACCCTAGGTGAGATCCCCATCCTGAGGACGTTCTGTTTTGCCTATTCCCGTCGATTTTCGATCCGTGCACCGTAGGCCGATCTGGCATTTTCTGGTGGAGCTCCAGCCATGCACAAGTGTACGTGCATGGCGCCGCCGCGAGCAGTCGTCGTCATTCTGTTCGGGAGGAAGGAGATGATCCAGCAGCCGTTAGATCTGAAACTAAGGGCCAATATTAGATGCATTAGATACCCCTTCGTATGGACTTGGTTCACCGTAGACAGCGTATCAAATCCCGCTGGTATATGAACTTTTACCTCCATAGTGATCAATTATTATCTGAATTCACAAGTGATTATAAACTGCAGCACATCTTATTATCATGGCAAATTAACTTGCATCACCCCTCTGGTAAGGAGTACAGATTAGTTGTTTCTGAAAATACTACAGATTTTTGCTTTAAGCTATCGAAGCAACACATCTATGTACGTAGTTGTAGCCAGGGGCGGATCCAGAACGGGGCTGCGCCCCGGGCTGAGCTGTTGAATCACACCTAAAATAGTCTAATTTTGTCTCCTAAGCTTCATTTTGTTAAGCTAAATAGCACATAGGTTAAAGGGACTCCATGGTCTCGCCCCGGGCTGCAGCCCGGGCAGCCCGGGCCCTGGATCCGCCCCTGGTTGTAGCCGTTAACAACACTTGTGGCTTATAAGTTGAGCTGACTGCATCCATTTTGTTATGGTTAATGTTTAATGCTTACTATGAATATTGTTTGTCAGGTAACATACATGGATCCGAGGAAGCGTATTGGGGGCCGAACTCCATTTGGAGATCATACAAATACCACCAATGGAGGTAACATTTTAATACACAATATGGTTATATGTTATTTTACTTTATATTGGATGGTTATATGTTATTTTACTTCATAACGCAGACGTCCAACTCTGAATGGCCATGTATTCTCCACTCGAACTAGGGCACGTCATCATCATGACACCATGGCTGTCAGTGCCCAGTCTGCATCTCCTAGACTGGCCATGCAAACAATTGTATGTGTTCTCATGGTTGCTTCATGTTGGATATATAAGCACTTTTAATTTTAATTTAATCCAGAAATAAATCATGAATACGATGAACAAATAGCAGATTAAACTAGACATGTTTACACAAGATCTAGACATATCTATCATTGCAAATAGAATCACATATTCTACCATACTATCCAGTGCTATCAGACTGCAACAGATCATAATAGCTAGTATGGAAGACATAGTTTGAGATAAGAGATCGTACGTTTCTTTCTTGATGAAGATCGGCTCCTGGACGACTACCGGGTATAGCCAGCGACGACGATCAGCAGCCTGACGTTGTTCGCGACGGCGAGTGACGCCCGAGTGACGAAGAGGTAGACGAGCCGTGGTGAAGGAGTCGACGAAGAACTTGACGAAACGGAGGAAGCGATCAGAGCGCTTCCCAAAAACCTTATTCAGTGCATCAAGGTTCGAAGCTGGAAGTCTTGTCATATAATTCATGCTCATCCTACTTTACTCTTGCTTAGTTGCTATAGACATGGCTCGCATATAATTCATACTCAACCTACTTAGTTTACTTGCTTAGTTGCTTATGTATGGGGTTTCAGTACTGGATGATGACTTATATATGTCTCCTTGTTCCCAGTTGGCTAAACCTGTAGACCTGATCTTGATCCAAAGCTTCCTTTTATGTTGTAACTGATGCTTCTCCATTTTTATTTATTAGCAAATGGCAGTGTTCTTTTGCTTGTATTTGCAAGGCAGCTTGGAATTTGACTGAAAGCAGCAGGTCATATCTAACAGGGAGTTGAAAACCTTATGCGATTGTTCATTGCGCATCTTCAGCCATCAACATGTATGTTGGTTTGTCTGGTCGTTTTCTAGCACTCAGAGCATGCATACAAGTTATGGCTGCCCTAGAAGGTATAGAATTCCGAACATTTTGAACTTCCTGAGTTATGTTTCCTTGAATTATTGTGTTTTGTGAATTCAGTTTGATTCTTCCTCATTCGGGTTTTCATCATAGAACAGCTCTTATTCCGGGCTCTCTATTTGGGCTTATGGCATTCAGCCACAAGATTGGGGTGTATGATCTCCAAGGGCCGGTTCCAGTTGTGAAAAAGGTATTTATCCCACCAGACTTAGAGGAAGATGGTCTGCCATGCCATGCCCCTGCTTTCTTTTTTGGCCCCAGTGTGTTACAAAATGATCAATTGAACTAAAAGGTGATTCAGACAATCTGAATTGATTGTCTAATGGTAAAATAATTTTATTTTCAGGTTGACACGTGCAAGGATCGAATTGCTGCTGCCTGGAGACACTGCGACCCACATCTTCGTGGGAGCGAGGTGCTGCTTCTGGGCAGGAAGAGGATACTGTTTTGCTTGGCGGACGAGGCTTTAGAACAGCCATGTCTGCTTTAATTGACTATCTAAGGAGGTGTTTGGATACGAGGTGTTAAACTTTAACAGTGTCACATCGAATGTTCGGATGCTAATTAGGAGAACTAAATATGAGCTAATTATAAAACTAATTGCAGAACCCTATGCTAATTCGCAAGACGAATCTATTAAGCCTAATTAATCCATCATTAGCAAATGGTTACTGTAGCACCACATTGTCAAATCATGTACTAATTAGGCTTAATAGATTCGTATCACGAATTACACTTCATCTGTGCAATTAGTTTTGTAATTAGTCTATATTTAATACTCCTAATTAGCATTCAAACATCTAATGTGACAGGTGTTAAACTTTACCACTAGTGAGCCAAACAGGCCCTAAGTTCAGAATATGGTTTCTACTTTTGCTTTGGGTAGGTCAACATACTTAGCATATCTTTTGCATATCTGGTGTTTATGCTGACCAGACAATTTCTTTCATATGATGTATGTTTGCACACAATTTAGAATGTCACAGTTAATATAAGATGTTCCTTTTCTTCCAAAAGAAGATTTTGTTGCTGAGCCATTCATGCCAAGTTCATCGACTTTTGTTAGTTCTTTGCCTATGTCGACAACTCGACATATATATTTTGCAGTAGCCTACTACCACCAATGCCATTGCAAGGTGCACTTCTTGACTGGCTAGCTATCAACTGTCCGTGGTTCTCATAATTTTTTGTAAGCAGGTTAAAATCCTAATCCTCCCCATTTTTCAGATTTTAATCTTAGCATATTAGAAGCTTCAAACAAATATGAAATGAATTTCAAGTTTATTCACTCAGATTCTATTTGAAATGATGCACATATTTAGCTTTCTTAATCTCACTGATTATAGGTTGTACAAAGAAAATTTATATTTGACTTAAATTCAAGTTACCACCTATCTTTTAAGGACAACAACCTTTTGGAGAGATCTTATACAATCTTAAAATGTATCATATGAGTTTAATCGAGAATGTATGATTCACCATGTATACTTCCTATCAATTTTCATGGCTGCATTGTACTCCGATTTGAGAGATTAGTAGGCTAGGCCGGTTGATCTTGATGTAAACATTCCTACTGATTTTAGGGGAGGCTTGGTTGTTGGTATTGAAAGTTTTCTTGAGTAGACTAATTTAAAGCAATTGATGCAAGTCATGAGTTGGCACCGAATTCTTATTATACAGCTGATAGACATTCTTTGTCCAGAAGTTTTTCAGGTAACCAGTCACATTCAGTGCTCTGTCTTCTTTAGCAACTAGCATCTCGTTCGTTTTTGTTCGCGGCTCACGAGGGCGACAGAATGAACAGAAGGTTATATTTCCTGTTGCAGAAGCATCTACCGTCTTACACTGGAGATTTACGACTGGGTGTAGGGGAAACGAGGAGCGAGTTTTATTTTTATCCGTTCATCCTTCCACTCTACGTAGTGTAATTCAGTTTTTATTTGCCCGTAGCCATGCACGGTAATGATCCCACGGGGAAAACAGCAGCAGCGCGTGGACTGGCGCCGGCCCATGATCCCTGCTACGTCCCCGCCCGGGCCGGCCCAAATATGCGCCCCACTCGTTGCCAAATAAAGAAACTTCTGCTGTGCTGCTCCCAACCCCACCACCATCCAGTATTTATAGCCTCCTCCCCCCTCTCCTCCACCCCTATTCCTTCTTCCCATTACTGCTGCCTCACCAACGGGGAGAGAGAAGGGAGAAATTAAAAAAACAAAATCAAACCAGAGAGCGGAGATGAACGGTGGTGTGGAGGAGGCGAGCGCGGAGGGGGAGGGGAAGGGCGGCGTCGGCGGCGGTGCTCGTGGTGGCGAGATGGGGACGGCGACAGAGGCGGTGGCGGCGGTGAGCCTGGAGGCGCTGCGGAAGCGGATGGCGGACTTCGCCAGGGAGAGGGACTGGGAGCAGTTCCACTCCCCTAGGAACCTGCTCCTCGCCCTGGTCCGTCCCCCCTTAGTAGTAACTCTTTCCTGTTCTCTTTTAGGAGAATCCTGCTCTGAAATTAAATAGCAAGTTTAATTAGTTTTGGGGTTTATTGGGGGTTCTTGATTCATTTGATTCATGCTGCTCCGCGATTTTTTTTAAATAAAATGGGGATAATAAGGATGGGTGTAGGCGGTTCAGTTCTTGCTCAGAGAAGAGAGAGAACGATTGGGCGCAGAAAAGCCTTGCCGTCCTTGCGTCCGGCCGTCATCCCCGTAGTTGTCAGGTCCGCCCCCCTTTTTGTTCTCTTCCAGTGACACATTGCGATGGGCTGCTGTCCTGGTCAAAATCTCACACGAGGCGTGTGGTTTCGCTCATGGGGAACATAGGGGGATGAAGAGGGTACTAGTAGAAAGGGGAGGCACTCAAACTCAAGAATCGAAACCCTTGGTGAAGTGATCCCGTGATGTGGGATGCCTTTCGTTTTCTGATAAAAAATATGGGCGGTCAAATGAAATGCTAGACCTGTTGGTGTCGCAGGGAAGACTTCATTGTAGTGGCTAGAAACCTAGAATGCTGATATGTACGGACCAAACAGTGAAGTGCAGTCCTTTTGGGGGAAAAGAGTGATGCGCTACATCGCATCACCTTTAATGTTGGCATGTATGGACCAATGGTCCAAAATGCATGTATGCATAATTCGGTTTCATGACATTTTCAGTAGCAGCAAACTTTATTAAGGGGTGTTACATCTGCCAAGATTATGGAGTTCATATAGATGTCATATGTCTCATAGCAACTCATTTTCCATTTTACGTTTAACAGTCTAGCAGGGATATGCATGGATGGCTGTATTTCTTTCGGCAGCTATAGCTTTTAATTTTTGATGATACTGGAAATTCAGCTTGTCATATGAAAAGTTGGTTGGTGTAAACCAAACTAGAATCTGTTATGCTGCGGCGTTCGTGTTTCATAAAAATCTAGTTCATCATCTTGTGTCTAATACCTTCTGAAGCTGTTTATAGGATCGCCAAAATGTTCATGGTTTTCCTTTGAAGAAAAGAGCATTAGACTCATCATCTGTTGTCTAACATCTTCTGAAGTTGTTTAATGGATCACCAAAATGCTTATGATTATCTAGGCAATCCACCCAAAACAAGGTGTTTGGTAGGAGAGATTAAAATTTTCTATGAACATTTATGTTGGCTTATTTACAGGGCAAAATGGAAAATAAAATGTATAAACTTTCATTTTATCAGTGTTTTCTTATGGATCATGTGCAGGATTTTCTATTAACCTTTCCACTAGTATTTTTACATTTATGCGAGGGAAATGACTGGATACTAGTTGGCACTTCGTTATTATTTTCTTTGCAGGATATGAAATAAATCTAAACAATATATAGAACAGCTGCTGCTTTCTCCAACCTATCCAACCTAAAAACGACATAAGCCATCCATCATCCATTCCAGAGCAGGTTCTCCCAGAGAGAGACTGCAAGAGTACAGCAGACAAAAAACAAATCCTCAATCCTGTGTACCTGGGAGTAGATGCCAGTACACATCCTTCTGCAACGTTCTCTTTCTATTGTCTTTTCTTTTCACCATCAGATTATCCAAATCAACAGTTTGAACGAGTTGGCCTTACCCAAGATGCCCACTCGGCTGCACCAGATGCCCACTCGGCTGCACCAGATGCCGATTTGTTCTGCTCCTTCTGTACTCTGGTGTTGTGGTGGGGGCTAACAAAAAGTATATACAGCACACCTTTGTGCCCAAGTGTTGCCCAGCTAGGAGATGCCCATGATGGGCGATGTGGGAGCAGTACCAACTAGCTCCTGGGCCTAGTCAAGCTAATTGGCACCCAGCAGAACTTTTTTCATGGATTTTCATGTCCCTTATCATGCGTCCTTGCTTCACGGTTGTGCAGGTTGGAGAGATGGGGGAGCTATCTGAGATATTCCAATGGAAAGGGGAGGTGCCCAAGGGGCTGCCAGGCTGGGATGAGGCCGAGAAGGAGCACTTGGGCGAGGAGCTTGCCGACGTGCTCCTCTACCTGGTCCGGCTGTCGGACATGTGTGGAGTCGACCTTGGCAAGGCTGCCCTGCGCAAGATGGAGATCAATGCACGCAAATACCCAGTTGGCCAGTGCAAGGGCTCATCCAAGAAGCACACCCACTATGGCTCCACTAACAGTGTTACCGCTAGCGCCAGGGACAATGTTAACACCATGAACAAGGAGGATAACAATGGAGTCTAAACAGACCCAGAGATCCTTGAATGGTTGGCTGGTCCCTGCGTTACATGATCTAGGTTAAGTGCTGATGAAAGAGGGATCCTCTATTTTGGTGGTAAATGAACAAGTATGTGGGTTCAAGTTCCACTAGATATTAGATGGCTAAAGAACCAAGTGTTAACCATAATGCTTTGTAGGCTACATATCTAATTGGACTGGCATTTAGCTTCTGCTGTTTCAGTTATGCAGCTGCATATGATGCAAAAGCAAATCTGGCTACTATTTACTTGCAGTAGTAGTACTACTGACATTGCTTTATGGTGCAAAGCTGCTTTCTGACAACTTTACATCTTGCATATGATGAAAAGTTGTCAATGGAGACTATGCATGGTATTGACGCTCTAGTCCTTGTATCAGTACAAATGAATGAAGATTATTATGAGATCTTTATGAACAGAGTCTGTCAAGTGGACCTTACATGTCCAAGTTCAGCAAGCTTTGCTGGTAAGTGGAGTCAAATGGATGCTGCTCCATATACTTACTGCTTGGGGGACCGCCGGACTGAAACCACTGGGTGCAAATTGTGGGGCTTTTTTCTGGGTGTTCTGAATGCTGCCAGGTTACCTGAATTTAACAGGTCCTGATCAACAATTTAAGGATGGGTTGTCTCCTTCCAAATGAAATAAATGCCAAAGTGTTAGTGTGATTCATGTAATGTGGAGGCGCATTTTTGTATTGTTATGATTCATTTGGAAGAAGGTTATGTAGATTTCTGGCTACAGTACAATCAGGGCGTACATGATGAAATGTAAAGATTTGATACTTCATGGATCCTGAACTATCCTGCAGGGGATATGATTTGGAATGTTCTAGGCTTCTAATACTGCTGTTGCATATGAAATGTTAAACCAAGCTGCTATCTACATTAATAATGCTACTGCTGTATTGCATATTTATAGGTTATTAATTATGCTGCTGACAGAGGTTTAGGTTTAGTACAGCAGACGTTGGTGGCATTACCTACCCTACCCTCCTATTCAGAAATCTTGGCGTTGAACGCGCAATCGCTGCGCAGGCCTGTTCGCTGCAGCTCTTTTCAGCGGCTGCAGCTGTGCCTGTACAGCCCAGCTGTTGGCTGATCATTGTGTAGCCTAAAATCAAACTGAAAACGACTAGCATTTCCCGTCTGGAAGTCAATCATATTCATATCCAACTAGAGAGACTGTGATTGTATAAAGGATAAAGGATATGGCAATTATTTTGCTTAGTTATTGTATCGTGTAGCTGCAAAGATATGACTGAACTTGATCAAACTTAGAATAATCTGTCTTAGAACAAACTCAAGGAGGAGTTTCTCGCAGCAGCTGATTGAAAACCCCTGATAATAATAAAGTTTGGTGATACTAAATTGTAGCCATCGTGGGGACGCCAAAAGTGTTCTCTGTTGAGATGAAAAATTAAAGGAGCTAGCAGCAACACGGGGACATGCTGGGCCCGCTGTTCCTTGGGCTGGATACGTGGGCTGGAAAGGGAGGTGATGTGGTGGCATTCGGGAGACAAAAAGCTCGCCGGGGTGCTTATCCGCTTATCTGCTGTGCTTCTCGTCGTGGGGACGTGATCATGGCGAGTCCTGTCAGCTGGGATCTCGCCGCCGATCTGCTCGGTTGTTGATGAAGATGACGGACATGGAGCTGGGATTTGACGGCATTGGGAATTGTTCATCCCTGCCCTGCCCACCGTCGGCAACCTGCTAGCAAGTGTGAGGCTTAAAAGAATGCATTTCTAGCTATGTCTATAAGTTAGAAATGCACTCTTTTTCAGAACAGATAGAGCTCTCCATGGCAATTGCAAACAAAAACTGTTTTAAACAAGCCGTTGCTGATGTGGGGGTGACAGCTAGCAATAATCCTGCAGGCCGACTTGAACTTCCAAAATAAAAAAAAGGTTTCTTGTGCGTTGGAATGCCAATTTTGCCTCGCCAGGTGGCATTTTGTGGGGGTGACAGCTCCACATGATTTGATTCACCAAATTTCCTGTGAAACATCAATTCCATCGCGGGTAAGATGCCTATGCATCGACCTAACAGTGGGAGATGGATGAGCAACGAATGCACTGTTAGAGTATGGAAGAAGACAGATGGCCAGTCGCTATATTTTGATATGCTTCCTGATGCCTCTCCTTCCCTGGCCGATGAAGTGCACGCACGCGTAAAACGATGCATGAGCCAGCATCACAGCCTACCCAATTGTTGATACCTTACAACTAGGGTAAAGAACGCTGCTAAGCTAGTAGCCTACTACTACCACAATAGGTCCCAAGAGGTATCCATGCTTGTGCTAGCTGCATATATAAGCCAAACCAGAAATTAAATGGGATAAGGAATGGCGACAGAGAAAGCAAGCAACAACCATATATTGAGAGGTTGAAGTATAAAGAGGCCTTGTGAGGCAATGAACTCTGGTTGGTGTATTAGATGGGAGAAGTGACCGCCATTGATTGTGTTTTCTTTGTTTTTTGAAAACGGAGGCATCTCCCGGCTGTACAAGTGCACACACTTGGACATTTTACTAGAGATTTTTCAGCTATCCAGCTGACATTAAGGGAACAATATAATAAAGGTAGCTATGTTAAGGAAAGCAAATGAAGTCGATTATTAATCCTCCACCTATTCTTGGCGAATAACTCTATGTAAATAGTATGGTATGGTCCTAGATTAGATGCTGGAATCAACAAAAACTACCAGCATTAAAGTATTATCCATTTCTTTTCCAGATATAAACTAGTGGTGACATGAGAATCAACTGTCAGAGTAGTTGTAGGCAACACTTTGTACGAATTCAGCCCAGCTGTCAGAACAAATGCAAGTTCTCCGCGTGAGTTTGGGCTCCACATACACGTGAGCGAGACGAATCAAAGTTCTTGAGAGGACTAGGGATCGATGTGCCCCATAACCAGTTGGGTGCAATGAAGCTCTGCCTCTTATGTGGCGCGCTGCTCAATTGAGTCAATCAAAATTACATAATACTTGAGGAGGATATGCAAAAGCTAAGCCAGCAAATGATCCTTGCAACTTGCCCGCTGGGATCTCATATTCGATCTGCTTGGTTATTGAACTAGCTAGGTGGCTCTTGGAGTAAGGATTTGACAGCAATTTGTTCCTGCTGGCTAGAGAAGTGTGAGTGTAGTGCCACACCAGAGATAGTATCATGTGCGCTTATGGGGTTCTTGGACATTTTCCTTGAGAAAATAATTGAATATACGCGTTGACACGTATGATCAAGTTTTCCATGCATCCTCTTGACACGTCGTAGGCTCCTGATATGATGGAGCTATTAAAACCCTGAGCAGTATGACAGTTGCAGGTGAAAGGATGAATCAGTATATAGAAACATTGTTCTTGCATGTCTCCTGCGCTTCTGGTGCCTGAAAAAGGAGGAAATTTCCAGGCAACATTTCAAATCGGGTGGAGGTTAGTCTTGCGAGATGCCGTCAGCCAGTTGCCACGGTAGCTGAAAGAGCTATGGCTCCACTTGGATAAGCATTCCCTAGAGGTCATAATCAATTGTGCTTTAAGATCCATAAATTTCTCTCAAAGAGGACGGCTAAGCTTTAAAGCAAGCTGAATTAACGAGAAGATTACTAGTCAGTATTGCACCATTCAGATACAGCACGAGGGTAGTGTTTCTAGATTAAGAAAAAAAATATTCCGGCCTCAACACTCAGTACTTGGAACATAGATAAAATATTGTACTTAGACAACCTTACGCTTCCAAAGCGCATATTACAAGACATTGAAAATGCCATACAAATACAAGAAAAGACCCTAAGCTTTGATTATGTTCCTAAACTTCCATCCGAAATTACTGAAGAATTTCGTGATAGCGACCTCCAAGGTATGCATCCCTTCTTTAAATTTAACCTCCCTTCCTCTTTAGAGAGGAGCGACCAGCACGAGGATAGTGTGATCTAACAATTCATTGTCATTGGAAGGTAGCCGCAACAAGTGAAACTGCATCGTTCTGTGCAACCACACATTGACATAGGTACTTCAGCCAAATCTCCACCGTGCCAAACCATCTACAATACAAACACCATCCCTGAAATAAAACCTCCATCATGATGCTATATATACCCGAGAACTCGTGAATGTTCTTGAAACGCAGGGGATGAGCAGTGCCCAGTTGAGTGCAAGGCCCATTATATTACTTATCGGATATGTCTATCCCTCACCCAAATGAATTGAAGGGCTTCTTTACTCGAATTTCTCAGCCATTAGATCTAAAATCAGTGACTCGGATCAACTCCTTCTCTCTCTATCTTATCTCCTGCCCACCCCTGACTCCCCCACCAACCCGGCAACCCCACGACGCTCCCCCCTGCCCGGCTCCGGCGGTTGAACGCCACCACCTTCCATTGCCGCCGACACTAATCGGCTGAAGGTGTACGCCCCCGCCGCCTCCACCACAATGGCGGGCGGCGCCCTCGCCACCTCGCCATCCCGCCCACCCACTGCAACCACCACCGGGGCGGCGAGCTCCCGAGCGGCAGCCGCCTTCTTGCTGCCTCCCCTGCCACGCCACCGCCACCGTCGGCTACGTCACCCCCCCCCCCCCCCCCCCCGGCCCCGGCACCGCCCCAACCGCCCGGCAGGCGGCGCCCCCGCCACCGCGCCTCACCCGCCCTCGCGCCCGCCACCTCCGCCGGGCCGGCCTAATGCTGCCCGGCCTTTCCCTTTGGGCTGTCGGTGAGCACCCCATCCCCAAAAAACCCCCAAACCCCGGAAAACTCCAAACCTCTAACCCCGGCGCCCCTAATCTCACCGGAATTTGGCCGGAGTTGGAGAAGGAAGGGGAAATGGCATGCAGATCGGGAGGAAGAAAAAAAATAGGTGAGGAAGAGCTCTGTTTCACCCGGGTGAACTATAGCTTTTCCTTACTTATCTATCCAGGAGGCGGGAGGTCTCGGTTAACTTGTCTTAGCACATGGGATGCCAATTCGGCAGGCTTGCATGTGCGGACTTGTGGATGGTCGGCAAGCTAGTGAACCCTCAAAGGTTGAAATTCCCCTCACATGCTTCCTGATTTCTCTCATTCTAATCAATACATATGCATGTTTGGCAGTTTCAGACACGAACTTTCATAGTTTCATGGGGTGGAGTTGGGATGTATATAAGGGTGTAGTAGTAGCAGGTAGGCTATAAAACAGACATGCGATCGAATATGCCATGACCCTGATGGACTTGGTAGATGAAACCATTCATTTGTATGAGAGGCACTTTCTAGCTCGTAGCATGCTATCTTTAGCCTCGTATGAAGGGGCCTCGTATGGACTTACAAGGATTAGTAGAGAATTGAAGAAAATGAAAAGAATATAATTTGATAGGAGTGGTTCTACACATGTAAGGCACGTGGTCAACTGCATACTACGAATACTTTCTTTCAAAGCATATCAAACTAGATGGGAAGGATGTTAATTATCACATTCCAAAGTATTATGCAGTTGATGCACCAGACCAACTTGATCATGGAAACTAGACGTACAGTAGTACCAAACATTGTGATCACCCTTAGCCTTATTTCATTTATATCGCTTGAAAATTTGGAACCATGGTTGCGGTGTCTCCCTATGCACGCCCACCATCAACTGAACACATTGCGCGGTGTTTCCAGACTCATTGCAGCCAGGTAATTGCATGATCCAAGTTTTCCATGCATCCTCTTGACATGTCATAGCCTCCAGATGGAGCTATTATAGAACCCTGAGCAGCATGACAGTTGTAGGAGAAATAAAGAACGAACAGGTTACAGGTATATAGAAACACTGTTCTTGCATGTCTCCTGCGTTAAGGTGCCTGAAAAGGAGGAAATTTTCAAATCGGGTGGAGGTTAGGTTTGCGGCTTCTGTGGTCAAGCAATTCCAATGAGGATCTAGTCTTGCGAGATGCCATCAAACAGTTGCCACGGCAGCTGAAAGAGCTATGCCTCCACTTGGATATGCATTCCCTAGAGATCATAATCAGTTATGCTTTAAGATTCATAAATTTGTCTTAAAAGAGGATTGCTAAAGCAAGCTGAATAAATGAAAAGATAACTAGTAAGTATTGCACCATTCAGATGGCTGCACGAGGGTAGTGTGTGATCTAATTAAACAGTTCATTGTCCTTGGAAGATGGCTGCAACAAGTGTAAAACTTCATTGTTCTGTGCAACTACACATTGACATAGGTACTTCAGCTAATCTCCACTGTGCCAAACTATATATCCTATGCTATGAAATTACTCTGACATAATTCTACAATGCAGACACCATTCCAGAAACAAAACAACCTAAACATCCATCATGGTGCTATATATACCCAGGAACCTGAATGTTCTTGACATGATAGACCTTTTCTTAATAATCTTTTCAAGTGTAAGATTACTCGCCAGCACAAGTAGTGTTTTCCTTAAATTGGTTGAGTTGAGGATCTTGATGGCAAAGACACAATCGATGAAGAATGTTAGCATGGAGACAGGGATGTGGATGGAAATATATATAGGCATGTAGAAGTGCATACTGTGAATAAATGTTTAAAATTTTAGCCTAATTGTTCACGTGCTTATTAGCAGCCCCCCAGCTACTCCATGTTGAGAGGTCGCATGATTTACTTTTGAGTTTCTAAATATAAAAGTTATTCACAAAGCAAGTCCAACTAAACATTTTTACAGTCTCTGTACATGTATTTACTTTAGCAATCTTTTAGCCACAGAAGCTTCTTAAAAGACACGGTCTCAAAAATTTACAAAGCATCGCACTAACGGCGAACTCTCGTCTTGCAGAACGCAAAACATATGTTTTTACAATTCATCTTGACACGGTGAAAATGAAGCCAATAGTTTTTAAGGTTTTGTTCTCATGCCCAAGTGCACAACAGGTTTTGCTCCCAGGCAATCAGCAGCAGATAGAGAGAACTCATCGACTCCACAGCAGGGACCATGCCCGAATTTCATTACTCTCAACAAGCAGTGAAATTACAGAGTTTTGAAACCGACCGAAAGATTCACACCGGCATTTTTAGGTTACGGCTACTTAGTTGACCAGATCCGAGCTAGAACACGAGCAGGTCCTAAACGAGCATGGAGCACAAAGAGCCCCCAAAACGCCTTGTCCAGGCAAAACATGGCCACACCGGACCAGCGCGAGTAGAACTCATGGACTAGCGGAGTAGAAGGCATCATTGGTGTGGTTAGCTAGCCAAAAGCCTTAGAGAAAACATGTCCCAAGGTCGATAGGTCACCGTGGACAGATGAAAGATTGGATGAACAAGTTTTGGTTTGGGAGGGATACAAATATAAAAAGCAGGGCACTCATACCAATTTGTGCATGTCGTATGTTTTCAACTCGGAGATGTATACCTGACACCGCTCATTCCAAAGCGTATTGCTTTGTCGCAGGAGCAACATTTTTTTGGTAATCTGCTCAGTCAAATATGTAAATAACTTAACATGAGTAAAAGAAGTTTGTAGCTACTGGGCCGGAAGGGTCCAGATGACACCTGCTATTTAAAAGATTGAAGGAGTTAACAGAGTGGTCACACCCTCACAGGCAACCAGTTACCAGTATGTATATTTAAGCAATGTAGGTGATGGCAACTGAAGGACGGTTGCATATATATGATGATTTTCTTTCAACACTAATTTTATCCAGTATATTTGATGATTTAAGGCAAGTAATGTAGGTGTGAATCAACAGCTAGTATTATCACTTAGTCAACAATGCAATAGTTTTATCCGACCATAATCACGCACTCTAGCTAAAAAAAATATAATCAGAATCCATTCCTCAGAAAATCAAATTTTATTGCTGCGAACATGCTTTTGCATCTCCATTCACAAAAAGATGTTGGTTCATGTCTTTACCGAGCCATATAGTTTCTTGTAGTACTACCAAAATAAAAACCACAAAAATACACATCACTGCCAGTTACAAAATCGGCATCATTGCCCGATTTGGAATCGGAGGTAGGATGATGATCAAACGTACGGACCTCTATCCCTGCCCTGTGACGATAGATTTGAAAATTGCACAAAGAAAAAGGTACCATCAGGTTGTCCCACTGCTGTTAGCTTAGCTCCATTCTCTGCACCGTGGCCGTCCTGCCACTGTCAGGCTCGATATTGGTTCAGGACGGCAGGGCTACTGGTTGGTTCAATAGGTCCACTCAAACCAGTGCCTTCGCCCGTCGATCTTGATCTTGCTTAGGTTGTTGCAGAAGCCCTGGTGGGACTCAGAAAATTTGGTAGGATGAGAGGGTAGGAATATTTCTTGACCCAGTTCATTGCTGGTTCTTAAGAAAAACAGTTCTATCAAGAACATGTAGTGGTAAGTTCTGCATCACTGCCATTTTTTTAAGCTGATTGTTTCCAAGATCTATATCAGGGAGAACAAAGGAATCAAGCTGATTATTTTCTGATTATTTTTTGAGCTGATTATTTCCAAGATCTATATCAGAGAGAGAAAAAAGAGGGAGAAACCTACGTGACCCCTAATGACCGTGACTTAACTGCCCATTAGGAGTCCGTTTCCATTTCCCCTCTCCCGTGACAAGGTCCTGCGGCACCTTACTCTTTCTTTTTTTTCTCCCCACGATACCCCACTGTTTTTTCCCCTTGACCGAGACCTACGACCTCTACTACATCTGCTGCCACCGAAGAACTAGAGGAGAGAAACGAAGAGGAAAAGGAAGAGAAGGGAAGGAAAAGAAGGAATAGAAGGGGAGGAGAAGTGGCTGCACAAACCCTAGGCTTTTGGAGGATCAAGGTGAGATGGTTTTGATCTAATCCTCTATTTTTGGATGAGATTTAGTGCCTGTAATTTGCCTTCCTCGTTGGATTAGTGGGGGGATTAGAGATGGATCTCGTGATTAGTCTCAGCTAGCTGACAGATTCGGCAGTCTCTGTTCCTCCTCGATTATGGCCATGTTACAGTCCGAATTTATTTTTCCACCTAAATAAGTTTTTGTAAAGGACTCAAAGGTCTTTCCACGAAGTCCTAGATCATAATTTTTGGTCATATGGTTTAAGAGATATTGCAGTTCAAAATTGGCTGTATTGTTCTGACGAGTTTCTGAACAGTAATAGATCTATTCAGTTTTAAGGAACCTTAGAGGCAGAATCAGTTCAGCCAATGAATACCAAAGTTTTAGGATTTTTAGTAATCTTTCCAGAATGGTATAGATAATAATTTTTGGTTCGCTAGAACTCCAGATATGAAATTCTAAAGTGGACTATTAGTTTTGTGTTGTCAGATTCAACACTCGAGGTTGCTACAATAATTAATTAATCTTAGTGGTTTTTAATGCAAAGATCTATATAACCAAAGTTATGGAGGATACAATTGTGCATTCTCTGGTAAAGTTTCATAATTTTTGGGTGAGTGGTTTAGCAGATATCAAGGTTTTACCATCGATTATTAGAAACTCAAGACAGATTCTATAGTCTGAATTGAACTGAAGATTAGGAATGTTTGCTTTATGAATAAAAATGTTTTGACTAGTGAAATTGTTTTAATTTCTCTGTAGTTTCTAAAAATATATTTATTTACAAGCATTGCTTTTGTAGATTAAAAGATAAAAAAAGAGAAGTGTTGCTGCTCTTGTAGGATGATTGTGGTTTTGCCGATTTTGTCTTTTTGTCATGTTTGAGGGTTCCGGATGTAGGAGTGATATACCTATTATTTGTATGTGCTTGTTTGAGTTGTATGTACTGAGTTCACGATGATCAACAGGTGGTGGTATTGCTCCGGATCGTGCCTAGTGCCGTTTGCATCATCGCTACAACTTTGACTTGTGGTTTATTCTACCTGCACATTAATAAATTCAGAAGCTTAACCAAAGAAATATTCCTTTACTAAATATTATGTTATTTGTTAAATTACTTTAATGCCTGTTCTATAATAATATTTGTGGTTGTTTACTCCATCATGAGGTAAAAGGTATGTTTAAGTATGTGGTTGTATGTGGCATAAGTGGTAAGCTTACTTGCAGTTGCACCATATCATTGCATCATATTGCAATTCGTGGATGTTGCCACTTGCTAGCCGCGACCGTATCGGTACAGTATCGTACGTTGCCTGAGGAGGGGTACGATGCAGCTTCATACCTTGTTGTGTACGGAGGCAGTGGACATGGCATATGCATTGCATTTGCACTCGTTGTAGTTTATATATTTGAGTATTATGCATCAACATGGAAGTGGATATGAGGTCTTGATCATCTGAAGTTAATGTGCGGTTGCGGTTTATTCTTTTTTTTCTATGAGGATGGCTTTCACAATGATCTCGTTTATCTTATTTTATCATGTATCTATATTTAAATTAATGAACAATGAACCCGTAGATTAAATAACTTGTTAAAGCAGTTTGCTTGTTGAGATTTATTCTCACACCCCTTTGTCTTTCCAGGTGCTTAAGTGGATGCTTTGCTTGAAGGGATGGGATGGTTCACGTCTTCACATATTTGCTACTTTCCTTTTATAATAATAATGATACATTTGTCTTGCTGTAATGAACATAGAGTAGACCTTGTGGTGACCCCTTGTGCTTTCTTAATAATGAGTGTGGTTGATCTTTGTTAATTGTTATCTTGTTAAATTGCTCTTTAAATGCTGGTGTGTGGTTTATGTTTACGCTGTTGCTTCCGCGTTTACTCTGTTTTGGGGGTTATGCTATCGAGTTTTGTACTCCAGCATGTGGGAAGGGTCTTTTAGTGACATCTTGAGCTTTGTGGCACCTGGGGTGTTACAATAATAGTATTAATATATTTTTGATTTAGATGTTCTATATGTAATATTGTAATGCAAAAGTATACCATATAAGTTTTCGAGTTAAATGCACTTATGATGTACTTTTTTATATATGTCTACTACTTAGTTATATAAAAAAGCACTATATCCCCATTACTTAATGTGCCCCCTTTTGTTTTGAAGAAAGGACTGTCTTAGTTATGCAACTTTATTTTCCTAATCATGTTTCTATTTATTCATAGAATACAATCGTTGGACCTATCTTTCAAGAAACGTCCATTAATGCCATTTTCACGTGCCTGTTGTATATCCTTGTGGCGGGTGTAAAACTAACTGAGGTTAAGTAGGCAAATGTGCTTATAATGTTTGTTGAAACCTGCTGCGTCAATGCTTTTGCATGTAGGTGAAATATGCCATAGGATTGGAAGTACGCACATGTGCTAGGCTACAGCGTGCAGCTTGGCTGGAATCCATGTTTGATCTGCTCTACTCAGCATCTGCAGAAAACCCTCTGTATTCTCGACTCGTTGCTTGTCGCTGCCACATCAAGTTTTCAATGCCTCATATATAGATCGAGACCTATATATAGAAGTTTGTACGGTGTAAAAGGCAATTTATATGAGAGGTACGGATTTGTGAATTCGATTGAAATGAAGCTAACAAAAAATTTAAAAGCATGCATTAATTAGTTTTTAAAGAACAAAGACAGGAGTTTTGTGCTGATTCATTCAGGGAAGAAATTAATGGCCGGCTATGTGACATGCATCGACTGACTGGTTTGACATCCCGTCGAACATGCCACAAACACCTTAATGAATCGTATACACTAGCTATAATAAGCTCGATTTCATATGTTAGCCTTATGCCGGTTGCCGCCTGCAATGAGATGTGAACACCACGAAAAAAATATGTTTCTGACAGCTGTAAGCTGATGCCGGGTTATGGTGCACCACAACCCTCACTGGCCGAACCTGAGCAACCATAGAGTCCACTCTTGGATGTGTCGACTTTATGGACCTCAGGACCTGCTGCCGTAGCTACTCATCCAAGTTCTGGTATGCATATGCTATTATACAAAGCAATCCCTACAAATCATACTACTGATTGAAGAACTCTTCTATTGCAGCATGCATTTCAAAACAGATTGTTTTTTTTCTTTCACCATGTTAGGCGCAGGAACTAAACCTGCAAAGTTTCATTTGATTTTAATGTGTGCATATAAGCTTATTTGTCATGTTAGGTAGCACTCTAATTTGCTAAGGTAAAAATATACTTTTCAAGTCGATATTTCTTTCCAATAAAACTTCACTTGACAACTTAGAAGAGGTGAGTGTTTCGGACATTTTCCCTTTCAGTTACTGCAAAACTTTTATGTGTAGATGAACATCCTGTGTCCTCGTGCGACTGAACTGGACATACAAACCAATTATTCCAAACCACGTCTATCTGTGCTGCATGCATGTGCCACATTCTCAGCAAACCCAAGTCACCTCTAGTCCCGGTTGGTAAAACTAACCGGGACTAGAGGGTGTGCCACTCCAGGTGAGGGACAGGGTCCTTACCAACCGAGAGTAAATGACCCCCTTTAGCCCCGGTTGGGTTTTCTAATCGGGACTAAAGTCCTACTTAAAACTTTAGGTGTCACGCCATGCAGGCGCCTGCATGGCGCCTGTAATTTCATGCATCACGTACGTACCCCTTTAATTAACCTTTAGTAGTTGCAACTTTTTTATAATGAAATCAAACTAGTATTTATACAATTACTATATATACAATCCTTAATATATATATAATTCTTAGCATACTATACAAATCTTAGCGTATTATACAAATCAAAGTATCTACGATCTTCCTGTCGAGGTGTTGCTCGAAGCATCTAATTTTCGTCCATCGTAATAAAATTCTCCTTGTAGATTTACCATCTCGTCCACCAGGAATCCAATGAGATCTTCACATATTGTCGCTACTCTTTCCTTCTTCAAGATTCCATGTTGAATATTTAACCTCTATAATTTGGAAACATGTGAATTTTACACACGAACAATTAAATATAAGGAGGTAGAAAATAATTAACTATTTATAGTTTTATTTTACGTACTTTATAGTTGTACGGCGGCGTCTTTCCCTTGGATCCCACAAAACTGTGCATGTGCTCAAGACGTAGTAGCCATATAGATTATTCCCGGGTTCCTGTCTTAAACACTTCAGTGGGGAAAAAACAAGTTATTTAATATATTCATGTTATAGAATGTACAAAATGTGCAGACTTCATACATACCGGGAAGTCTGTGTTCCATGTAAGTTTTTTTTGAATGGACCTTTGTGTGTCCTGATGAATTGTCTACATGTGCTGTGGATTAAAATAATGAATGATATAGTGTTAGGTGAAAATTTAGGAAACAAACTTTTACATAGAGATAAAAGTCCAGAATTATTACAAGCCTAGCATGTCTTGGTACTCCACCAGATCTTTCCTCAACAAATTGAAGACAGTGACGTGGCTTATTTCAGGCTCAATTATAATGAGGATCCAGTGGTAGCTGCATACGTAAATGTTCATATATATTAGAGCTAACTAACATTAATCAGTTAAGGAAAAAGAAAACGAAAATAGATGTTATACACACACTTACTTGAAGTTGTATGGAAGTAGTATGAAATCCTTGAATTTTTGTTTGTCTGGGAAATTGTATACTTCCACCAAGATTTTGTCTGGCGCATCCTGTATCCGTTTTTGGTTAACTATGGATGGATCCATGAAGTCGACATGGAGGTACGCTTCTTGTTGGCATGTCTGAATTAGCATCCTACATAAAATCGAAGACAAAGTTAGTACGGCGACGCACGCACAAAAAATAATGATATGAGCCAAAATTTTACATTTATATAAACGGACACATATAGAACCCAGGCGCTGATCAGAGAGACGTCTAGGGCATCATGATGGTACACTTCGTATATATCCTTGAATTCTAGACACAGGACTTTCTCGCCTTCACCGTAAAAATCTATCAGTTTTACCTTAAGGCCGAACATCTCCCTCGAATCAGCGGACACCTTCATGTACCATTGATGGAACTTGTACATCTTTGTTGATAGCTTCGGTACCAACTCAGGCCTTACTAGAGGCTTGCCTAGCTCAAAGGTCCATCTCAGTTCAACTGGTAGTGTAGCTAGTAGCTCAACTTGTCCTGGACATTCATCAAGTCCCATACCTGTTTCTTTCATGAATTTCAATACTTGTCCTTCTTGATCCAAGGGCATTGCTGCTATGTTTTTAGCATCTTTTTCTGGTAGATGCCCGAGGTTGGGGACAGCACCACTGGAAGATGACTTTTCTTTCTTTTTTTTGCTCTCATCAGCCTTGACTAACGCCCGTTCGTAGTTCGATAGTAGTGGTATGCTCTTCTTGGCTTCTTCTTGCATCCTATTAAAAAAATTAATTCTCTTTGATCTACTGGCAGTGGCTCCATCTCCCTTACTTTTTTTCTTCAACCTATTTTTTGAACCACTCCCTGGTGACTCCATCTCTCTTACTTTTTTTTTCTTCAACCTATTTTTTGAATCACTCCATGGCCTCTGCTTGGATTTCGGCCCAACGTTCTGCATGAGTCATTACCTTCCAGCGTTCCTCATGAGTCACTTCAGACTCCTTTGTTTTCTTCTTTCTCTGTCCTGGCTTGGGAGGTGGTGGTCGCGACTTCTTAAGTGGTGCTGCAGGCTCCTTGCTTGGGGCTGCTCTTAGTCCCAGCAACTGTGATCGGGGAGGGGTGTTGTTGTCATTGTTGTCGCTCCCACCACTAGGATGTGGTGGAGATAGAGACCTTGATCGAGCAGGAAGTGACGGTCCTAGGGGTGACAACGGTCCTGGAGTAGGTTGTGCTGGAGATGACGGTCTTGAGCTTTGAGGAGATGGTTGCTGCTAGGGATCTACGGGGAGCGGTCTTGAGCTCTGAGGAGATGACTCCGTGTCAGGGGTGATGATTTAGCGTTTGCGCCATAGAATGATCCCGTGAAGTGTATCTCCTAGTGTCCTTTCCCCGTCGCCTCCCGGGAGGTCGAGCTCTAAGCCTTCATATTGGCTATCAGTGAGCTGCTATAGGCTGATGCTGGCGTAGCCATGTGGAATCTCCATGCCATAGCTTGTCTACCCTGCAGGATTGGTAAGGCACTCCCGTACACCACCTGTACATATAGTAGAAATAAAGAAGTTATTAAATTCCGATCTCGAGGCGTGGATCGATTGAGAAGATTGCATAAATATTATGTATAAGTATACCTTAATGGTGAGGTTGCCGACCGGTGTATGTAGTTCACATGAGGTGCGTTGCATGATGGCATCCACAGCGAACCGTTGCTCGTCCATGGGTAATCTTGGCATCTGCAGATCGGGGAGCCCTGTAGAAGCACAGCTGCTCCCGACGCATTTGCTCCGAGAAGGGTTGGTGAAGTTTGGATCCGGCAGTACTCCAGATTGGGCCAACTCGGTAACTCTGTGGGCCACTCGACGATTGATTTTCTCCTACATTCTTACTTGTGAATACACTTTGGATTCTAGCATGCACTGCTAGCTCTCCTTGATCTGTTCCTTTCTTCGCTTGTGGCTTCTGTGCGAGGCGTTGTCTCCTTGGAAAGCAAACTTCCACAGAACGATCCCGAACCCTCGCAACATCCTGGGTGCTTGGGATTCCCAAGGTCCAATGTGAGCTCATCATTCTCTCGGTCCACCTTCAACCTCCCAGCCTTAGCATCTTTAATGTTCTTGATAAGCCTTTCGGCTTTCTGACGTATTGTCTCATTGAAGATCAGCGTCCCATCTTCTTGGCTTAGGAAGCCTCCATGAGCGTAATACCAGTTTTTTGATCGATCGGGCCATTCAATAGTTGCTGGTATGATACCCTGATCGATCAGGTCTTGTTCCATCTTCTTCCATCTAGGAATTGTTGTGTCGTAACCAACTCACCCTAGATGATGATGGTACTCCTTCTGACCAGCATTTGCAGTGTTGGTCTTGACCTTAGTCACACCGTCTTCATTCCTCCTGTATCCGACAAATGCCTGCCAGTGGTCCCTCAACTTTGGCCACACATCGAAATCCAAAGTTTGGCCCTTCTTAATGTAGTTGGCATTCAGCATCTTCTTGAATGTCTGGAATTGTATGGCCTTCTTCCTCAGCATCCATGCTTTCACATCCTTTTCAATATATCCTTCAAAAAATGTGAAATGTTTCTTGACATCTTCCCACAACATATTCTTTTCTGTATCCAAGAGCGCGTATGGAGTAATACTTTTACCCTTCCAATCCCTGATGCTAATGGGCACGTTGTCCCTTACGATTGCCCCGGTCGGACTCACGTACTTTGTTGCCACTTTTTCAGGAGCAACCGACCTGCCCTCTTCTGTGACTTCCGTGATGACAAGCCTTCCATCCATCACCCTTGTACGACCTCGGGACTTCTTACGGTTCGTCGATCCAAAGGGCTAAAAGTTCAAGATTCGTTAGTTAGTACATATTAATAACGAATAAGACATTATAGATGGGGTAAAACATTGGAAATGATATATACCTCGCTAGAACCTTCCGCCACGGTAAGATTTTGCTGGGGCTTGGGTTGTTCATTGCCATTGCCGGAACCTTCCACCACGGCAATGTTTTGCTGGGGCTCGGGCTTTTCATTGCCATAGCCAGACATGTTGAGGAACATGTCTGTCTGGTTACCCTCTTCATCTGTGTACGTTGTGGGAAGGTTGGAGCCACTAGCATCATCAGCAATAACCCGCTCCATTAGATACCTTACGGGTCTCGTCGTTCGCCATCTCAACTACTTTAAACACAGATGAAATCATAGTTACATGTACGTTAAGGTATATATATGAAATCATAGAACAACCATGGAAAAAACAAACTGATTGAAACATACACATGATACCATGCACGAAATGAAACTTACATAAACACTTACAAGAAATACACAAGAATGTCTTGAATGAAACTTAATTACATGAAATGTCTTTAATGTGTTACATGAAATCATAGTTACGTGTACATTAAGGTATATACATGAAATCATAGAACAACATGAACTAAATTATAGTAATTTCTAAAAGTATACAAAATGTATACAAAATTATATTAAGCATCTGAACTAGATTATACTGATTTCCTACTAATCATAGTAATTTCCTACTGAGTTTCAACTAATAATAGTAATTTCCTATTGATTTTTTACTAATCTACTAATTTTCTACAAATTTCTATTAATTTTCTAATAAAAAAAGGCCCTTGCGTCAGCAAGGGCCCCGCCGTACATGCGGGAGCCAGGGCCGGCGTGGGTTACGGTGGCGATGGGGGGAGGGGGCTGTACTGCGGCCGAGGCGGCGGGGCGACGGTGGCCGGGGCGGCGGAGTGGCAATACGCGGGATGAGGAGGCCGGGGCAGCGTAGACGGAGGCGGCGATGAGGACGGAGCCCGACGGTGACGAGAATGGAGGCGGTGATGAGGCGGCGCGATGGAGGCGGCGGTGACAAGGGGGCGTGACGGAGAAGGTGGCGGGCCAAGGTGACGGAGAAGGTGGCAGTCCAAGCGCGGGCGAGGTGGCTGGGGCGGCGAGCGACGGCTCTAGGGGCAACGAGCGACGGCGGACGGGGCGGCGGGCGACGAGGAGAACGATGGACGGTGAGGGAGGCAGACGGGCGGCGACAGAACAGGCGGACGGGAGTGGATCTTGGCGGCGGTGAAAATTTTGCCTAAGTGTTGAAGGGTGGAGGGGGGGTAGAAGACGACTGTTACTTGTACCCCTTATCCCAATTCGTAATTGAACTCAGGATTAAAGGGGGATTTTGTCCCGGGTGCGAATAGCAACCGGAATAAAAGGCCCCCTTTTATCCTAGTTGCAAATTGAAACCGGGGGATAAAAGGGTATTTTTCGATTTTCACCCGGAACGTACCCTTTTATCCCAGTTTCAGTTTGCAACCGGGATAAATAGGGAGTGGCCTTTTGTCCCGGTTGCTATTGGCACCTGGGATAAAAGGGCATTTTCCCATTTTTGTCTCCCGCTTGTTTTTTGAAAATGAATTTTATTTATGTTTTCACCGGATTTCAGAATGCAAAAAATAAAAACTTTACATATTTCGAACATGCAAAAATATATTAAATTAGCAAGTATATTTACAATAACTTTGAATGAGTCATTAATCCTATACTAGTTCTTTTAGCTTCTAAAATAATTATTTTACTGCATCACTATCATCAAGAAATTATTCAATTAAATAATTTCAATGCGTGAAAAAATTCAATTTATGTATGTGGTTAACATTTTTCATATTGATCTAATAAATCTTCACCTCAACTAATTTAAACACACATGAAATCATACATTCGTTGAATTAAAAATTGTATCAAGTGATACATGAAATCATAAAACTTTACAATGTAACTTTACATAAAGGTGAAGGAAATTTAGCGCATTACAATGTAATGTTGAAAAACTTTTTCTTCACGAAAGTTCCTTGGTCATGATCGCAGCGCAAGTACGGAGCCTCTTCTTTGGATAGCAAGATGCTTGGGTCAATTTCAACAGCAAATGGAGGCATGCCATCAATTGATCATAATCATCTGATTTTTCTATTTTGGCCTCGACTTTCGCGATTTTTCTATTACCTGGAAGAACTATGTGGCGCTTTGGCTCCCATGGCTCTTCTGGATTTCTCTTGGGTTTCCTAGACATATCCTTCACATAGAAAACCTGATGCACATCATTGGAAAGTACGAATGGTTCATCATTGTATTTAGTCTTCCTCAGGTCCATTATTATCATTCCGTACTGATCTTTGGTTACGCCAGTTAGCTTTACCTATTTGCAATGAAATAGAGGGATGTACAGCGGTCTGTATTCGAGTTCCCATATCTCCTCTATGAAACCATAATATGACTCCTTGCTACTGTTTCTGTCTATGGCATCTATGCGGACACCACTATTCTGATTCATGCTTTTCTGGTCCTGAACTCTCGTGTAAAATGTATAGCCATTAATCTCGTAGCCTTGGAATTTCACGATTGTGCTAGCAGGTCCCCTGGCTAACCAAGCGAGTTGTGGGTGAATCTCAGAGTTACCCATAAGTTGTTGGCGCAACCAGGAGGAAAAAGTTTCCATGTGGTGACGTGTAAGCCAGGCATCAGATTTCGTCGGGGGTTTTGGAAACTAGCATCTGCCTGTGCTGCTCGATATACGGAGCCACAAAGGATGACTGTTGCAGAACAGTGTAGTGTGCCTTATCGAACAAATTAGTATCATTGCTTAAACTTGATTTCCTTCCAAGGGTGTCCATTCCCCGTAGCCTCCCCTCGTGGGGTGAAGTTGGAACTTCAATCGAGTTAATTGAGTCAATAAAATCAACACAAAACTCGATCACCTACTCTGTTTCATATCCCTTGTCGATGCTTCCTTCTGGACGGGCATGATTAAGAACATAGTTTTTTAGGACTGACATGAACCTCTCGAAAGGCCACATATTATGCAGGTATACTGATCTGAGGATACTAATCTCTGTTACTAGGTGAACCAGGAGGTGCGTTATAATATTAAATAAGGATGGTGGAAATACCAACTCAAAGCTGACAAGACATTGCACCATATCATTCTATAGCTTTGCTAGCTTGGATGGATCGATTGCCTTCTGCGAAATCGCATTGACAAACGTGCATAGCTTTACGAGCGGCAATCGGACATTCTCTGGTAGAACACTCCTCAATGCAATCGGAAGCAACTGGGTCATTAACATGTGGCAGTCATGGGCCTTGAGATTTATGAACTTCTTTTCTTTCATATTTATTATTCCCTTTATATTCGAGTAGTACCCAGACGGGACTTTCATACTATTGAAGCATTCAAACATGCTATCCTTCTCTTCCTTGCTGAGAGTGTAACTGGCAGGACGTAAGTAGTGATGTTCGTTATCTCTGTTTTTTGAATGTAGGTCATCTCGTTGCCTCATGGCTTTTAGGTCCTGTCGTACTTCCAATGTATCTTTTGAGGTTCTATAAACACCCATGAAGCCTGACACGTTCACGCAAAGATTCTTTGTCAGGTGCATCACGTCTATTGCGTTGCGGACCTCTAGCTTTTCCCAATTAGGTAGCTCCCAAAATATTGAGATCTTCTTCCACATGGGTGCACGTCCGTTATCGTCGTTCGGAATAGGTTGGCTACCAAGACCCTTTTTCCAAAGACTACCCTTATATCCTTTATCATCTCAAAGACATGCTTTCCATTATAGTGTGCAGGTTTTTTACGATCGTCTGGCGCCCCTTTGAAATGTATCCCGCTCTTTCTCAGCTGGTGGTGAGCAGGGAGAAATCGACGATGACCCATATAGACGACCTTCTTATAGTGCTTCAAATACATGCTGTTTGTGTCGTCTAAACAGTGGGTGCAGGGCCGATATCCCTTGTTTGTCTGTCCCGAAAGGTTACTCGGTGTAAGCTAATCATTCATGGTTACGAACAACAATGCTCGTAGGTTAAAAATCTCTTGTTTATCCTCATCCCACACACGTACATCTTCCTTCTAGAGCTGTAAAAGTTCATCAACCAACGGTGTTAGGTACACGTCAATATCATTGCCGGGTTATTTTGGGCCTTGGATAAGCGTCGGCATCACAATGAACTTCCGCTTCATGCACAACTAAGGAGGAAGGTTGAACATACATAGAGTCATAGGCCAAATACTATGACCACTACTCAACTCACCGAATGGATTGAATCCATCAGTACTTAAACCAAACTTTATGTTTCTTGCATCACTTTCAAAGTTCGGGAATGCTCTATCAATTGATCTCCATTGGACCCCATCAACAGGGTGTCTCATCATCTTATCTTACTTACATTTTTTTTGTGCCATCACATCAACTTAGCATTTGCCTTATTCCTAAACAAGCACTTCAAGTGTGGTATTATAGGAAAATACCACATCACCTTCGTGGAAACTCTCTTCTTGGGAGGCTGCCTCTCGACATCACCAGGATGATCTCGCCTGAACTTATACCACAGTGCTTCGCACATGGGACAAGCATCCAGTTTTTCGTATTCAGCACCACGATAGAGGATATAGTCATTAGGGCATACGTGTATCTTCTAAACCTCCAATCCCAGAGGGCAAACAATCTGTTTAGCTTCATATACTGTGGACGGCAATTCATTATTCTCGAGAAAAATCTTCTTGATAATTTTCAACATCCCCTGAAATGTCTTATCGTACACACCATTTTTGGCCTTCTATTGCATAAATTTTAGTGTGGTACCCAGTTTTTTATGGCCCTGCAGGCAATCCGGGTACAATAATTTTTGGTGATCATCTATCATGCGCTGCAACTTTGCTGCCTGATTCTCAGTTTTGCAATCTCTATGTGCATCCCGTAGCACCTGACCAAGGTCATCAGTAGGGTCGTCTTCTGCAAACTCATCTTCATCAGCCTCGCCCATCGTAGTATCTGCAAAAGGTTGGCCTACAACCCAGTCTAAAATGTTGTCATCATCATCCTCCTCTTCATCGTCTTCCATTACGACCCCTCTTTCGCCGTGCTTGGTCTAAATCAAATAGTTAGGCACGAAACCGTATCTAAACAAGTGGCTGTGAATAGTCCCCAAGAAGCCTGTGAATAGTCCTTCTTGTTACTGCATTGGAAGCATGGACAACATATGAATCCCTTCTCTCGCTTGTTCGCTTTGGCCAATTTGAGAAAATAATGCAAGCCATCAATAAACTCCTTGCTTCGTCTGTCCGCGTTATACATCCATTTCCAGTCCATCTGCAGCGTATTATGCATGAAAATGGATTACACATGAAAATAGATTACGTATTTTTTTCCTTTTTTTATTTCTATTGTCACAGATAATTTTAATATGATTTTTAGCATGCAGGTCTCTAATATCTTTGCCAACGTTATAAATATTAGGTTATATGGTAGTTATTTTTTTACCAATTCAAATATATTGTTTCTTCATCCTTCAATGATTACAAATATTAGGTTCTTTTATTTCGAATAAGTGTGTCATTTCCATTTCGCATCAAAATTCATTTTTCATGCTTATTGATGATTATTTGATACGCTTTACAACTTATGTACATGCTATTCATGATTGAAAGCATGTCAAACTTTGTAGTGCAAATGATGCTGAAAGTTTAGATATAGATAGAAATACACATATTTAAATTTCAGATCCAAACAACATGATACACTACGATAAACCATCAACTGAGTATTATCTAGGAGGACTTTAAGCATCCTTGGGCGGCGAAGATGATATTTGTTCCTCCTGCAATGGTACTACTAAGTGGACGTGAAACACCCGGGACTGGCGGTGGAGCATAACGACCACCGAAGGGAGGTTCCTGACCCACCGCAACAGCATCTTCATGACATCTTTACAAATAACGAAGCATTGCCAACTATCATGAGGCTCAACTATGGTTTTCCCCTTGCCGCGAGAGGAACGACGATCGCCCTACCATCGCCACTACCTCTAGTAGCAGAAGCCATCTCTATGTACAAAAATTCATAACTTAGCACCGCAGAACTCGTTGAACTTGCAGACCGTGATCATCTCGGCGAGCATTTCTCCACCGAGCGGCACCGTACTTCGCAATGGAAGAGCTCCGATTCTACGAGGAAGGGGACACGGTCTTCCACGATGTCTGTTGCCGCTCTTCCTCGTAGAATTGGAGCTCCTCCTTGACGTCCGTTGTCGCTCGGTGGAGAACATGCTTGCCGAGATGAACACGGTACGCAAGTTCAACAAGTACGGATTTGAAAAACCATATTGAATTTGACAAGATAAACCATCTGGACAAGGGTACCATCATTCTTAAACCGCTGCAAGGATACATACTATATATGACACATATGACATACTAATTTTTTCCTCATAATTAATATTGAAATCCTCTCCATTCTACCTCACATTTAATCTCCATTCTCCCTCACATTCTAGCTCAAAATCCTCTCCAATTTCTACTTCATATTCTAGCAAATAAACTATCCATCTCCATTCTACACACCAAGTTGTTTTAACTAAATATGAATCGTATATAACAAGCAAACGATCCATCACATTCTAGCTCAAAAACATGTATAAATACAAATCCTCTTCATTCTCCCTTTTTCTAACAACAAACTCATTTTTCTCTCTCTCTCTAAAGCATAACAACAATAACGAATGGAGAATGAAGTAGCTAACTTTCACAACACTTTGGATGAGTGAAATCCCCACGGAAATAAGGAAAAAAAATTCGGGCAGCACCTCCCCTAGGCTTGCTTCGGCGCCATGGAGAGGAGGTAAAGCTCTCTATCTCTATGGAGTGGACTGGCTCGGGCTGGAGGAGGAAGAAAGGCCTCTGCCTTGGGATTTAATGGGGGATGAGTTTTTAGTCCGGTTTAAAATTCCAATCGGGATAAAAAGGAACACCTTTTGTCCTGGTTGAAGTTTACTCCCGGTTGGAACCACCAACCGGGATAAAAGCACAATCCTTTTGTCATGGTTGGAATTACCAACCGGGAGTAAACGTTTTGTCTCGATTGGTAACTCCAACTGGGAAAAAAGGGGGGTGTCGTCGGTAGCTGGGAACTAGCCGTTACAATCGGGACTAGGGGGGGCTTTAGTCCCATTTGGAAATACCAACCGCAACTAAAGCTCCGCCCCATTTCAGCCTACCGTGACACGCCTCCTTTTGTCCTGAGCCAATTTTAAACCGGGACAAAAGAGGGCATATGGAAGATGAGTTTTCTACTAGTGTCTTCCACTTGTAGTGAGCTTTTATATGGTAGCAAATGCTCCGGAAATTCAACAAGCTCGATGCTGGTAAGTGATCAATCGTTGAGGTAAATTGTTCGTCGACAATGTTGTACTCATTCCGAAGTCTTTGGTGGTATATGTATATAATCATCAATGGTTGGTCTCTCAGATTATAGAAAGTCTAAAAATTCCATTGATGAAGAATATACGAATCAACGATGTGAGATCAGAATTTGTTCTCTTGCTGGCTCAATGAAAAGACTCCATGCAGAAAGAAAAGGGACTACGGCGAAAGTGATGTGAGAGCTGGATCGGAGATGAGTATGATTCTAGCAAAAGGTGGGTGGGTGTGTTACATATACACAGAACGAGGTAACACACCATGAAATGAGGTGTTTTTTATACATAAGACATGAAAGAAACATATATTTTAGGACTTGGAGGCCTTTGGGGTTGGGGCTGCAGTACGCAGGACAAGGATCCATTGAATTCAAACTTACGTGTTCAAATCTGCGGCTTTGTTCATACCAATGATATTGATCGCTAAGCAAGTTGTTTCAAAGAAAAAACTGATCGTCCAGTCCAGATGCCACTGTCTTTGTCCGAGACGCCATACATACAACTCTCCGTGGATGGAAAACCAGTCACTACTGATCCACCGGTGCACGACAAGCAAGCACCCGATAGTTTGAAGCTTGGCAACTTTTTAGCTTGAGTTACCTTTTTGTTTTCGAGCAACACGTATTGGATTTTAATTTTCTGGAGGCTGGCCAGGGTACCTAGGAGGAATAGATCATCGAAGCCAGAATTTTTTTAGGACATTTCCTCCGAATTAAATTGTAGGTCGTTTTAGCTTTTTAGATACATAGGTTTTGGTATATATTTAGACGTAACCTATATGTAGATGCATAGCAAAAAGAAAAGTCAAAACGACTTACAATATAGTTTTGGAACGGAGGGAGTATGTTAATTAATAACCTGATTCTCTAACGGTCATCAAACACTTGACAAAAATCTTAGGAAGTATCAAAACTTGTACGCACTGCTAGTAGTACACTTGTATATTGTATCGTTTAGCTTAAAACTTCTTGCACAATATAGTGCATCCGTGTGGTTGTTGCAGTAAACATTGTAACTATCTCTTTAAATACCTTTTCAATAGGGAGGTACATATATTGGTAAAAGAAAATGGAAGGGAGCAACAGATGATCCACCGAGTGCTTAAGAAAAAGGCAGAAGCTCTGGCTTTCATGCAAAACAACGACGAGCTCAGCACCTACCACACTTACTTTTTGTAGCACACATATTGAGTACTTTAGAGTTGTCAGGGGTTTGGTGTGAAAATAAATACCAATATTATTACATATTATGACCCATGTCATTTGTTGCGCTTTCTATATTTATATGGAAGGCCATATATGCCCTGATGGACAAAAGAAAAGGAGGCAGGGACTGCACTACAATAGGTGTAACAGTAGTTCACCGACAACATCTAATGGCAGAATGAGACAATAGCGATGTTTTGCCAACAATATACAGCCGTGCCCTTATTAAGCTGTTGTCACAGTTGATGAGACCTAGCTCATCTGTGGATTATGGTAGTGGTAGGAAATTAGGACTGGGAGGTATCGTGAACCAATGCCATGGGATCGCCCGAGCGCTTCCTGCAATACTTGGAACTGAAACCTGTTTGAATCAAGTCTGCCGTGGTCATGCTTCAGCCTCGATCAGTAGGCATACTTCTACTCCTTCAGAGAGCGTAGGTTCTTTAATTTCCAAGTCACCGAACAATCAAGAGTTTGAGTAATTTGAGGCTGGACTGGAATATCTTGCGCCGCATGTTACACAAGTGTGCCAGGGTTTCCATCCAACGAATTTAGCCTCTGGTGTGATGACAAGGATTTCGCCAGAATGTTCAGATACAAGTTTCTTGTATGAACCATGTGTAAACTTACTGGATGATACATCACATGTTTGGTCATTTACTCAGCTAGCTAGTCGAGCAGCTGGATGCCCGTGAGCCAATTACGTAGCATAAACAAGAAACGTTCAAGTGCAAGATACCATTATTATTGGATCATCCCATTATGCTAGGTCGTAGATACCATGATCCGCTCAAGTGGTGACGCAAATAGCCAAATAAACAGTAGTACAGGTGTGTATGGGCTGAGAAAAAAATCCAAACAGAAAACTAGGGAAAATTGGCAAACCTATGCTAGAGTTAATTGCGTGTCCACAAACAATGAGTGCTGAAAGCTGTATAAGCCAGCAATCATCTTTTGAACTAATCAGCTGCTTGTTCCTTTTGAGGATTCGCCATCTTCCCAGAGAGATTGCCGTCCAAAACAAGATTGTTTTAATGAAAAGTTTGCTTTATTGAAAAGATTGATTTCAGTTGTTGACGACAATGATGCAGCCTGCTCGTGCTCTTTGGTTTCTAGCTCTCACGTGCTCCTTTTCAGGCACGATCGATGCTCTGGCAATGGTTGAGTGGATTGCCCGTATGCAAACGCTACAAGTTGCCTTCGTAGTTGGGCGCTTGGTGATGAAGCTAGTCTATATTACCAAATTTCCACCACTGTGCTTCTATCTCAAATAAGCTATATATATTTCACTGTATATGCTGGAGTGCATGATATGTTTTGGTTGGTCAATGAACCGAGGACAATATGGGATCCCAGATTCCCAGCGGGTCTTGAGAAGTCCATGAACCACTAGAACACAAGAACTTTTACAGCAGGAATTCCACTTTTGGTACTGGCTTGAGAAGTCCATGAACCAACCAGAACACAAGAACTTTTACAGCAGGAATTCCACTTTCGTTACCGGTTCCAAACCCCCCTTTAGTACCGGTTGTACAACCGGTATTGCTACGTCGGTACTAAAGAGGGACCTTTAATATCGGTATTGCTACGTCGTGCGAGGTCCGTGGGATTCGAACCCACGACCTGAAGCCTCGCGCGAGCCTTCCATGCCATCCCACCTACGCAGCGTATGTGATGGAGATAGATATGCTTTACTTTTTAAAATAACCCGTGGATGGCCTTTAATACCGGGTCATAACACCACCGGGTATTAAAAGTGCCCCTTTAGTACCGGGTGGTGTTATGACCTGGTACTAAGTTCTAGACCTTTTAGTACCGGGTCGTGTTTCCTCCGAGGGTCCCAAAATATGACCGGTACTAATAGAGCGGACAAAAAGTTATTTTTCTAGTAGTGTAATATGATGTAACTTACAAATTAAGTGGATATGTTTGACAATAATAGTTAGTTCTTAATTTCGATATGAGCCACATGTGTAGGTACACCATACAGTTACATGTACTTGATATGGAAGCATATATAAGCATGCAGCATACCACGTACACTTGCCACATTGTAGCAGTAATTGGAAAAATCTCAGGCACTAGCTTGACCATACACACACTGAAGCACAAAGCTCTTACTTAACTAACAGCCCAAGAGGGCCTCAAGGGTGGAAAGAAACCCAAAAGTACTACTGGAGAACCAAGGTATTAATTTAAATTTGAGATCATTACACAACGCGGATACCTAATGTGATAAACTTGACCAATCCTGTTGTAGGATTAGAAGGCATCAGGAATGTAGAAATGCGCGAATGCTCAGCTGCCAGTGGCTGATGAACAACATAGTGACCCATTTTTGGATATCGTTTGTCATTGGCGAACTCCGTGGTGATCTGAACAAAGCTTCACAACACTTTGGAAATTAAGATGGTAGAAGCAATGGAGCAGGAAGCTAAGGTCCAAGAGGAGGCAACACAGAAGGATCCAATTAATGCACATGCTGCAGGAAAAAGTCTGTATCACTTGAAGTGAACTGCTCAAAGCTGCTGGTATTTTTTGTGAAGGTCCTGAATCAGATGGCAATGTTTTCTGTGCTCCCAGAGACACTTAATTAGGAGAAAATTCACCCAGAACATCCTTGCCCGTAAGTTTACCTTGTTTATGCCAGCTAGCACTGCCACTTCATGACCATACGAGTGAATAATTAGCTATTTTCTTTTCTCATAGTCAACAACAGTACGTAAGCACACATTTCCTTTTAATAGCTAATGGAATAAAAATAGTATCCGCCTCTATATCTGTCATACACAACACACCAAAATATATATGCCCTCCATATCCTGCACTTTTTGCCATATTCGAACTATATTAATTAGCCATGCAACTTAGGGCCTCTTTTGGCTCCATGGTGTTAAAGTTTAACACCCGTCACATCGAATGTTTGGATGCTAATTAGGAGTATTAAACATAGATTAATTACAAAACTAATTGCACAGATGGAGTGTAATTCGTGAGACGAATCTATTAAGCCTAATTAGTTCATGATTTGACAATGTGGTGCTACAGTAACCATTTGCTAATGATGGATTAATTAGGCTTAATAGATTCGTCACGCGAATTAGCATAGGGTTCTGCAATTAGTTTTATAATTAGCTCATGTTTAGTTCTCCTAATTAGCATCCGAACATCCGATGTGACACTGTTAAAGTTTAGCACCTCGTATCCAAACACCCCCTTACTCGTATGGTTGCAGCAAAACGAGGTTGTCCCAATATAAGTTGCACTTGCATGTCACATCGTGGAGATGTTCAAGTAAATGTGTTCAAATATTTTTTCTCCATTCAGATACAGATGCGTTCTCTTAAAATGTTGTGACGTTGGTTGTAACTAAAAGTGAAGAAATTGCATCACTGCACAACTAAGGCCCGGCAATGTACGTATCCCCTGTTCTAGGGTTTCGACTTCCTCCGGCGGCGACGTCGGAGTCCAACAAAAAAGCGAGCGATCTACGTGACCCCTCCATCCAAATCCCCGCGAGGAGCCTGGGAGCTATCACCACGGGTTGCATGGCAGAGAAGGAAACGAGGGAGAAGGGGAAGGGGAAGGACGTGGCGATAGGTGTCGATGGTGAGGGTGAACTGAGTCTAGAGGAGAGGCTGGAGGGGCTGAATCTACAAGGAGAAGAAGATGAAGATCTTGATTTCTCAGGCGAGTTTGATGAATTGGTGAAGGATGTGCGCTGGCTTGCCCTTTTTAGGGTTCATACCTCCAAGCCTTTCAGCCATGCTGCTTTGTTCAGCGCTATGCGTAATGCCTGGGCTGCAGCAAAGGAAGTAATCTTCAAAATTCGGGGTCCAAATTTATTCCTAGTCCAGTTTCATTGTCTCGGCGATTGGACGAAAGTGATGGATGGGAGTCCATGGCTGTTTCGTGGAGCAGCGATTGTGATGGAGGAGTATGATGGTTTTACTAATGTTTCGGAGTACAAGCTGGATAGAATTCCAGTTTGGGCGAGGATCCAAGGTGTGCCGGAAGGGTTGATGAAGAAGCGAGATTTAGCAGAGAAGGTAGCTAAAAAGGTGGGTGATATTATTAATGTGGTGGTGAATGAGGGCAAGATTAACACCACTCCATATCTGCGTACAAAGGTGTGGCTTGATCTGAATAAGCCTCTAGTTCGGGTGGTACCGATTACGCTAAAGGAGAGAAAGATGTATTTGGTTCAGTATGAAAAGATTCCAAACTTCTGTTTCTACTGTGGTGTTTTGGGTCACGATGTAACTGAATGTGGTGATGGGGTGCATAGCAAAGCAAGTTGCCAGTGGGGAGATTGGCTTAGAGTTCCTTTCAATGCAATGGTGATGGGCCGGGAGGACTATAGTAGTGGCCGTGGTAGAGGCCGTGGGAGAGGGAGAGGTAGAGGTGGAGCAAGAGGAGGACCATGGTTTGATGTGAATCCTGATGACATGGATGACTCGGCTGGGGATGATGACGACCTCAGTAAAGTACAAGCCAAAGAGCAAGATGGTTCTGTCAAGGGTACAGATAATATGCAAATAATATTGAGTGGAGACATAATTAGCCCATTGAAGGAGCAGGAGAAGAAGAGGCCAAGAACAACTGATGGGGGAGAAGGAAGTCTAACAAACACAATTACTAGATCGGCGCTCTCCTTCGAGGAGAGTGGCCGGGAGCAATGAAAATCTTAGCTTGGAACTGCCGGGGATTGGCTAGTCTCCGGGCAGTTCGTGCGCTTCTGGAGGTCCAGAAGCGAGAAAAACCAGATATTCTCTTTCTGTCTGAGACTCATCTGGGGAAAGCAAAGGCAGAGAATCTGAGAAGGCGATTGGGGTGTGATAAGTTCATCATCCACGAAAGTGATGGCAGGAGCGGAGGGCTGTTACTGTTGTGGAAAAAAGAGGTGGTAATAAAGCAGTTGAATGTTTCTCAGTACTACATTGATGTAGCTGTGGGCGAGGGGGAGCAATGGAGATTATCCGGAATTTATGGTGAGCCAATTTGGGATCATAAATACCGCACTTGGGAGGCTTTACGTCACCTAAAGAGTTGTAGTTCCTTGCCATGGCTGGCGGTAGGAGATTTTAATGAAATCCTTTTTCATTTTGAGAAGGAAGGAGGGAGGGCTCGGTCTCAAAAACAGATGCAGGATTTTCACGACGCTCTGCATGACTGTGATCTAATGGATATGGGGTACTCGGGTGACATGTTTACATGGCAACGGGGGAAGATAAGGGAGCGTCTCGATCGGGGCGTAACCAATGCTCAATGGAGTAACCTGTTCCCCAAGGCAAGTTTGGCAAATGGGGAAACGATTAAGTCAGATCACCGGCCGTTGATAGTCGATACTGACCAGGCTGATACTCTCCGGGTGTCAGCAGGTGGGAGCCCGAAGCGATTTGAAGCCAAATGGCTTAAGGAGGAGTCAGTCCATGAGATTGTTCACACTGCATGGACAAGAGCCGTGGCCCAGGGCCAGGGGTCACCGCTAATGACAAAAGTGAATATGATACACTCTGACCTGCATGTTTGGGACAAGGAGGTTCTGAAGCAACCTGTCCACCGAATTAAGAAACTCAAGCGTGAGTTGGAGGTGCTGAGGCGAGGAGAAATGACAGACCAATCTGTTGCAGCTCAAAAAGAGATCCTTCTCCAACTAGAGTTGTTACTAGAACAAGAGGAGATTTATTGGGTGCAGAGGGCGCGCGCAAACTGGCTTAAGCATGGTGATAGAAATACTAATTTCTTTCATCACCACGCGTCTAGCCGGAAGAGGAAAAATTTGATAAAAGGTCTGGTGGATGAGGAAGGGGTGAGACATGAAGATAATACAATGATGGGGGCAATGATTAAAGAATATTTTTCTACATTGTTTACAAGCGAAGTCCAGGAGATTGAGGAGGGGCTCTTGGCTGATGTGGATAGGAGAGTAACAACGCATATGAACCAATCTCTGTTAGCTCCATTTACAAAGGAGGAAGTGAAGAAGGCTTTATTCAGTATTGGGGACTTAAAGGCCCCAGGACCTGATGGCCTCCATGCTATTTTCTTCAAAAGGTTCTGGGGCATGTTGGAGGACGACCTGGTGGAGGAGGTGCTGGGAGCTATACAGAATGCTATGATCCCAATGGGATGGAATGACACCACTATTGTCTTGATTCCAAAAATCGATAATCCTGACAAGGTAACTCAGTTCCGTCCCATCTCTCTGTGTAACGTGGTGTACAAGATTATCTCTAAGATGTTAGCACAAAGACTAAAAGCTTTTCTACCTGAGATTATTGATGATCATCAAAGTGCATTTGTGCCGGGAAGATTAATTACAGATAATATTCTGTTAGCCTATGAGTGCATCCATACAATGAAGAAGAAGAAGGGGAAGAAAGGTCTTTGTGCAGTGAAGCTGGATATGCAAAAAGCTTATGATAGAGTGGAATGGGTGTTTCTGGAGAAAATTATGACCAAGCTTGGATTTGATCAGAGATGGATTAAATTAGTTATGGCATGTGTTACATCTGTCAGATATAGTGTGCGATTTAACTCAGCTGAATCTGAAATTTTTTCACCGTCTAGAGGATTACGACAAGGTGACCCATTATCACCTTATCTATTCCTAATGGTAGCTGAAGGTCTGTCGTGCATGATAAGAAAAGCGGAAGAAAGAGGTGATTTGATAGGGGTGAAGGTCTGTAGAGATGCTCCAACTATCTCTCACCTTCTATTTGCAGATGATTCGCTCATTTTGATGCAGGCGGATAAAAACAATGCTGACTGCCTTGCTAGCATCTTGAACAGATATTGCGCAAGCTCGGGACAGAAAATTAGTGAGGCCAAGTCTAGCATCTATTTTTCAGCTAATACAGAAGCGGACCAGAAGACCGAGGTGTGTCAGATCCTTAATATTATGACGGAATCATTGAATGACAAGTATTTGGGATTGCCAGCTTTGGTGGGACTTGACCGAAGTAATTGTTTCCGTCACCTAATTGACAGAGTGAATACACGGATTAATGGATGGAAGGAGAAGACATTGAGTTTGGGAGGAAAGGAAATTCTTATCAAGTCCATTGCTCAAGCCGTCCCAGTATATGCGATGATGGTTTTTCAAATTCCGAAATCAATTTGCAAAGGAATCACAAATGCTATCTCGCAATATTGGTGGGGGGATGACGATGAACACAGGAGAATGCATTGGCAAGAATGGTGGAAAATGTGCCTACCGAAGGACAAGGGAGGCATGGGGTTTAGGGATCTGCAATCTTTCAATTTGGCAATGTTAGCTAAACAAGCATGGAGACTGCTGTGTGAACCGGAGTCTCTGTGTGCGCGAGTGCTTAGAGCACGGTATTATCCTAATGGCAAATTGCTACAGGCGAGAAACAAGAATGGGAGCTCGTTCACTTGGCAAAGTATTCTAGCTGGGCTTGAGTGCTTCAAGCACGGATATATCTGGAGAGTGGGAGATGGTACACAAATAAATATTTGGGAAGACAACTGGATTCCAGGTAGCCACAATCTAAAAATTCAAACGGCCAGGGGAAATAATTTGGTGTCTACGGTTGATGAGTTGATTAACCCAATAACAATGCAATGGGATGTAGACTTGCTGAAGGCTATCTTTTGGCCGACTGATGTTTATCGTATTAGACAAATTCCTACCACATTGGGAAGGGAAGATGTGGTGGCTTGGCATTATAACAGAAGTGGTCGGTTCTCTGTTCGGTCAGCATACCATTGTCAATGGGACAATAAATATGGGCAGCGACATCACCAAGTGCAGGCCAGCTTTGCTTCAGGGAACCAGCTGTGGAAGAAATTATGGAGAATGAAAGTGCCGGGGAAAATCAAGATATTCGGTTGGCGAGCTCTGAAAGGACTTGTGCCCTGTCGAGCCATTTTAGCCAATCGACATATTGGGCAGTTGGGAGGATGCCCGGTTTGTCAGAATGGAGCGGAGGACATCAAACATCTGCTGTTTACCTGTGATCGAGCACGGGAAGTATGGCAAGCTCTGGGTGTTAGGGAGAGATTACAATATTATCTTACCATTGATCGTTCAGGCTCAGTGGTGATTGATGAAATAATTAGAAGAGAAGAGCTGATCGATACTCTGAACGTGGGGTTAGCGGAATTGGTGCTTACTGCGGGCTGGTATCTTTGGTGGGAGAGAAGACAGATCGTGCATGGGGAGGAGGTCCAGCTTCCAGCAAGGTCAGCTATGTCCATCGCAGCGCTCACAAAGAATTATCAAAATGCAATGAAGAAAGGGTCAAAGCTGAGGCAGGGATGGAAGAAACCCACTAAAGGAAAAGTAATGGTGAATGTTGATGCGGCCTTTGATGAAGATGGAGGAAGAGGCAGTGTGGGATCGATCATAAGGGATAGCAACGGAGGCATCTTAGCTGCTGCTCATAGCTATTTGCCCCATTTAATCGATGCTCCGATGGCAGAGGCTTATGCACTGAAGGAGGGGTTGATGCTAGCGCAGCACATCGGATGCAATCGGTTGATTGTTCAATCAGACTGTATGGAGGTGGTCCAGATCATGAGGGATGGTGGATTCACGGCAAACTCGGCTGCGCCTATATATGATGAATGCAATATAGTGTGGAATGGTTTTCAGGAGATAAGTATCGAGCACTGTTATCGTGAGGCGAATCAAGCTGCTCACTTACTTGCAAGAAGAGCAATGCAAACAAAGCAAAATTGTATATGGGACGATGAGCCCCCTAGTTTTATCCTTGATTGCATTGTAAACGATGTTACTATCCTGAGTGAATAAAGTTTGCCGTACAGTTTCAAAAAAAAAAAAGTGAAGAAATTGCATGTACACATGCAGATGTTGTACTTGTTCCTCCTAGATTGAAGGAAGGGGGGACAATGGGGAGCCGGTTGTTTCTCTTTTTTTTTTTGCCTTTTTAATAATTGATTTATCTCTCTTAAGTTCAGATTAATTTGAACTCTTAGGAGCCTAGGTAATCGGTGTACTGTAGCATGCCCTTCTCTATAAGCAGTAGTACCAGTATGATCCTGCTGTCCTTTCTTTGTAAACTCAAAGAGGTGTTTTGCTAATTTGGAGATCATGGATGCTTTATTATTTATGTGTTGGGCTGATTTTGGAGACCATGGATGGTTTGTTATTCATGTGTTGTTCGGTAAGGTCAGTCCAAAGCAGCACCTACGGTCCGTTACCGTTATTATATTGTTGCCACACATACAAAAGAAAATGAAAATGGTAACTAAGACAACCAAACAAACAAAATTCAGAAATCATTATTTTACAACCGATAGCGGGGTTTGATAACATTATTGTTATCATCCCATTGGCCAAACCAAACACCACCTAAAATTAGAAGAAATTAAGGTAATATAAAGGTAAATTTAAAGTCCTGTTTGGGAGGAAGGGTCTAAAGGCTAAAGTTTAGATCCCTCAAATAGAGTGCTAAACTTTAGCACTGTGAGGTGTTTGGGTGGGGGGCTAAATTTTAGCACTTTGGTTGCTAAAAGACTCTTTTACCCTCATTTACCTCCTCTCCTGTACCCCTCCTCATCTTCTTCCTTCTCAACTCCAATCGAGCAAGCACGGCAACCATATCCTCCTCTCAGTTCTAGCAGGCAGCAGCGCCGGGGGCAGCAGAGGATGGTGGAGGAGGCCGAGTCCAAGGCACGGATTAGGATGTGCGAGGCCATCAGCTGCGGCCAGGTCACCTTTGCCAGGACCACCACCGACAGGCGTGCCGTCCCACCACCAGCAGCGGGGTCGCCTGGCAGCCTATGCGCCGCAAGGTCGGCCGGCGTGGAGGGGAGCCGACGGAGGTGGAGGCGGTAGGACCCGGCGGAGAGGTGGCCGGAGGAGGGGAGCTCGACGGAGGCGGCGGGGCCTGGCAGAGGGGAGCCTGGCGGTGGCGGGGCCGGGCGGAGCGTGCGGGGAGGAGAGAGAGAGGAGGGGGCAGGGGTGGAAATTGTCTGGGGACCACTTTTAACCCCCTTTAGCCCATTTTAGCACCCCTTGGAGGAGCTAATAAATTATGGGGGGCTAAAGTTTAGCCCCTCCATTTTAACCCTGATGTTTGGAAGGAGAGGACTAAAATCTAGCTAAAATAGTAACCCCCGTCCAAAACACCCCATAAGATCCAGGAATTGGGAGAACAGGAAAAGATGTTCGATGATAGTTATAAAATCCCTGCTACTCCCGGCAATTATCCAAGGTCAAAATAAGTTTGCCAGCTCCACGAGTTTCTAATTGTAGGTCATTTTAGCGGTTTATAAATATTATTATGTATCCTAGAACAGTCAAAATGACCTCCAATTCGGAACGGAGCGAGTAAAACCGTAATATTTTTTTTTGAAAAGTTGTATACAACAGTAATAAAAGTAAATAAACATATGCCGTCGATCAGACGATCAAGGAATCTAGACCCATGGTAAATTGCAAAGGAACGCGCTTAGGAAAACCCGCCAAACGATTCTGAAAGCGTATTCTTCCTCCTTGGTCTCATCCTTCGGTTAATTCAGGTTCAGAATCTTTTTGAGTTTCAGAGGTTTAGGCCTGGCATCCCAGCGGCCCCGCGCCTCCCGTCCAGGCCTCCCGCACCATCCCCGGCTGCTCCCCGCGGGTCCGCCTGCGAGGCCGTTTGAGGCGCGTCACTGACCAAGCCGGCGGAGCCCAAGGCGACGGCGGACCGCGAGCGGACGAGACCCGCTTCCACAGGGCACAGGCTCGGGCAACCGCGCCCCTCCCGCAGCATTGGGCGGCGCCCCTCCGTCAGGCTCGCTCCTTCCTCCAGTGACAGCCGCGACGCCGCCGCCTCTTCCAGTCTCTCCCCACCGTTCTCCATCAGGCGGTGAAAGGTGAGACCCAGCTTCATCTCCCTCCCTCAGATCTGTATGCGTTCATGTATATTTGTTGAAATTTGAATTGAAAAAATGGATTGGTAGTAGTGTAATTCCTGTTTTCCCTCTTCTACCTTGTCTGTTAGGCCCGTCGCCCTCCCTCCCTCCCGACCCCTAAATCCGCGGGCCATCGCCGCCCGTGGCCCGATGGGGTTCGTGGATCCAGCGGCGCCGCTGCTGGTGACGTGTGGCGGCGACACGGTGAAGCTCTTCGACGTCACGGTGGAGTCCGGCGACCCCTGCGTCCTCGCCTACACCCCCTCGCCAGGCAACCCCGTCAACGCCGTCAAGTGGAACCACACCAGTGAGCGCCCCTATCGCCTCCTCTCAGATCTCCTGAATTTGGTAGCTGCTATTGTTGAGTTAGTAGTATCCATTTACTGTGGTGGTTGTGCCGGTTGGTAGTGTATGACCATGCCCTGAGCCAGAACCCTCTGGTCTTCTAGTCGTGATCTAAATCTAAATTTCACCTGATTAGTGATTACTGAGCTTTTTCTGACCTAATAGACTTAAATACCCAAAATGTGACGGGTATACAATTAATAGGCTGTTTGGGGCTACCAAGATGATGCATGTCCTATTTTTGTTGATGGCATGGTCATCAGTAGGTAATCAGAGCTCTATTTACAAAAGAAATGCAATGTCAATTGTCGAAGCAATAGAATGACCTACTTCTGCAATTTATTCTCAAGCGACAAGAACACACGATGGCTCCGGCATCTTTGCTTTCTGTATGCACGGCAGCTATCTTTGTTAACTTTGTTCACTTCACAAAGTCAGCTGTCAGTTGCAGATGCAGTTGCACTTTCTCTATGGGCATTTTATTTTGAATTGCTCTGCGCATGCTTTTGGTTGGGTTGTGCTTGTTGTTACTTAATACTGCTGTTTTTAGAATTAGAATATTGCTCAGTAATATCTAACAAGCTTCAACTTCTGCTGGCTTTAAACTGAACTTCACCAAACAGAACCAAATGCCATAAGTAGTATTCTTTGTACCTTAGCAAAACTAGCCTACACAGATGTTAGCTTTGGTTAGTTAATGCTTGGAATTAGTTGCAATATATCCGTGATCAATCTGGCTATAACATCAGCTTCTGGTCTTTCCATAATGTTATTTCTTTATTTTCTTTTTTGTTATATAGCATGTCTGCACAGCAAGCACAACCTGTTACAGTGAATGACAGGATATCCATTTATTTCCTGCAGTCAGTGCAAGAAAGCTTTATTAACATATTGTTTCAATGATTGGAATATGAAGACTAAGAAATAATTCTGTTCTTTTAGTGAAACATCTGTTTGGTTATATTTAGTCTACCATTGTGTTTCCGTAACTGAATATCTTTTGACAAGAGGTCAACCTCAATATTAAGAAAATGATTCCCAATCGCATAGCATTGTTAAGTTGCAACTAGAAGCACTAGCACTGACAGCCATTTGCATTTAACGTGCAGATCTGATCGTAGCAAGTGCTGGGGATGATAAAAAGATCTCATTGTGGCATAAAAAAGGTCATAATGTAGGACAGCTACCAACATCCAGTATTGATCGTGGTGATGACATAGAGGTATCAGTGCATTAGTTTGATTTTGTGCACACAAGTTACTCCTTACATCCATGCAGGCGCTACTCATGGATGTAGTATTCCATTGGGAATATAATTAGCATATTTCGAAACTGTTATTTGTTTATCTATCATTAATGCCAGGCTGGAAATTTCAAATATTTTTTTCATAGAGGTTGCTATATCGATTATTGATTTCTTATCTTCCTTTATTTAATGCTGTAACCACAAGCAAAGAAATATTGTAAATTTAGGCTAATTGCCTGCACTGGGTCCATGTCTTTACTATAAAAAGTAGTTATGAGGTTAAAATTAAGGAAAAATTTACTACCCTGAATAATCCGCTTTGTTCAGTTGACCTCCTGAACAAAATTTTGGCTCAATTTACTTCCTCAAAGTATTTGAATTTGTCCAATCTACCTACCACCTAATGAGATTTGTCTTTTTCGTTTCTCCGTGTACAAGTTTAGTTGAGTTCAAATTTTGTGAGGTGATAACGAACATGATATCCTATGTTGGAAAATACTTTTAAGAATTTTTCAAAATGACGATACAATCATCTGATGATATTTCAAACCTTTATTTACTAAACATGAGCATGTGGCCGAGCCTGACAATTAATATTTTCTTGTTAGGAGTGCATTTACTCTATCAGTTTTAGTAACAAAGGTTCTAGATATCTTTGCTCTGGTGGAAGTGGCCATATTGTAAGAATATGGGATTTGCAGCGGAAGAGATGTATCAAATGGCTTAGCGGTCACACTGACACAATTACTGGTGTAATGTATAACTGCAAAGATGAACATTTGGCATCGATCAGCATGAAGGGGGATCTCATTCTTCATAATCTTGCTTCTGGAGCACGTGCTGCTGAACTTAGTGATCCAAATGGACAGGTAATTATACTTTTTTGTGTTTGTAAAATGCCCATGCCTTCACAATAACTACCAGAATTTTGAATTTAAGCCTTCTGAATTTCTTAGTTTTTTCTGCATTGTTTATGCAAGGTCAGGTTCTGAGGGTGCTTGATTATTCACGAAATAGTAGGCATTTATTGGTAACAGCAGGAGATGATGGTTCTGTGCATCTTTGGGATGCAACTGCAAAAGCTCCGAAGGTACACCAAAATTCATAGGGTGCTAATTGTGCTGTACTTATTCTTCAATTGTTTAGTGTTACATAGTTTAACATTAAAATCAAAATAAAATGCAACCTTCAAGATAGCTTATTGTACAGATGATAAGAAAGTTACTTTATAATGTTTCCTGAAAATAGACAGTAATTTTATCAATATATATCATATAATCATTTTACTTGTGCAAATCATCATACTATTGCCTTGCAGTATGGCCTCTTGTGATGCCAATATGGAAGCTATGTTAGCTCCTGGTGTTCTAAAAGGTTGCTAAGCAGGCTCTGTAGGACTGTAGGGCACCTTGGCAGCTAGCTGTACATGCAGGTCAAATTTGGAAAGTCGCTGAATGGAGTAAGACAAACAGGGATCTAGCCATAGCTTGGCCATGATGTTTTGCGCTTAGGCTTTATTAGTCTAGTGGGTTGAGGAGATGAGTGATTGGTTTCCCAAATGTTGGATAACCCTAAGCCCAACTGCCCAAGCCACATTCTGAGTTCCAATTGCTGCTCACTCTTCAGCCTCTCCCTCCCCTGCCTTCTGTTCCTTCTGCCTTGCTCTCCTCTGAGCGCCACTTTTAACCTCTTAAGCCGGCTGGCCAACTAGCTTTCTGCCATCACTGATGGCTATATTGTTTTTCACCACAGGACTCTTCATTTTTTGAGGATTAAATTCAGATTTTCTTGTTTCATTTATTTTTAAGATGTGATTTAAGGTACCATAAAATACGTGCAGATGCAGCAGTTGTCTTGAATTTTCCTTTATGTAGCAGTGATTACTATTCTTTTAAGTTGCTGGTGGGTATTAGACAGTTGGGTATTAATATTCTTCATTATGTTGTCTCTGGTAGTTTGAATTTAGAAAACTTAGGTCAACATTTAATCCATTCGTATAAGCCCTGGTTATCGTTGTTTGTTAGATGAAATGTTAAAATAAGTGACTGCATGGTATTTGCTATTTCTGGTGACTTAATCTGCTTGTCGGCTTCATTCGGCTTGGTACTTGATGGAATATTCTGGAATTGATTAGTCCAAGTCCCTGTTATGCAGATGTCATGGCTGAAGCAACATTCTGCACCCACAAGTGGTGTTTGTATCTCGCCATCCAGTGATAAGGTTTTGTACTTGTAAATATAACTGGGGTTTCATTTCTGAATTCTGAATGAATAATGTCCCGGAATTGATGTTTATTTTTTTGTGCTGGTAGATAATTGCTACAGTTGGCCTGGACAAGAAGTTATACACACTAGATTCAGGGTCAAGAAGACCGACACACACTATTCCTCACGAGGCCCCATTCTCCTCATTGGCATATAATGATGACGGTACTATATTAGCAGCAGGCACAAATAGTGGACGTGTGGTATTCTATGATGTTCGGGGAAAACCTCAGCCATTGACCATTCTTCGTGCGTATAATAGCTCTGAGGTGAGAAGCCTGTAAACCACAATTATCTTTTCACTCGTTGGCATGTGCAAATTATTGTTAACTTATAGATAATGTTGTTTCCAGTGGTAGTTTGTATATTGGACTTGTACACATAATGGTATAGCACTTCTACCTGTATAGAAGTTATATGGCAATTAATACTGTTATTTTATATTAATCGAGCACATGTGTTTGCAAATGTAGTTCAAGTATGATAGGAACTTCTATATTTAGCTGACTGACTGATAGAAGTCTTTTCTTTTCTCGTTATGATATGAAGGCTTTTCACCTTTTGGTATTACTTTTGTAGTTTTGTATGCTTCCCAAAACAGCAATCTCTTATAATTGTATTTAGTTTAGGGACATGGAGTTATATTGTTTTGGCAAATCTCATATGCTACTTAATATGGGCAATTCAGTCTTCCTTCCTACTCCCTCCGTTCCAAATTGTAAGTCGTTTTGGCTTTTCTAGGTACGATATATGTTATGTCTAGCTAGAAAAGCCAAAACAACTTAGTATTTCCTCAAATGTTGTTTTTCAACTATTCTATGGTATTTGAAACATATAATGTAAAATAGGTTTAATCTTGCAGAATACTGTATGCTTGTAGTTATATTATGGAGGTTAACGAATTTAAAAATAAGGTATGCCAGCTTGCACATATGCAGCTTGTTTGGAAGTACATTTTTTGCTGAATCGTTGTCTTGCCAACCTGATAAGTATTAGCTAACCTTTTTAAGTAAAAATTGTTTAAAATGAACTGATGGCTTTGACATGTAACTGCTTCACAAAATTCTTATGTATACACTCTACTCTTTCAAGTTTTCTTTTAACATCTTTGAATATGAAATTTCAGGCTGTGATTGGTTTATGTTGGCAACGGTCGAAGCCTGTTATTGTTAACGAGAACAGTTCTTCTGAAGTTGCTCTTCTGGGGGGAACTAGTGAAGAGTCTGTTCTCATGCCAGATCCCTTGCCATCGGCAACACCCACAAGTTTTTCTTCTGGAGTAGTGACTACAGGTCTTCGGTCTTCTTTGACAGCAAACACTTCTACCATGGACGAAACTCCATATAGAACTCGCTCATTATCTGGAGGACCATTATCAAAGCTACAGGCTCCTCGTAGTAACTATAATCTAAAGGATGATATGGATGTCTTTTCACCACTTGTTGATGTCCAGCCTTTCACACCATCTAGTGGCAACTGGTGGGATGAGCATGGAAGCGATGATACAAAAAAAGATGATAAAACAGGAGAAAAGAAATTGTCAACAACTAGGAAGTTTCCGTATATGGAAGGCAATGATGAGCCTCATCCAATCTCAGATTGGAGGTCTACTGCAAATTCAAGACAGGTCCTTCATGAAAAACTTATGTTATTTTCTGAGGGGGCATATGTCCCATTGCGGAGGGATAACCCATCTAACCCCCCCTTTTTTTATGCTATACATGTTTCCGTTGTACAGGATAGCATCTCATCTGTGACTACGACATCCATGCCATCATGGAAGAGTGAACTGTCTATATCTTCACCAGAGACAGCAACTGGAAATGCATTACCAGATAGGCTAGCTCAACGTCAACAGATCTCACGCTTTGGGGCTTCAGCCTTTTCAACAGGTGGCTTGGCATTTACAGCCTTACAAGATTCATCTTCAGCTGCCAGCCACTCACTAAAGGGTTCTCTAACAAGTAACATTTTAATGAATCTACAAAACAAGGGCATCTTAAGCAATGCAAATTCTTCCTTGGATGCATCCTCTCCCAACCTTCAAAGTTCACTTCCCTCATCCTATGTTTCAAAGGCTGTGTCATCCTTGAATCCCGATCAACCAGGAGCAGCACAATCCACTTCTATGTGGAGACCCACAACATATACTGATAGAATGAGCTCATCCTCTGTTTTTAGTGATGGATTAGCTTCAGCGTTTGGCTCAACAAAATCAAAGAAAACGGGAGCAGAAACAAAAGATGAGTTGCTCAGTAGTCTTTTGTCAAGACAAGAGGCAGCAATTGCTTCTTCATCTGCAAGCCCTCTGGCGAGCAATGTAAGAATTTACTACTCGTGCAACCGATATGACTAAAATGCTTTAATTGCATGATTTTACTAATGAATTGGCTATATTCTATTTTATTAGGGAGTAGTGCCACCCCAATCAGCAAACACAGGTTCTTCAACTGATCAACAGGGAGCTTCTTCCTTCTCACTTCAATATGTGCAGCGCATGCTTGAAGAATCTCTTGGGTCTGTTCAGAAGTCCATCCATGAGGATGTGAGAAATCTCCACATTGAACTTCTAAGACAGTTTCACATGCAGGAGGTAAAATTACTGGATCTATATAGTGGAGTTGCTTTCTGCTGCAAGTACTTGATAGATTCAAATTTGAGTCCCAGCTTAGTAGCTTTATTTTGTTCTCACTAACACACATATATAGCCTGTTCCAATGCAAGATCTGCATAATAAGTTTTGTATCTTGTGGGGGGTGGGTTCTCACCTAGATCAAATTTATGAGTGTTGGTGTAAGCTTTGTGCTGTTCTTTTCCTGGAACTTAATCTTTAGGAGGGGTTCATGCCTTGCCAGGCAGTAGATAGGATCTGCAGCCATGCTGCTAGTTGCACTAGTAGGTGACATTAGAAGTACTTGTAGTTGTTGGAGGGTATGGTTTGCACTGTAGCCAGTAAGGCAAACAAAACTTATATACTTTCTTTGTTGCATATAAAAGTGAAGAATGGTTCAGCTGGTATCTTTGATCCATCAGCATACAAGCTCTTGCTCTCTCCTACCTCTAGTTCTAGTTCATGCCCATGAGCATTGCTAACAATCAGATGAAGCATCATTATGGAGTAAATGAGCCACAGTTTTTCATTAAAAGAAATCAACAGAAATAAAATTATAGTAGCTGAGCTGTGATAATAGCACCTCGATTTTGTCTCTCCACCCCTCGTGCTTTCCTTTGCCATGCTTACCACATTCTTTCCTTTAAAACAATGTATTAGTGGCCAGAACTATTCACGTTCCTGTTGATGCGGGCTTATAAAGCTAGGCCCATATCACCAGGTAGACTCTAAACTCCTACAGCGACATCCTGCCTCATCTGTAGGAAAGTGTGGTCTCTCGATGCTGAGGATGCTACAGTAGCCTAGTAGAATACATGTCCTTCATGTAACATTTTGTCAGAAATGTTGCTTTCTTTATGATGAAAATGAACTACAATTTTATTGATGAGCTGTCTTGCTTTATTGCTGAAAATACGATGAAAATGATGATTAAGTAAACTACATTGTGTTGTTGTTGTCATGCATACATTAAAATGTTTATTTTCACAATTCTATGTGTGTCTGTGTCCATGATTGCATTTGGTTCTTCTATATTTGCAGTCGGTCGATAAAAACCCCAGGTTTTTCTTTCACTGCCTTTATTTTTCCTATCCAAGGTACTCTTTTTATTTCCACACCCTGGGAAAAACTGAAAGCAAATACAATAGACTAATTGAGCCCTTAATCCTCTTATCTACCTGTACCTACTGTTTTGCTCCTAGGCATATCTGCATATGTACCTATGTAATAAATTATTGTACTTTTGATTTCTTTTATTTTGAAAAAAATAGGGCACCTTTCTATTCTTTTGCGCTTGAATTCCTTTCACTCAATCATAATTGTCGTTACTAGATGAGCATGCACATTTGTTAAATATACCTCGTTTAATACCTTGTCCAAAGTTCTGAACCCATACCTAGCATTTTAATATGTTTGTAGGCTACTTTGTGCTCAATCTTTTCTGTAACTTTTGGCTTAATTCCTTTTTTCTTTTTCACATAATGGATCTTGCTGATACCTACAGATGGAAATGTCCGGCGTGCTGAACTTGGTCTTGGAGAAGGTGGAAGGCCTGACAAAGGAAGTGCAACAATTAAGACGGGAGAACCAACAGCTCCGGCAGCAGCTTCTCTGAACTTGGTCTTGTTCGTTGTGGAAGAGTGCAATTTGCGCCAGTTTCTGAGATAAGCCTGGCTACGATTCTTATATTTCTTTGTTTGCTTGTCTAGGTAATGACAAATAGGATGTTCCTCGGTTCCTGTTCGACATGGTTGTACATAGAATCCTTAGTTTAGAGAAGCAACATTGAATTATTGATTTCTTTATTTGTTGTGTACTTGTGTTGAACTGCTTCCATGTATTTTGGTGGCACCTGGGTGGCCTGATTTTGGATGGCCTATGTGAAGGCCTAACATATAGGTTTTCAATGTAGCTTTTGTCATGCTGTTATGTGCCTTCTGTATTGAGGCTAAAAACGCTCGTCCTTAAATAACATTACATACTGCTTTGCTTTTGCCAGTAGCTTTGTTCATCATGTTAGGCGCCCGAACAAAACCTTCAAAGCTTGATTTAATTTTAATGAGCGAGTCAACGTGTGTAAGATTATCTGTTATGCTGGGTAGCACTGCAATTTGCTAACTGCTAAGGTAAAAACACTTTCAACAGTTAATATTTTTTCCAATATAAAACTTTGTAAAGTTATCTTTTGTGCCAAGGAGTGGAAGCCAAACCCACAAGCTAAGGAATTTAAGATTGCCTACTAATTCACCCTCTCCTTTTTTGCTATACGAGCGCTGATTTCTTTCATGCATGGATGAGTCTCTCTTTGTAAGAGACTTAAGAGTTTATCCGAGTTGTTGGTTGGTGACATGTGTTCGGCTGTGATTTTTTTGCTGCTGATTCAATAGTGTTCTGTGAGAGAATAAGCTGCAGCGCGGCTGATAAGCCGGCTGAAAAGGGCAGCCGAATAGCTTTACCGTTAGTTTTTGAGTGCTAATTAGAGTAAGGCATGCACAAGTCCGTATGTGTAGGCTCACATAAAGTTAAGTGTGAATGGCCATTCCCTCGTAGGTAAACAAATACACGGAACTAATAAATCCCCAAGATCAATCTAATGGAACCTTTTCGGTCATTGGCTGGGTTAAATATGAATTAACTATAATATTATGTTGCAATTAACACCATTCCTTTCATATATTAGCATAGCAAAAACACTATGAATATATAGTCTATTTCTCAATAAAGGAGAGACCTAAAATCAAGGACCACATTGTCAGTAGAATTTATAAGGGGTAATGGCGATAAAAAAAGAAGAGTGGTGTTGCCATGTTGGTGAATATTGATAGCCTTATGGTATGCTAGGAAGAACAGCAACTTAATGAAAATCGTAAAAGCAAATTTATAGGCATCACCTGTTGTGAAGCAAAAAACAGCGAGTACTACTAGAGGATTTGATGCGCACCAACAAAGCACTGCTGTGCTGCTTGCAAACACCCCAAGCTTGAGAAGGGTGTATTTTATCTGTGGTCCAAAGTGGAAATACACATTCCTATATTATACTTGTATGAAATCCTGATTAATGGCTTGAGATGAAAACTAATTGATATTTTTAGTTCAAAATTTGAAATATTCAAATGTAAAAAGCAAAATTGAGTGTGTTCAAAATTCAACTTTATCTAAAGTCTAGTATTGATTTTTTGGGTTGGTACAAAGTTAAAGTGTTCAAGCAATGTTATGTGAGTTAATTGAGTTCAGTAGCTCATGAGTCGAACGAGTTAAGTTCAAAATTTTCCCCTTCGCTATCCAGTTTGAAGTTGCAATGTACATGACTTAAGGAAGTGACATATGAAATATGTACACAAATGAAAATATATAGCATAATGGAATTGTGCATGGCATGAATTTAAGCTTGTGACTATGCAAAAAAAAAATAAGGTGCAAATGTATGCCAGTAGTTCCTTGAGAGAGTCATCAACCATCAACACATATTACTTCACACTGAATGGTGGGTGTTCCACATGCATTGGACTAATTGTCTCCGTGGGTAAGACCTCACCCGATCGTGTGGTCACCACTTGCTTGATGGGTTCGGAAGAAATAGCAATAACCTTGCCACGGCAACATGGAGCGTAACTATTGACGGTTCCAACGCTTTCATGACTTTCCTTCACCTTGACGCATGCTTCATGTTTGGACCACACATGTCCTCTGATTCGTCATCAACTCTAAAGTTCAGCCTTGCTTTTATCCTACATAGTTTTAATTTAGTGATTATATATAGTACTAGGAGAGTAGAGCCTATGAACGCTTGATGTAAATTTTGACACAAAATAGTGCCAAGGTAATAAATAGTAATGCTAGTATATAGCGGCCTGGTAGGAGATCAGTGTCATAGCGGTGGTACAGTGGGCAGAAAGATGGAATTCAAAAATAGTAAAAAAAAAATTAGAGCATATGATCATTAACACAAGTTAATAGTGCATCCGGTTGTTGCACCAAGCATTGTAAATATATCTTTAAATGTCTTTCAAGAGGCATATTTCTCTATAAAAGAAAAGCAAAATTTGCTGTGGGCCATGCAAAGTGACGTCGATTTGCTGATGGACACCGAAAAAAGTATAATTAGCTAGTGACACTTTAGTTTTGTGATAATTTGCTGGAAGACACCGCATTAATTAAAATAATATTTTTGGACTGAATAGGAGAGAAATAGAGGGAATGTTCATTTTTACCCCTGATCCTACTGGTCAGACCTTTCTTCTTCCTCCCCCTCCAATTTCTCCAAGGCCCGCTGGCCGCTGCTGTGCTATCCGCCGGCTTGAGCAACTCCCCATATCCCATCCATCTTGCGTCCACAGCACCTCCACCTACGCCGCCCCACAGTCCCAGCTCCACCCCACTCAAAGAAGCTCCGGTGGCCACGTGCGCCTGCTCTTCCTTGCAGCCATCTTGCCCCAAGCGGTGTGCGCTGCCTCTGGCCTAAGCTTCGCCCGGAGGAGCTCCAATGGCAGATAGCAACGCCGCGGGTGCGGACGCAGGGGTACCGCGGGGCCTGCAGGAAGAACGGGAGGAGGAAGAGGAAAGAAGTGAAGGGAAGACTCCGTACAAGATTAGGAGTTTTAGATTCGTGAGTGGATGAGCTTAATCCAACTTGGGACGACCTCAATTTCTACTTATCTAGCTCGATTTAGTGCTCCGCTCTTGCTGACCTCATGCCTGATGCAAGCCACCGCGTGTCGTCGAGCCTTGGCGCAGCGCGGCTTGCCACGAGTCCAGGGGCCACGACGGTTGGTCGAGTCTAGGTGCAAGAGATCGCAGAAGGGAGAGGAGGAAGAAGGGGCTAATCGGTGAAGTCAGGGGGCAAAAATGACCATTTCACACTGTATCTCTATCATGTTCGGCTCAAAAATATTATTTTAATTAATGCGGTGTCTTCCAGCAAATTATCACAAAACTAAGAGTGTCCACCAGCCAATTATACTTTTTTCAGTATCCATCAGCAAATCGATATCACTTTGCATATCCCACAGCAAATTTTGCCTAAAAGAAAAGGGAAGGGAGCAACAGGTGTAACCATAATCCACCTAAAACATCGATAGACGGAGAAAGAGATGATGTGCTGCAATGTTCGAAGCTGCTAAGATTGTTGACAATTCCTATGGTAGTGCTGTAGCTAACGTTGGAAACACCTATATGATTTGGAGGCATCGGGAGCTAATGTTATGGGGCTGCAATAAATTGGCAAGGAGATATTATTGGATCCGCTTGTGCTGTTACTTCGCCTCGTACTTGTCTTCTTCTCGTAAGATGATACACGCTAGCTAAAGATCCACTATGTGCTACGTCATAAGCACATTGGGAACGTATGGATAGGAATTGCTTTGCTTCTGCACGACAGCGGATCTAGAAAATTTTTACTAGGTGTGAAGACAGAACAAAGTAGTAGAACTATAATAAATTGAAAATTACAATAAAAATTTTGGACAAGATTCTAGGTGTATGTGCAATTGTTTTTTCTCGGTTCAAAATTCATAATTTTGAGGTCTCATGCCAAAAGCAAGTTCCGAGTGGGAAAGATTCTGTAAAGGTTATATACCGAAGCTGTATTAAAACCTGAGTCCAATCCAGAATCTTCTCCTGAGAATCACCAAATTATGAGTGTCACCTCATCAGAGAGCAACAGCAAGGTCTTGTTTCAGAGCCACACTAGTTATAGCCAATCACGGATATTTAATCTTGGCTTGAGTTCGTTTTCGCCATTGCAAGGCCATGGGAGATGGGATACCATGCACCAAGTCCCATATTTCTTGGTTGAACGTCCTAGTAAACTCCAGGCACAGGAAATGACCCCTGCTGGATCTGTTCCTGCTTCTGTACAGCACTGGAGATCGTTATTCCTTCCACGGTTCCACCGTATATGTATCCTTCCCCCACTAACCCTCTCTCTATTATTACAAGCCACTATGCCTTAGCAGTTTGCCGGTGATCACCAGCCAATGCATAAAAGGCGATCATACAGTTCGATCTTTTTTATACTAATCTTTTCGATCGTGCTAGGTAGCAGTACTTGGCCTGCTGCTATACTTCAACAAAAATATAGACCGGAAATAGGAGAGTTAGGCTGAAAACCATTGGCAAGTACCATTATATATGACCAATTGAAATAGTTGAAACGTGACAATTTTATTTTGAGTTCCCTTAATTATTATTTTTTTTCCTGGAGAGAACAGGTCTTGGATTGATTTTTCTGGAAGCTGGTGAGTATCTGTGAGTAGCTGAAGAGACTGAGATGGAACGGATAAAATCCTTCAGAGCGGCATTATATAAAAAAAGCTAGTAGCTCTGCTGTCTTGCAAAACAATAATCGTCAGCACTTGTCTTCACATGGAATCTAAACAGTTGGCGATGCAGAGACACGTTTTTTCACATAGTTTGCCTGGTTGTGTACTCTTCAGGTTCTCTTCAGGTTTTCCCTAACATGGGCAGTGACTTCCCACATAAAGTTCTCAGATTGGCTTTACCTTCCACATTTTCTTTGGTAACACACATTTTTTGGAGTACGGTATAGTTGGCAAGGATTTGGTGCTGAAACACCAACATTATTACCTAATGTGCCCGTGTAGTTGTTGCACCAAACACGATCTATTGCACTTTATTTATGGAGCCATAATATAGGTGCAAGTTGCAACAATAATTCACTGAGAACATCGAATGGCAAAATGAGAGAATATATAGTGATGTGTCACCATGTTTTGAAAGTTGAATCATGCCTCACCTCTGGACTACAGTAGTGGGTAGGAAATTAGTAATTCCAACGGAACTGTGTAGGATTGGGAGGTATCGTGAACTAGTGCCATGCGAACGCCCAAGCACTTCCAGCATTGTTTTGAGGTGAAACCTGTTGCAATGACTTTATCCGTGGTCATGCTTAGAGCGTAGGTTCCTTCCACAACATCGGATGATCAGGAGTCGGGACTCTTTCACAGTTGCAGGCTCCAGGCTGGACCGGAACATCTTCTGCCGCATGTTGCAACAATGCAGCTACACAAGTCAGCCATCAAACGACGGGCTTAGTCTTTTTGTGGCTGCGGTGCTTTTGCGGGTAGGCTGCCTGAACTGCCTGAACTTCTACTATAGTTATTTTTTTGATGAAGAACTTCTACTATAGTTGACTCTCTCCACTGGATTTTAGGGCCGTATACACGTCAGCAGGGTTTTATCAAGTACAAAGGCAAGATTTGGCTTAACTCTAGCCCGGAACTGCAGCACCAGGTGTTTCAAGCATTGCATGACAGTGCAATTGGAGGATACTAAGGATTTCCCACTCACTCATACCAAATTAAACAACTCTTCTATTGGTCCAATATGAAACCATGATCAAAGATTGGGTTCAATCTTCTATTGTTTGTAATCAAGCTAAATCTGACAGAGGCCTTGTTTGGAATAGCTTAAATCCTGCTTATGGCCAAAACAAGCTGAAACTAGCAGTCAAATAGCACGCTTTTTTGCAACTTCTTCCGACTGCGCTTCTCCCCACCGCTCCCATTTGTATACTAAAACGCAGAAGCTGGATCAAACTCACTTCTCAAGGAAGAGCTTTTTCCATTTTTGTGCAACTTATTTGAGAAGCGCTTCTCCCCACCACTGCACCAAACAGGACCACATGCATGTATAGTATCAAGGTTAGTTACAACCATTACCTCTCTCCCTGACCATGCTTGGAAAATGATCACCATGGACTTTATTGAAGGATTGCCTTGATCTAAGAAGTACTATGCATTCCAGTGGTGGTTGACATTCTCCAGGTATGCACACTTCCTTCCCTTAGCACATCCTTTTACTGGTCACAGTCGCTCATGTCTCATGGATAGCATTTACAAACATCTTGGCATGCCTGTCTATTGTCATTGATAAGGACCATATTTTTACCGGTACTCTCTGGCAAGAGATATTTAAGATGTGGTACCAAACATCGGATGAGCTCACCCTATCATCAATAGAAAGATGGCTTGCTTGGAAACATATCTTCCCTTCTTTGTTCATGCTTGTCCACAACAACGGTCGTCCTCGCTATCCTTGTATGAGTATTGGTACAACACTTGCTTCCACACATCATTGCACACAACACCTTTTAAAGCACTTTATGGCCATGATCCAACTCATTTTGGAATTATCCAATTCTGTTCCTGATCTCTCCACATGGATGGAACAGTAATATGATGAATGACTTATTGAAGCAGCACTTGACTAGAACTCAGCAACGTATGAAGCTGCATGCAGACAAGAATATAAGTGAATGTCAGTTCTCAGTGGGTGATTCGTGCATATGAAGTTGCAGACATGTGTTCAATCTTCAGTTATGGCTCGCTCCAACAAGAAGTCATCTTTCAAGTTCTTTTGGTCCTTATGAGATCATCTATAAACTGGGTGCTGTGGCATACTGTCATGACCCAAAGTTATTAAACAAGCTTAACATGTTAACATGAGCATCATGTGTGCATAATGGATTACCAATGCATAAGCATTCATTAAATTCATGAAATTGTTGTTTATTGTTGAAATTCAAACTTGTGAAGCAACTCAAATTTCTATTATGCAACTATGCCTCCTATTATTTTATTTAAATCCTAGATGCAATTTGATGAATTTACAGTATTTTTTACTGAATTCTTTAGTAATGTTTACCCATGTTAAAAATTCATTTTAGTTTCAGTTTTAGCTGTTTTCTTTTATCAATTGCGTGCAAACCTGATCAGTTCTGGAGGTTATTCTTGTGACATTGTCTTCCTTGTGATTTTATTTTTCAAATGAGTATTCTTCGAAGATTTTTGGGTGCCAGTAGCTGGGTTGTTTGAAGTGGAGAAGTTGAATGGTTTGAAAATCGGCCGAGCCCACTTGTCAGCGCCTTCTTCCTCCTCTCCCGCGCCAGCTCACTCGCCCGTTGGGTAGCGCCAGCGGCGCCCGCAGGCCGCCTGTCGTCGGACTGGCCACCGTGGCCTCGCCCATGCGAAATCCCCCTCATGCCCTCGCCCCGCTCCTCCTTTAAATGCTGATGTCGGCCTCCCCCGAAACCCTAGCCGGCCACCATCTCCATCCCCGCCACCACCTTCTCTTGAGTGCTGCCGCCTCCGTCAGAAATCCACCACCGATGGTGAGTCTCCGGCCAATTCCTTGCAGCTGGAGCTTCCTCGCGATGCCACGCATCTATGTCGCTACTTATCCACCGTCCTCCCTCACTGTGCAGGGCCCCCGTCGGTGAGCCTCCTCCGCCTCCGTCCGCCGGTCCGCCACCACCCCTGGAGCATGCCACACCATCTTCTCCCGGTCACGGAGGCCCTGCTAGTGAGTCCCGTGCCTTGGGGAGCCGCTCCGCCGCTTCCCCCTCTGCGCCGTGTCGTCCCCGGCGTCGCCGCCGCTGTCCGCGCTGAACCTCTCGCCCGTGGCCATGGTCGGCCAGGCTTCTTGACCAGCCTAGGATGGTTGACCCCGTGGCCCTGCTGTCAGCTGTTGTGGGTGGGGTGGAGATGAGTAGGTGTAGTTTGGGCCGGGATTTTCAGGGAAAAGAAAAAGGAAGATTGATGATGTGTTGCTTGTTAATGGGTGAATTTTATTTAACTCATAGTAAAAGATGTGTAGATCCAAAAATTATGAATCTTATTTTGTTATGTTCCGGTTGATACCTAGTTTATTGCAAAATTGAGTATGTGCATGCTACTGTTGTAGGTCTTACTCTATGATTTATTTTGTTCCAGATTTGTTAAATGCTTTATAAATCATGTGATGATCTAAAAATTTTGGAACAAATTTTGTTAGATTCCATTTATCATGTATGCTCCAAATCTGCAAATCTACAACTTGTTTAAGTAGAACCTATGGTTTCACACTGTATTAGATCAATTTCTTGCCTTTTGTCTTAATATTGTTATTTGCATAATAAATAGTAAAAAAATAATAAAATATTGAAACCACTTCTGTTAGCCTGTTTTTTTAGAGAAACCAGGAAAATGATATTATGTTTTTCTGGTTGATTTACATGCGTTTTGTGATTTAATGTGTTTATATTGTTTATTTTATACCTCATTAATGAAAATAGATTTTAAAGTGAATCCAACTCTCATGATCATGTTTTGTGATCCTCTGTAAGTGTGATTTATTTCATAAGTGTTGCTCAACCAGTGATTTTAATCTTGCAAATCATGCTTGCTAGTGGATTAATCATTTAAGGTGACCATTCCATTTAATCTTGATGATTGGTTATTGTTGTGGATGTGATTGTTCTATTAACAATTCATTCCTTACAGTTTCTATTATTTTCCATGCATTTCATGAGCATTTGCACTCATAGCATCATCTCTAATGCATGCGCGCATTTCATTCATTTTAGAGAGCGACTTGCAGGAGAACGTGACTATTGAGCCTGAAGCTGAGGCCGAAGTAGAGGTTAAGGTTAAACCCAAGGAAAACCAAGGCAAGCAGCTATGCATACTTATCCTACTTTTCTAAATAATTTGTTACTATGTATAGCTATAGGATGCATGTGGGTTACCTATCTTATTGCATTGTTAGAACCTATGTCTTTGTTATTATGGCCTCCCTTGCATATACCTTGTCGGTCGAGTAGTATGGGTAATAATGAATTAATCTTGATAGTTGCTTAGCCATGCTTAGACTAGAATGATCATTTTGGTAAGGGAATGGTTATAGGTTAATCAACGCCGGTTCTAGTATGGATCTTTAATATCATTGAGTAATTGAACGTGATGGTTAATTGGATACAAGATTTGAGCGGTGTGTAGGGTCATGAGAATGGAGTCTAGGTGACATAGACCGCTTGAGTCGATTAAGAACCGTCCGTTGTTGACGTTGGTTTGAGCTCCTTTTTTGGAGTACTACATATTCCCGAATGGGATGAATAAGCCCAATACCTTACTTGCCTCGCTCTATGAGGTATGGTTATAGATGTGTGGTCCTCGGACTATGTAGAGGAGCCTAGGGGTGTCTCCGGTGGACCTAGGTCATCCTCCACACAAGCTAGGCGTGTTTTACTCATAGTTCAAGGCAGTTTGGAATGGGTTGGCATGAGTATCCCCCTGCGCACCATTGATCGGGTGTGCGAGCCGCAAGATCCTCGAGTCGTGTGGGTAAAGAGTACACCCTTGCAAGGATGAATCAATTTGAATTGCTGCGCTCTCGGTTATGAGCAAGCTCAAGTCCCATGAATTCATCATAGAGTCATCGGATGCTTATGTACACTTGTTCATATATTTATGCTCTTTTTCAACTAAAATTTGAAGTGGGTTTGGGTAAGATTAATAAAACTTGCTAGCTGTCCATAGGGTGTTATTTACATGCTTATGGTCAAAAATTAAGGATAGGATGAGATGGACTTTTGCACATCTTTTACCTTAAAGCCTTACTCCTTGTTTAACCCTATACATGATCCTTGTTATATATTTGGGTAAGACTTGCTAGTACCTTTTTGTACTCATGTTGCTATCGCTCACTAAAGTTGCAGGTGAACCAGAGGCCGTGTCCGGTCACTTTTACCCCTCCGATGTGAGGGTGGGTGATGAGTGACTAGAGCGGTCCTTGTTGCTTCGATGGTGTTCTTGGGCAACTACACCATCATTTCTTATGTGTTATTTTATCGTATTTGTTGCGTAGATGTGTTCTCTTCATGAGTTAGATGTTGGGAAAACTTAAACCTTAATGTTTAATCTCATGTTGTTGTTGTCATGAGTCCAAAACTTGTATCTTGGAGCTCATTTAATTAAATTTCAGATTTGATCCATGCATGTCATGAACTTGTAATCTTAATTGTTGAACTCGTATAATGTTTAAAATTGCTCTTTATGGTTCATGTGGTGATGTGCAATTTGTACGGTTGGTGTCGCTTGATCTTAGGCTTGTTGTGAAACATCTATTGGGACTACCGGATTTGTCTCTTATTATGTCAAATTGCACCGACTCTTGTATCTCTAGTTGTGAGTTGTCACTGACACGTCGCAAGACGAGTAAGTGTTGGCTCTCATCCTATTGGTATGACCGTCAATTCACTTAATTCGAGTTCAAATTGGGCGGTTGTCACACATACAGTTCAATTCTATTTTCAGTTTACATTTTTGTTGAAGTATAGCTGTTTCACCACCATATTTACAGTTTTACACAAAATTTAGTATAATCTAATTTTTCACAGGAAAAGAGAATTAGTCATACCTCGGTGAAAAACCTAAATCAAAGATCATCGTATCCCTGAGTAAACATAACATAGCCCAAAATGATGCCAATTGCATATTACTCACCCTAACATAGGCAGTGACATCCTACATAAAGTTCTTGGATTGGCTTTACGCCTCTACCTTCCACATTTGCTTTACAGTGCACATTTTCGGAGTACCGTATATATAGTGGGCAAGGGTTTGGTGTCAAAACACTAATATAATTACCTAACGTGACTCGTGTGGTTATTGCATCGAACATGATCTATTATTGCACTTTATGTATGGAGCCATATGTGCAGATATGCCCCCATGAACAAAAGAAAAAAAGAGGAGGGGCTAGCAATATAAAGGTGCAACAATAAATCACCGAGAACATCGAATAGCAGAATGATAATAGTGATATTTCTCCATGTCTTGAAGCTGCTGTCATAGTTGAATGATGCCTCACCTCTGGATAACAGTAGTGGTAGGGAATGAGGAATTCGCACGGAACTTTGTAGGGTTGGGACTTGGGAGGTATCGTGAACTCGTGCCATGCGAACGCCCAAGCACTTCCAGCATTCCTTGGACTTCAAACCCGAGTCAAGAAAGCTACTTGTGCTCATGCTGGAGACTCTATCGATAGCATACTTCTTCTACTCCTTGAGAGCATAGGTTCCTTCCGTAACACCTGATGATCAGGAAAACGGGACATCTTCTGCCACATGTTGCAACACTACTGCAGCTGAGACAAGATGGCCACCGGACCATGGGCTTGGCCTATTGCGGTTGTTGGAGAATTTTCCTAACTACTTTTGGTTTACACCCTATAATAATGTTGTACACATGTTTGGTTCTTGGCTACATGGAGTGAATAAAAAAATTAAACATCAAATTTTGGTGTGAGTTAGTGTTCTAGTTGGGTGTCAAGGGCGTCGAGCCCCCGACTGGCCGGATCGCGACTACGCAACTCGTAGCCGGCGGCCGTCTTCTCCGGTGAGGTTATACCCCTCAACCGTAGGCTTAACAGAGAAGGGAGGATTAGGAATATAATTCTTGCTTGCCCTTTGTCCAGCGATTACATGAATATATATATGGCCAATGGCCCAACTAAATGGAGAAGGTTCTCCTTGATTGTAAGTTTTCTAATCTAACTTTCTATCTTTAGCCACTCGAGTTGGAGCCTGGCAGAGCCTGCCCAGTGTGCTCAGCTGCCCGGCGTACGTCGCGGGCGCGTCTGCGCCTGGCGTATGTGCGGCCGTACATGACATTGGGCGATATGGCTTAGCCGACTTGCGTTTGACAAACAAAAGGTACAATCTTTTATGCAGGTGTTATTCAGAGCTACTTCTTGGATAAGACTCGGGGGGTTGATGCAAAAACAGAAGGAACAAGGACATGCCGCACTTTGGAGACTACAGCAATGGAGTTTTCTTTGCCAACCATAGATGGAGGTTTAGCAACAGATTATGCTAAAGGCTTTGTCTTTCTTTTATTCAGCATTTTGTTCTAGAGGAACTCTATTTTTGCTCTTGCTGCAAGTGCAGTTATTGTAATAAGGAACGGCTAAAGCATCTAATGATGTGGAGGCTGGAATTTTGTTTCCATTATCTAAAAAATTCACCACGGATTGGTAAAAATGAACCACTGTTTAGCGGAGTGCCACTGCTGCTAATGTCGGATTATGGTGCAGCACCACCTGCGGTCGTGGAACCTGTTTTCTCGATGCCACTCATTCCAAGATAGTGCGTGCAACTTAAGCCTGGCCAGCTGCTCATTAATTAGGTATCATCTCAGAAACTTTTAACTCTATAACAGGGAACGGAATGAATTCGAACGATACTGTACTGGATTGGAAGTAACTAGAGGTCCAGGAGCAAGCTGTGAAATTCTTTTTAGGATAGAAGCTATACATATATAATCTAACCTTTTTATGGATATATACACATGCCCCAAATGAATACTCCAAAAAAACTGAGTGGATAAAGTAAAAGGGCAAAGCTAGAAGTCCGTACGGAAGCATACTCTCTGTTCCCATCACTACTGAAAACGCATATTTAGATCTCGAAAATTCAACCGAGACTAACTATTCGAGATAAAAGAGGATTCTTTAGTCCCGGATCATTCACCTAGGACTAAAGACCTCCTTTAGTCCCGGTTGGTGTTACCAACTGGGACTAAAAAGTTTCCAAAAAATAAAAAAAATGGGCCACTGGCGCCGGCCGGCCGCCCGGCCGCTCTACCGCCCGCCTGGAAGGGATAGGAGGAGGAGGAAGAAGAAGAGATAAGGTAGAGAGGTGCCTTAGCTGCCTGTGTGCACAAGATAGGAAAGAGAGAGGAGGAGATAAGTGGAGAGAGAGAGGGAGGACGCGTGAAAAGGCTCTGGTTGGGCATTTAGTCCCGGATACCGTTACCAACCAGGACTAAAGATTTAGTCCTAGTTGTTAATTCCAACCGGGACTAACGAGGGGTCTTTAGTTCCAGTTGATGTTTTCGACACGGACTAATCTCCCCACCAGATTTCCTCCATTACAATTGGGACTAAAGAGCCCGTCGGAGGTGGCTGTCGGTGGTTCATTTTTGACCTGGGACTAAAGGTTTTTTAGTCCCAGGTCCAAAGACAACCGGGACAAAAAGGGTTGGATGGAAGGTGAGTTCTGTAGTAGTGCATGATCATTAATTTGTACTCCTTCCGTTGCAAATTGTAGGTCGTTTTGACTTTTCTAGGTTCATAGATATTATTATGCATCTAGACATACACTAAAGGGGGGCCTTTAGTCCTGGTTGGTGGCTCCAACCGAGACTAAAAGATCCCTTTTCACATGGCCCTCCTCTCTCTCCACCTTATCTTCTCCTCCTCTCCCTTTCTCTCTTCTTCCTTATCTTCTCTCCTACTCCTCCTCTCCCGGTACGGCGGGCGGCCACGGGCGGGCGGCGCGGCCGGCCGGCCGGCACAAGCGGGCCTTTTTTTATTTTTTGGAACCTTTTTATCCTGGTTGGTGTTACCAACTGGAACTAAAGGAGGTCTTTATTCACCTGGGACTAAAGAGGGGACCTTTAGTTCCGAATAATTAGTTCTGGTTGGAATTTTGAGACCTATGTGTCTCTCCAACTGGAATTAAAGGTGGATTCCACCAGTATCTTAACACTTGCCACATTGTAGTAGTACTCGGAAAAATCTTAGGTACTTGCTAGTTCGTTTCCGTACCACAAACACCGAAGCACAAAGATCTTAAATAGCAGCCCAAGAGGGTCTCAAAGGTTGAAAGAAACCTACACGAGTTGTACTAGAGAACAAAGGTATTTAATTCTGAGATCATTACGCATCTTCGATGCCAAATGATAGACTTGACATCTTCGATGCATTACAACCCTATTTTAGGATTAGAAGACATCTACCGATCAGGAATGTAGAAGTTCGTGCCTGCTCTGAGCTACTTCCAGTCCGCTGATGAACAAAACTAGTTCACTGAACGGTGGACGGTTGTAATGCACATTCCTTAAGAACCATGTGTCAGCTATTTTGATTGAAGGCTAGACAAATAACCAAAACAAAACTTTGTATGAGTTGTTGAAAAGCGGAGACACCCATATTCGCTTTTTCATTTTTGCAATGGAGCCAAAGTAGAAGGTGAAATTGAGCAATATGCTACAAGATGGAAATCAGTTATTGGAGCCTTGTTGTACGCCACAATGGGCACACGTACCACACGATCATGGATTACGGCACTCAAGTAACCATTTTGTGGTTCAGAAATGCCAATGCTACCAATAAATTCATATTCAGTTCCAAGAAGATGCCTGGACGTTGCTGGCTCCAATTTGTTTGGTATTGATGTAACTGCATTTCTTTAAAATTCCATGTATTATTTGACATCATTTGGCTCTTTGTAATTCTTAAATCCTCTTCGTCCACGGTAATTAAAAATATGTTTTTGTTAGATATTCTATATGAAATATCATAATGTGAAATTATTCAAGTTTTCCAATGAAATGCTTTTTATGATGTACTGTTTTTGATATTTCTACTATTCTAGTTATATAAAGAAGCTCGATATTCCCAATAGGCATAATATGTCCTGCAATATGTTGGGATGCTTAGTATGCCACCCACTCTTGTTTTGAACACAGAACAGTAAGGCATCACTACAAAAAATGTGTTGATTTATGACGAAAATTTTATGACACATTTGTTCTCGTCATAGATCTATGACGTTTTTGGCTAAAAACATCATAAAATTTCACATCCAAGAAAATTTAGTGACAAAATTACGGAACGTCATAAAAGTTGCCATTGAAGCCAAAAAGAAATATCACTCGCTGTTATATGGTGATTTTGTGACAATATAAAGTCGCGAAAACGCCATAAACCAACCATGATCCCATATGTAAGCATTCGTTGAAAAATAAGGTGTGCAAAAATATCGTAAACCGAGGGGGATCCCCCATGCAAGCATGAGTTGAGAAATAAAGTGTTCCAATTCATCATAAAATCTAACAGGGTCCCACAAGTCAGTCTGTGATAAAAACAGAGGAAAATAAAAAGGTAAGAGTGTCCAGAGCAGGGGTCAAACCTATGTGTCGTTGTCAAGATCGGCGGATCAAGACTTAGACTAGTAAAATTCTTTTATGCGTGTAAGCCTCAGGTGGGACACGGGTTTAGACTGGTTCGGGCAAGGGAAGCCCTATGTCCAGTGTCGAGGATGCTCGTGTTGCCCACGCGGGGTTCTGTAGTAGGGGGTTACAGATCGATGAGAGAGGGACTGGTCCCAAGTCTCTTCCGTGCTTGTGCTCTCAGGGAGAGTAGTGGTGAGCTGTGGCTTGCGGAGGAGAAGAAGCCGATCCCCCCTCCGGCCCTGGATTCCTCCTTTTATATCGCAAGGGGGGTGGCCGGAGTTACAGCTGGGATCGGGTGAAGAGGACCGTAAAGAGTAAAGCGTAGAATGGTAAAAAATACGGCAGGAAGGACGAGCAAGTTCCTAGGCGCCCGACGCCTCCGCCGGCCCCTGGCGAACGCCGGCGTGCATGCCGGAGGGGGAGGCGGCCGTGTGTCAACTGTCATTGCACCCTACAGATAGCTCCTTCGATACTCGTAGGCGTCGGGTCATGATGAAGGCGTTCCGTCGTTATCCTGGTGTCTGTTGGGGAGGACGGTGGGTGCTATCGTTCAGACGATGGCTCCTGGAGAGAGGGCGTCACATCCTCACTGCTGGGCGCGCGGGACTCGAGGGCGCGCGGGGCCCGAGGACAGGCCGGTCTCTTCTTCGCTCCGGCCGGCGCAGGCCATGAGTACCCTGCGGCGAATGGGGGCGAGCCGCCCGCACTGTAGCTTGTACAGTGTGGTCGTGCACGGGTACTCGCGGCGGGTTGCGTGAGGAGCGCGATCATCCCTTCCCTCCGCCAGGCCTGCGGCGCATTTATGGCGAGGCTGATGGGGGGACCCACAGGATTTTGTCTGTCTTGCCCACCTGGACCGCATCCGAGGGAGATGCCTGCCCCAGGGGCCCCAGCGCGCCCGACCCCTCCGCTTGGGGTCGGACGAGGCGGAACTTCATGGCAAGGGGTCGGGCGCCCCCGACCCCGGGGCTGCAGTCGGGCGAGGCGGAAGCCTTGGAGGGGGGTCGGGCGTTCCCGACCCTAGCGCCTTGGTCGGGCGAGGCGGAGCTTTGATCATGCTTAGGTGGGCCCGGGCCTTCGTGTCTGCTTCTTTAAGTGGTATTTTAGGGGATCGTTAATATTTCCCCCCAACACTATGACCTTTTGATTCTGATGAGTTAGCACTACCACTGAGATATAATGCAGTTTATGGTTTTTGAACAAGACAACTTCTTTATATTACAGTTCTAATAAGTGTGGTCCACTTTCTAGTAGCAGGACAGAGCAATGGGTATATCTGCAACGACGTACACTACAAGGGACTCGCGCTCCTGTTGGCTGCGGTAAAGACTTGAGCCTAGAGGCATCGGTGCGCAGATCTGCAACGGGCGACAGGAATGGCCCATCCTAGAAGCGAAGGGAGGAGTAGGAGCTACGCTCGGGTTAGCCCTTGTTTTGTGCCGCTACTTTCCCCTTTCATCAGAGGGAAGGTGATTTTCTGGAATTGGGGATTTAGGTTGAAGGTAGTAGATTCCGATTTCGTCTTACACTTGGGTTTGCATCCGATTGGTGTTAGAAGTTGATAGGCTATAGTTTATGAAGGGAAAAACTAAACTTTGGCAAGCGGGATCATGGGTTGAGAGCAGTGGTGAAGTATTCTTGACCTTTCTCAACCCTGGCTGTCAGTTTGCTTGTTGCCCAAAGGTAATGGCTACATGCTTCATAGAGATATTGGTTCTCTGGTTTCATGTTAATGTTGTCAACGGTAATTTGTAAAGGGGCGTTTAATTTGAAGGATGAAAAGAAGCAATATGATTACATGACCTGGGTTGATCCAGAATGGGATGATAGAGCTTTTGGTGTTCTGGTGAAGCTCATGAAGAAGAAGGTGCAAGCTGAGGAGGATGCAAAGAAGTGAGAGGAAGAATTGGCAAAAACTAACAGTGAGCTTAGAGAGATTAGGAATGAGCTCAAGACGGTGCGGCAACGACTTCAGAAGGCTACTGCCAAGCTGAAGTTCATTCACAATGTCAAACTCGCGCACGTGTTGCTTGCTTTATTTGTTGTTGCTATGGGATTGATGCTTAGTGGCAAGACTAATTAAGTAGATGGTGAAGTTCTTAGCTATGGTGAATAATCTTCATGTAGTTTCATTTGTTTGTATTTGTGATGTTCCTATCCATGGTCAACCATTTGAATTTTGTCTAAATTTGTCAATTTGTGATGGTCCCGAGGCACTTGAAAAGAAAGTTGTTTGTGAAGTTGTTAGTGTTTTTACTCCAGGAATACTCTAGTGAAAAATTGATAAAAATATGCCAAGAAAAAAGTGACTCCTTAGGAGTCGAACCCGAAACCACATGTTTATGTTGGGAAATCCATACCACCAGACCAATTGCACGCTTACGTAGGAATTGGCTTTTATGGATCTTTATGGAAATGAAAACGTGTCACCGAGCCGCGCATTGCCTACTCCTCGTAGCGGTTTATCTGCACATTGACGATTCAGATTGACTATTTGAGGTCACATTCTCCTCGCCTACGCTCGCCATTGTTGCGCCGTTCTCTCTCCACTGCCGGCATCCTCTCACCTTGACTCAGTGCCCAACCATCATCGCCCGGCCTTATCCTCCAAGCCACCAGCCCCATCTTCCCTCCCTTCTTCCTTCTTCTCATCTCTATCCTCATTCTTCTCCCTCAAGCAAGAGAAGAACCGAGTAAGCTCCTCGCACCCGCTAGCCAAATCCACCGCCCCTACCTCACCATTTTCAAATCACCTTGGCCTGAAGCTGCCTCACCTTCCCAGTCACCTCCTCCACCTCTCCTTGCCTGGCACCATGGCCTTGACCGCTGGGAGTTGAGGTTCCCGTCGCCACCCGTGCCGCTGGCCGCCACAACCACCTCACCAACGACGCCCACCTTCTCAACTCTCACTACTCCAACCAACCACCAAAACCGAACCTAGATGATTCCCTGGTCCTCATGTGCTCACCATCTCTCGGTCTTAGCATAGTTGCCATGTGCGTTCCGCAACTCGCCGCCGGCGTGCACCGCCGCCAGTCGCGGCTAGAGCTAGGGTTCGGATTTTGAGGCAAGAACTAGGGAAGCAGGTGCGCCTGGACGTAGGGAGGCTCACGGTGTAGTCACCTAGGTACACGGCATTGCTGCCGCGCTGGTAGTGCCTCACCGCCGCCGCCCATCGTGGGCACTTGGGCGTGCCCAAGATTGAAGATGGAGAGGAGGGCACGTGCGAAGGAAACAGAAGCTTAGGGGGTTATGGGTAAAAGATAAGGATTTAACTGTTAGGTGGGAAACTTTCAAAGGGCTTAAGCGCTAGATCCAAGGGTGGTTTTGTAAAGGGAAGGGTAGATTTGCTGGTAAAGTTTGTTTTCAAGGGCGTAACTGCAAAAGTACTTCTTTTTCGTCCTTAGTTTGGTTGAAACGGGGCTGAAACTTGTGAAATCCTTATAAAGTCATAAAAAATGAGACAAATGCAAACTAAATTTTGTTGGTTACCTTATGCTCAGTTATACATAGTAAAAATACTTGCTCATGTGAAATATGTGCTTCTGTTGCTGATTAAAATGCATGTTATTTGACATCCTTAATTTAGAAGAAGTAGCTCCATTACTCCTAACAGGTAAACTATCTTAGTGTTGAAAAATATTATGGAAAGTTTGTAGCACAAAATATTAGACAAAACTGTATTTATAATTTATTCTTCATATCTACATTTATAACATGTTTGAAGCACCACAAGACTTGAACCAAAGTTCAAAAAGAGCTCAAAACTAGAATCGAAGGCAAGCACCGAAGCATGACCACTAACTTCAAAACTGTACAACGCTCCTACTAACGTATTTTACATTTACGCATTAAGTTCCTAGGAGTTGAATGAAACCATCGTTGCATGATCCTTAGGACCCCCAAGTTCAATAGTAGCATGTGTAGGCCGATAGAAATGCCATGCTTAAGTAAGAATGGTAGAAGCCGAGTGATTGCCTGTCACTCACGAGATATATGATCTTTTGATATTTATGAAAAGTTACTTGAGAATGAATCATTGAGGAAAGAAAAGTTGGAGACTGGGCGGAGATAGAAATGTTGAGGTTATTATTGTTGGTTGCACTATGCCTGTGTCGATTAAGGCCCATTTTTGTTGGCCATGTTGATCGAGTTTGAACTGTACTATCCACATGCTGGAAGTAAGAGGTAGTTGAAACCGGTAAAACCTAGTACCATATTGCGCGATTATACATTGAGTTGGTCCTGTTTCCTATAGTAACTCATGTCTTGCCCGGGGAGGTACTAGTGGGGATTAGTACTCGAGGGTCGCAGGAGTTCTCAAATGCTATCTCTCTCTAAGGGAACCGTTTGGAATATGCGGCTTGACGAGGCATGCATATGTCATGTGTATAGGTCCACTTTGCAAACTTATTAAATCGAATCGATTTGCCGCCGCTCTCGGTTAAGAGAACCTCGATCACTGCATCATATCGTAGTAAGAAGTGGAATGAAAGGAAATGAGAATGTTGATGATGTTATGGTCTAATCAATTGTTTTACCCCATTGAAAAGTTTTGAATATCTTGCTCACTCAGGATGATTAGTGAACTTCAAATCGAATGCTAAAACTTGAAAGTAAGGATCCACTCTTAGTTGCTTTTTGGAAAAACAAACCCCTCAGTCAAAAACCTTGCATACTTGGAGTCGGCACCATAGTTGGGTAAGTCTTGCGGAGTATTAGTATACTCAGCCTTGCTTGTTGATTACTTTTAGGTCTTATTGAGGAAGAAATGGTCGAAATGGTTGCAGGTTTACCTTGGGATGGCCGTCCCTTGCCAGAAGAGTGATCGGTTGAGTGACTCCCGGTCTCGCCTTAAGGCGGTCTCATGTTTGGATGACATGTTGTTGGGCTACTCATATCGTATTAGCCTTCCACTATGTTTTGTTTAAGAACTCTGCTTGTAATCTATCTAAGTATTTCGAACTCGGTTTGTAAATTAATTCCTGTACTCTATGTTCGTAAACTGAAATGCCATGTAGTATCATCTGCGCTCACCTATGTGTAAGACTTGTTGCATATTGTTTCAATCGAAATATTCAGTGGTTGAATCGGGCTTGACCCAACACACTATCAAATTACACCGTTTTAAGTGTGTATTGACCGGATTAACCATTAAGAGAATGGTTAACGCAGATTGTCAGATTACACCATTTTAAGTGCGTATGGACTGGATTAACCATTAAGAGGATGGTTAGTGCACTTAAGCCAGTTTAATTTGGGTGGTTCTGCCAAGCTGGTATAAGAGCCGAAATATGCAGCGGATGATATTAATTGAGTTTATAAAACTTAAAAATGAATTTTGAGTCCCAAAAATGCGTTGGTCACGCTAAGGAATTAGCAAGATAGCATGTAAACTCTAGGGATTCATGGGAGTATGCTGTTAAGGTGGCTAACCATTATAACTGACTTCCAACGCATTTACTTTCTATCAAAACTTATTTCTTGCACAACAATGACCCTCTTGTCAGTGAGTGCGATCCAATCGCTATGCTCAAGCAGTGGCTTACTTGAGCATAGCATGTATAGCAATATACGGGGTATAAAGATCGTGCAGTTATGGCAAGTGACACATACCACTGTCCTGTAAAAGTGATTTATACGGGAAGTGAATATGTTATCACGGTAGCATATGAAGCGCTGCCCATTCAGCGTCAAACGTTTGGGTGACATCACTATAGTGGATGGTGATGTGTGTGTTAATATGTGGAAAACTGCATATGCATTACCCGTGTGGCGTAGGACACATGGGGGCCGTTCATGAGTGCTAGCATGAAGGGTCGAGTAATAGATATATTTTGTCATCTTCTGCAGGTACACTAACAAGGATCGCGTAACTTAAGACGTGTAAACTTCAACTAGCTATTATAGGGAGAGACATATTGTATGCCACCGAAATGGTCTTTGCTAAGTCCAAGCTATTGGCAATTTTTAAATTTTGTGAGGACGTATAGGACATGCATGCATCATGTTACACGTCACTGAATTTGGTTATGGGGTCGCATAACAACTTAATGCAACGCTCGCAAAAATTCTTGTCAATTAGCTAAGGATGTTCTAGCTGTGAAAAATCTGTATCACTCTGCTGGTTGGAATTTTTCGAACCACTAGATGATTTTTGCTCCAGAAATGTTCTATACAAAAGTTATTCCAAATATAGCAAAGTTTCCGCTGTAAACATTTTTATAAAATTTGGCCAAGTAGAACTCAAGTTACGATCAATTTAGTAACTCTCTGTTTGCTGAAAGTTCTGGGTACACAGCAGACCAAAGATTGAATATTTCGACTATCTTAGGACCAGTTCTGGTCTGGTGTGGTAATAGCAAAGTTGTAGATAATACAGTAGAGAACATTCTAGTAAAGTTTCGCGATTTTTGGATTAGTAACCCTTGAGTTATGAATTTTTCATACTGCCAGCAATTTTTCTTCACCTGTCGATACATTTTGATCAACTTGTGAGCTAAACTCCTTTGATCAATTGTTTTCATATGGCTGGTCCGAGCGATCCTAATATCCAGATGGATGATTAGGGCCGCATGTATTCCACCTGCCTTCACATGGGTGGTTTCCCAGCAATTTTGTGGAAGACCATTCAGAAATGCGGTTATGTAGATCCTCCTCGCTATGTGGGGACTGACTGCGTTGAGAAGGGCATTTCTAAATGTGTGGTCACTGTCACTATCCTCATCACTGCGCCACAGATGAGGGGTGTACTGGTGGTGTAGGAAAATGGGGAGCAATTCAAGGATACTTGTGAGCTAGCGGCTTGGCGAGCTTTAGAGAGGTTTTGCAAGCAAAACCCGGTTGAGCTCCACAATACCACCGCTGGTCTTTTCCATGTACAGATGATTGCAACCCACTTGCAGCCAGCCGTATGGCTCTGCACCAGGATCCTGCCAATCCCACCTATAATGAAGGGCTTGTTGAGATGAGGGAGCTTGTAGAGGCTGCGATCCGATTGGCTCAAAACATGGCAGATAAGTACCATGATGGTCCGCAAATCACAGGGTCAATATGAAAGAATTGAAGAACTAGAGGAGGAAGGGCAGGATAAGGATGCCTTGATTGAGCACATTGAGAATGAACTGATGGATGCTAATTGATCTACTTCATGCACAGCAGAATCAGGTGCAAGGGGTGGCTGAACCCGTCATTCCCGCGGCGCCACCTGAGCAGCCTGAACAGGGAAACTCCGTCCTGGAAAGTGCCCCCTGCATACAAGCGGCGGTTGGGGCAATGTCGGATGGGGAAAGTTCGGTGAACCAAGCTGCTCCTCGCATTTGTTCTCCCTGCTGTAGCTGGATTAGTGAGGCGTCGGACACCGAAGAAGAAGAGGAAGACCCGGAGGAGATTGTTCCAGCTACACCCTCTGAGTAGATTGACATGGCTTAACCGTCTTTTGTGTAACCGTTCTTGTAATATATGATCCCTAGTGAACCTTAGAACTTGCACTACTACTGCAGTATGGTCCTGTGATATAAACCGTTGTGGTATGGCTGGGATGAACCATGTGTTTATCAGTGGTGAATGTATGGCTCAACTTCTGAAAATTTGGAGCTCAGATCTGGTTGAAATTTTTACCCTTAGTAAACGATTTTTCTGGGCAAAGTGATGAATACCAAAGTTTTATAAAATTCACCAATCTAAATGCTGTAAATATTTCAAAGCATTTGTCTCAGTAGACCTCTACCTATGCCTAATTTAGGGCCAGCCTGGATTCTGAAATTTTCAGCATGAACAGCAGAGAGGAAAAGAATTAATTGACATTCTTAACAACTGAACTGGCACTTGAGTTGACTAACAACGTCGTAGGAAATCCACTCAAGTTCCTGCTATAAAAATTTGAGAAGATCTGGATAAGGCGATTAAGAGATATGGATTTTTGAAGATTGGCTGTCCTAGGTTCCAAGTCTGAAATCCTTGCAGATGTCAAATTGCGATGGTTGCTAATGTCCCGGCTGATTCGATGGACCCAAGGTACGTGAATCATATTCTAATCAAGCACTAACCTTGGAATATTTCTTTCTTAAGTATGGACATGTTTTATCGTAGCTCATTGGAAATTATTGCAGGATGTCGCAACCTTGTTTTGTAGAATGGTGAATACTCGTCGGAATGGCTCTAGGCACGGTGAGCAACCACCACCGCCACCTCCAAACTTGGCTGAGTTGATGGTTGCTCAAACTGAATTGCTCCAACAACTTGTCCAGGGGCAGCAAGCATTCAAGCAGAAGCAGCAGCAACATGGAGGTCGCCGTGAGCAGCAGCATCAGCCGGAAGAGGCTTCGTACCCGGAATTCTTTGGTACGCAGCCGCCTCTCTTCCACAAGACTGAAGAGCCGCTTGATGCAGAAGCTTGGCTCCACACCATTGAATCCAAGTTTGATCCCTTGCTCTTGCCATGTTCGGATGGCAATAAGGTCCGCTATGCAGCTCAGCAACTTAGGGCTTCCGCCAGATTATGGTGGGATAATGATAATGCAATTCTTCCTGGCGATCACCGTGTTGGCTGGGTGGAGTTCAAAGAAGCCTTCAGAGCTCACATATTCCTGAAGGTCTTATGGAAAGAAAACTGAATGAATTTCTTGATCTCACTCAGGGCACACGCAATCTGCTCCAATATGCTTAAACTTTCAACAATCTTGCACAGTATGCGGGACATCATGTGGATAGTGATGCTAAGAAGCAAGGTCGCTTCAAGAGGGGTCTCGATCCCGAGCTGAAAGATCGTCTTGTTCTCATCAAGGCCAACAGCTATAATGAGTTGGTGAACATGGCTATTAATCAGAGGATAGTCTCAAGGCCCTTATGCCTGAAAGGAAAAGAAAGGCACCTATGGGATAGTCTAGTGCACCCCGTAGAAATTTCGCCTAGTGCGAAATGCTCCTCAACAGACTTCTCGACAGACACTACAGCAAACTCCTCAGCGTGGTCAGTGGGTATTCAGGGGGCCTCACTGTCTCATAGGCGAACAAATTCTTCAAAACTATACAACGCTCTTACTTATCGTATTTTACTTTTACACATTCAGTTCCTAGAAGTTGAATGAAACCATAGTTGCATGATCCTTACATCTCCCAAGTTCAACACTAGCATCTATAGGCTGATAGAAATGCCATGCTTAAGAAAGAACGGTAGAAGCCGAGTGATTATCTGTCACTCGCGAGATATATGATATTTTGATACTTATGGCAAAGTTACTTGAGAATGAATCATTGAGGAAAGAAAGTTGGAGACCGGGCGGAGATAGAAATGTTGAGGTTATTTTTGTTGGTTGCACTCCACCCGTGTTGATTAAGGCCCGTTCGTTGTTGGCCCTGGTGATCGAGTTTGAACTTTACTATCCACATGCCGGAAGCAAGAGGTAGTTGAAATCGGTAAAACCTAGTACCATATTATGCGATTGTTGATTGAGTTGGTCCTGTTTCCTATTCGTGTGCTATTCGTGTGCTAGTTAATAACTCATGTCTGGCCTGGGGAGGTACCATGGGGATTAGTACTCGAGGGTCGCAGGAGTTCTCAAATGCTATCGCTTTCTAAGGGAACCGTTTGCCATAAGCGGCTCGACGAGGCATGCATATGTCGTATGTATAGGTCCACCTTGCATGGATATTAAATCGAATTGATTCACCACCGCTCTTGGTTAAGAAAACCTCGATCACCGCGTCACATCGTAGTAAGAAGTGGAATGAAAGGCAATGAGAATGTTGATGATGTTGTTGTCTAATAAATTATTTTTCCACACTGAAAAGTTTTAAATATCCGGCTTACTTAGGATGGTTAGTGAACTTCAAATTGAATGCTAAACTTGAAAGTAAGGATCCACTCTTAGTTGCTTTTTTAAAAAATAAACCCCTCAACCAATAGTCTTCCATACTAGGAGTCGGGTAAGTATGTACCATAGTTGGGTAAGTCTTGCGAAGTATTAATATACTCAGCCTTGCTTGTTGATTACTTTCAGGAGTGAGGAAGAAATGGTAGAAATGGTTGCGGGTTTACCTAGGGATGGTCATCCCTTGCCAGAAGAATGCTCGGTTGAGTGGCTCCCAGCCTCGCCTTGAGGCGGTCACGTGTTTGGATGACATGTTGTTGGGCTACTCATGTTATCATGTATCTTCATTAGAACTTTATCATATTGGCCTTCCGTTGTGTTTTATTTAAGAACTCTGGTTGTAATCTATCTATGTATTCCGAACTCATTTTGTAAATTAATTCATGTACTTTATGTTCGTAAACTAAAATGCCATGTTGTATCATATGCGCTCACCTTCATGTGAGACTTGTTGCATATTGTTTCGATCGAGATATTCAGTGGTTGAATCGGGCTTGACCCAACAGATTGTCAGATTACACCATTTTAAGTGCGTATTGACCAGATTAACCATTAAGACGATGGTTAGCATACTTAAGCTAGTTTAATTTTGGCACTTCTACCACAGTCCATGGAAGGCAAGGAACTTCTTATTTAATCGTCATTTCCTCCACCATCGGCATCATCGCCAATTCCACTACCATCTCGTCCCCGACGTGCGCGCCTCACCCCTACAGCCCGGCCGACACCATGAAGCGATCCGTCATCCCCTTGGCCCCCACCTCCTCCAGATCCCCGTCGCGCCGCCTCTCCCACACCAGCTCCCCCGCACACATCAAGCGATCCTCCGGTGCCTCATCGTCGTCGTCGCGCTCCCGCCACATCGGCAGCCGCACCAACTTCTCGGCAGCGTTATAGTGCTACGTCGACATGGACCTCAACCCATCGTTGTGCTCGTTGTCGGGATCGCGCTCCGACACTGTCGACCTCAACCCGTCATTGCTCGCAGATGGTCACTGCGGAGCCGCTGGGGGCTCACCGACGCGTTCCCAACCTCGTCCGGCGGTGGGGGCAGCTTCATTCACCCCTACGCCCTCATCACCGCCTGAAAGTTGACCTTGAAGGTGACCCTTCCAGCTGATGCGTTCGATTCCGACTTCGAGTCCCAGACTGAGATGGACTTGTCTGACGACCGTCGCCACGGCTAAAGCACGCCCTTCCCCTAGGGTGACACTCTGCACGTCTTCCACCATGCTGACAACACCTTTGTGTGCCCCGTCTGCCCTGGCATAGGCATCGGTGGAAGATCCTAAATGAGGTCAAGGACCACGTCATGGGGATGGTAATGTCCGAGCCCCTGAAGGGCAAGAACAAGAAGAAACAGAGCCGACACCGCGTCATGGCCCGGAACGAGGGGTGGCTGAGGTGAGTGAGCCGCACCGGTGGAAAATAAATGCAGTTATCTTTGCTATGTTGTTTATTAGTAACTTTAGATTTCGTTGGAACCCTAGTTATCTTTGCTATGTTGTTATCTTTTGTTTGTAAGATCAATGGACTGTTTCCTTTGGTTGGAAGATTAATCCCCTATTTTCGTGCTCTGTTTCCTCTCCCTCACCCTTTCTCTCTTCCTTGGTTTCCATGTAGGCATGGTTACTCACACTTGAAATTAATTTCTGGTCTTCCCTCATTTATTTCCCAAGGGGTGGTTCTCCTACTCACTCATTTGTTTCCTAAGGGGTGGTTCTCCTACTCACATAGCTCGAGAGGCCAAGATGGATCGAATTTTATGTTTCACTTAATGTGATTGTAGTTGGAATGCTGCATCGGTTTTTTTAGAGGTTGAAAATCAATATGGGACTAATATTAACAAATAATATAATCATATTTGGCTCTCTCTCAATACCAAGGAAATCCTTGCTCACCTTGCTAAAATTCAAACCACTTTTCCGACAAAGGATCGAACATATTGGTCTGTCCTATTCACTTTTCCTCTAATGGATCATACATCTATACATATTTTTCCTAAAAATTGTAACAAATTCTAATTTGTACCTGAGGATTAACATGGCAACCGTCCACATTCTAGCACCGTGAAATGTCACATCCTCCACATCCACACAGTTGGTCTTCCTTGGTTCTCATGTAGGCATGGTTACTTGAAACCAATTTATGATATTCCCTCATTTAATTCCCAATGGGTCATTCTCCTACTCGCATGCCCCGAGAAACCAAGATGGATCGAATTTTATATTTCATTTAATGAGAATATAGTTGGAATAGTGCATCAGTTTTTTGAGAGGTTGAAAATCAATGTGTGATGATTATTAGCAAATAATGTGATCCTATTTGGCTTTCTCTAAAAACTAAGAAAATCCTTGCTCACCTTACCAAAATTCAGACCAAGCATCTTTTTCTCAATAAAGGATCGAAAATGTTAGTCCGGCCTATTCAATTTTCGAAGAATGGATCATACATCTGATTGATGCTAATATAATGCATAAGAACATACAAATATTTCTTGCATTGATTACAAAAGAATTAAGGTAGCATAAAAGTTCACATAACATCTTCATGATTTATCTTGCAGTGAGAGCAGTAACAGAAAAGGATTAAGGTTGCATCTTCTCCTTCTGGGATGATTCCATTGTGTCGAGGTGGCGTTGTATGTTGGTCCTTAACACCTCCAATGCCCTGACGAACACCGGCAGCTCGTCCACCCCGAGAGCTTCCACATCCACATCCCACCAGTTCTGTTTCCCCACGCTCGTCTAAGCCACCAAGATTTTCGACCATGAGGCAGCCTGACGCGCCCTTTCCGCCTTGGTCAGGAAAGTGGTCTCCTCTCCTCCCGCTTCATTCTGAAAATCATGGTGGCGGCCTCTCCTACCGTTTCTGAACAAAATGGAGATAGCGATCTATGGATCTTGGGGTGGTAGGTGTGGATGACGGAGTCAACGGTGGGTGCTCCGTAGCGTTTGGGCTCGCTGGTGGGGGAGAACGTGATGACGGCGACATGGACGCTGAACCCCCGAGAGAGGTCTTTTGCCATGGATAAGAGTGTGTTGGTGCGCTCTGAGAATCTTGTATGGCTCTGAGCCATGCTGGTGGATTTGGGCATCAAGGACGAGCAGCTCGTCGAGCGGCGGTGGAGATTGGAAAGATGTGGGGAAGAGAGCAGAGGCAGAAAACAACAGGGGATTTCTTTTGTGCCTTAAACAGGGAGCAGAGTGTAGAGGACTATCAGCTTATATAAGAAGATACACAACGTAAGTTCCTCTGTTCTAAAATAGTAATGAACAAACCATGACCGTTTTTATTAGATCGCATCCTTAAGTACACAAACATGATACATCCCCAAAGATCCACACTCATACAGTGGCATAGGCGCGCGCACACAACAATGAAACCATACAAATTTTAAATACTAAACTGGTGCACTGTCACCAGGCACCGACACGCTAAAACCACTAATCCAGACGATACAAATAAAGTCATCTCGGTTACACGAAAGTGTCACAACATGCAGATGCAATGCATCGGACACGGACATGACAATGAGGAGACAAACAGACACGGTCATGGAGATGGATATGGCATAAGCTTATTCCGGCATACCTGTGGCAGCACGAATGCAGCAAAATGAGCGTCACTGCGGAGATAGTCCTCCAATGTAGGATGCCTAGCCCTCAAGTCCATGGTAACACGACTCGAGCGACCAATGCTAGATGCATGGTGCATGATGTCACGAATACCCCAAACCCGATGACCAAGATGGCAGAAAGGGTAGGCAAAGCGACCATGGCGATGCACATGAGTGTGACCGTGCTCCTGCAACCAAGCAAACACAGATTTATTCACCTCCTAGAGATGGATATGGCATAAGCTTATTCCGGCATACATGTGGCAACACGGAATGCATCAAAATGAGCGTCGCTGCGGAGATAGTCCTCCAATGTAGGATGCCTAGCCCTCAAGTCCATGGTAACACAACCCGAGCGACCAATGCTAGACGCATGCTGCATGATGTCACGAATACCCCAAACTCGGTGACCAAGATGGCAGAAAGGGCAGACAAAGCGACCATGGCGACGCACATGAGTGTGACCGTGCTCCTACAACCAAGCGAACACAGATTTATTCACCTCCTCTGTTTCATCCTCGTCCACTTCTTCCATATCATATAGATCATATGGATCAATGAAGCCTGGCTGCTGCGGAGGTGGCACAGCATCGAAGTTGCCTAGTCCGTTCGCTTGACCAGCCATCCTCCTACAGACACTTACCAACATAACTAAAAATGATAAATAATGATGGTAACCTATAAACAAGATGCGGAAGCTATGAGCTCATCTCTCACAGGATGCAAAACCAAGTAGGTCACCTAGCACAACCACTAACAATGCGTGTAAGATTAAGAGCCGATGAGCAAAGGCCTTGGGGGCATGCTTAAGAGCCGATGAGCAAAGGCCTTGGGGGCATGCCTATTTATTGAAGCAGCATGACTGATCAACAATGCAGTGCACCTTCTCACAGCTCACGCCTCACGGGATTACAGTAGCCATGAAAATACGTGGGATGCTTGAAATACGCAAGCCTACACTAAATAGGAATCCTACCACAAGTATAGAGCAGAATATGCAGGCTTTCGTTCATGGGTAGGCATGCGAAATATTCGGCGGGTATACGAGTGTGCTTTGGTCAGGATAAAAAGAAGGAAAAAATCCTGAGATCCACATGAGCTAAAAAAATAGACGTGTAGGCATTATAGTTGGAGAAAGCAGTTGTTCCCCTTTGTGGTCGGTGACTGGAAACACACCCAGGTTCACTGAAGCGTGGACCTCTTCGACATATTCGTCTCCGGCCTATTTTGTATGCAAGATGAAATACACCCAGCTTCGCTGACAATTGGGTCCGATAAGAGAGCACAATCTTGTCAGTGACCCTGCAGCAAATGCAGCTTACCAAAATTTTTTTCACGCCAAGGAACTTGAAAGCGAGATCTTCAAATTCTGTATTCCCTCTCCTCCCCCCCCCAAATAATAAAAACATGGCTACCGCAGTGCTCCTCCAAACTCTCGCCTTGTATTTCCAAAATCAGCACTCTCCTCTCTCCTGGCTGTAAAGTCCAGCTAGATTTGCGGTGGCGGCTGACCTCAGCGGCCGTGGGATACCTCAGCGGCGGCAAGCTCCACGGGCGGCAGGCATCAAGGTGCGGCTTGGTCGGCAGCACTCTTGGAGGAACATCTCAGCATCCTTGCAGTAGCTGCACCCATCCTGGCGCAGCTGAGCAGTTGAGCGAGGATGTCGCGCAAGCACCGGCTGCCCCGTCCAACCATGCGCCACTACATCTTCGAGCTCCACAAGTGAGAATCTCATTTTATTTTTCTCTATAGTCCCCTCCAATTTTCTGAATCTACATCTGCTTCACCGAAGAGCACTATGCTCAAGTTTATTTTTGTCTGAAGCGGAGCCTAGTTACACCTAAATGTGACCACAGCCCTCATGCTGCTAGAGTATTTCTTTAACGAACAATAAATTTCACGATGTATTGTGTTAGATTTGAGACCCTTCTCTTCTCTTGGCCGCTTTAGATATATTTGCATGGCCGGCATCTACATTTATATGGTCATGGTACATTCTATTCCTTATATCTAAGACAACTAACCAAATACTTTTTGTGCGGGGCCTAGTACCATGTTCCTACATTGCTAAAATTCAATCACATATCATAGTATGCAACTAAACAAGTGATTATCCTGCTCCTGTATTCTTTACTTTATTCAATTGCTTTGTTCAAGATTGAAGTTTGACTTATGCTCCTTTTATTTGTAGGCTGAAATATTGAAAACAATCCTTAGAATTGCAGTACCAAATTCTGGTTCTCATAATTTGCAGTCAAGTCCCTTCCTTGATTATGTGGCCGTGCAACGAGCCTCAGCTCCAAGCTCAAGATCTGAAGTTTTTTTAGGAGGACTACAAGAAGCTGCAGAACTAAGACAACAAGTTGTGAACAGGAGCAAATGTTGAGCGACTTGAAGATGAAGGCACAAGCTTCAGATGTAGCAATGAAAATGCAGTCTGAGGAGATTGAGAGTTTGAAGAAAGCAGTAAGAGAAATTGAGTATCTCCTTCGTCAACTGCTAAACTTCAGAGGGTAAGGTCAATGTGTTTCTTAGGTATCTACTCATGTCCTCCCAGTTACTTGTGATGGTTTGTGAGTACTGTGGTTTGTGCTCAATGTGCTTCTAGACCAGATTTGTTCTTGGTTAGAGAGATATCATGCGTAGTGGTTTGTGATTTCTTACGGACAATATGCTTGTGCTTGTTCTTTGGTCATGAATAATAATGTGTGAAGTGTGACGAGAAATATTTATTTGTATGTGTGATATGTACAGTTTAATTGTACTGTCAATTACAGAATTGATTTGTATGTAATATTAAATTAGATTATATTTTAATTAAGCGCTACCTGGGCTACACCTGAAAATAACTGGGTCCAAAATTTCGTGGACTCGCCCCCTCGGCCTATTATTTTGTGGGCCTAAACAAAGTTACGACGCTAGCAAATGTTCGACTAAATCCATTAAGAATTGGGCCTAAACGAAGTTATGACGTCACCATATGTTACGCTTGATCCTACAAGAATTGGGCCTAAACCAAATTATGATGTTAGCAATTATTGGTGGGCTCGGTCAAGAAGAATTGGGCCTAAATTAATCTATGACGACAACAATTATTGGGCTCGGTACAAAAAAAATTGGATCTAAATCAATTTATAACGATAGCAATTATTAGGCTTGGTCCAACAAGAACGGGACCTAATTAAATCTATAACGAAACAATTCGTCACAACCGTCAAGTCACATCAGACTGTGGTCCGACGTGGTATGCTATGCAGGAGTCAGTTTATGACGACTTGTGGGACCAATTTTCATTTCTCGACTAATGACGAAGGATTTTCATCACGTCTGCATCATAAATCACGGTTTATGACGAAAAAACGTGTTTATGACACTGTTTATAGTTTATTATAGATCGGAAGATTTCTTGTAATGTATACAACTTTAAATTAAAGGACAAAGGGCCGGCTGATGTTGATTCATTCAGGGAAGAAATATGGCCTGATCGTATACTGCTGCCGACAAAATTTAAACATTAGTTTAGAGGACGAAGGCAGGTAGATAGTGCGCTGATTCATTCAGGGAAATATTGAAGAAAGGGCCGACTGGGTGCTTACATATTAGGACATCGACTGACTGGTTCGACAACAAGTGTAACATGGTACAGACACCTTATGAAACTTGTACGGTTGCTAATAAGCTCGATTTCATGTGTTGACCTTTCTCTCCTGTGCGTGCAACAATGAGATATCTACACCGAGAAGGGGTGACACAATGAACGAGCGTTCAATATACTGCTGCCGCCAATGTCGTGTTACCGTGCACCATACCGTCTGCAGCACAAGTAGTCGAACCTGTTTTCTCGATGCTGCTCATTCCGAGAGAGTGTGTGCATATATGCGAGACTTGATCTGGCCATCTGCTCAAGGTTTTTGAGACAATGGGGTGTTTGATCCCGTGTCACATCGAATATTCAGAGGATTATAAGGACTAAATATGAGTTAATTATAAAACTAATTACACAAATGGATGCTAAACAACAAGATGAATCTATTAAGCCTAATTATTCCATCATTAGCAAATGGTTACTGTAGCAGCACATTGTCAAATCATAGACTAATTAGGCTTAATAGATTCGTCTCGCCGTTTAGCCTCCATCTGTGCAATGGGTTTTGTAAATAGACTATGTTTAATACTCCTAATTAGTATCTAAATATTCGATGTGATACGGACTAAAGTTTAGCCTGGGGATCAAACACCCCCACGTCTCAAAAACCTTGAGCTATGGCTCCATTGGTATCATAAAAAACATTGAACCTCGTATCGGAAGTAGAGTCAGGAGCAACTGTGCAATTCATTGGAGGAGAGAAGCCATATATGGAGGTAGCTAGACAGCTAGCCTTGTTATGGGTATATAAAAAGGCAAAGCTGGAAGGTCTGGATAGAAGCATGCATGTTCAGAATCATTTGTACGCAGATGGACGGCTGGACGCTCAATGCTTCCTGCACATTCTAATAGGGTGTGTGGATTTTATGGACCTACTTACTAGCCATAGCTACTCATTCCATTTCTAGGTAACATGCCATTTTAATAGATAATTAAAGTCCTATTAACCAAACAACTGATCGGATAACTCTTACATTGCAGCACGAATCGCGTTTTTATTCATCATGTTAGCTGCAAAGCTTGATTTAATTTTAACGTGTATAAGCTTATTATATGTATGGTAGAACTCCATTTTCCTAGGGTATAAATGCAATTTCCACAGTCGATACTTTTTTTATGAAACTTCACTTGACTACTAAGAAGAGGTGAATGTGTTTTCGGACTTTTTTCCTGTGATGAGATACTGCAAAAAGGACTTTGAGGTACACGCTCTAATAAAGGCCCACTTCAGTATGTCTCTGATCAAGATAGCAAAACCTAACGTGCCACGCATGGTTGTCCTTCGCTTCTCGACACTACTGTAAAACTGAGCATTGGTCTTATTCCTTAGTACCGGCGGTTGATTTTTGATCCGGTACTAATATGAGCATTACTACTGGATCTAACGGCTAGTTCCCCAGGAGCCTCCCGTGACCCTCTTTAGTATGGTTGGAAACTCCAACCGGTATTAAAGGAGGGTTAGGAACCGAAGCTTCCCAGCAGTGCGATCTTGTAGAGCCCACGAAGCCAGCAGCCCCGGTTCATCTCCTAGCCCGGCTGATTTGACCACGGGTCCAAGGCCCTTTTCTCCGGATCCATGTGAATCATCATCCAGCACAAAGATACCTTTGCTGAGAAAGTGCAGCTGGTCATTACCCACCAGTCAGCTAGAGTGATTTTTGATGAATGAATCTATTTATTTTGCAGTCTCCGGATGGACGTGATTGATTTTATATCATTATAATGCTCGTATTACTTGAGTGTTATATTTTGCAAGGTCAAATAATTGAAGCCTGACTTTCCTATATGCAAGCACTATCGGTCAATTCAATTTGCTATCTTGGAGTTGGAGGCGTTCGATGCATTGAAATATTTATTAATCTGGAATACGCCCATTATGAAACACAGCCAACCAAGTTGACATATAATCACCATTGTTGCAAGATTCTGTTTTTGCTGTTGTATTCAAAATGATTGAGTGGCAAAAGAACACTTGGCCATGTCCTCTTTATTATAACCATCTCTCAATATTAGAGCCATCTACCAGCGCCATCACCATTTGCACTTTTCAAATTCAGCTCGAAGTCTCTGTGGAAACTAGCAATGATGCACGTGCGGCACTACTCTAAGTTTAAGATATCATAGTTCAACAAATTCAATTACTAAGAATTTTTTAGGATTCAATTACTTTTAGAAAATATTTCTAAATTACTTTTAAGATATATTTTACTTTTATTTGTTACTAATTGCAATAGGAAGGAATTGTTAATGTCAATTTCACCTATGCCGAATCTCAATAGAAAGGATATTTAAGAATGGCAAAATCGTTAAAGAACAAAGATTAAATGAATATGTTTAAATATACATGTAAACCTCAATTATCTTATATGTAACAGGCAGTAATGAAACTCTAATCTAGTTTCCGTAAAGGTATCCACAAGCAATAGATATTTTCTTCATATTTTCAAACACCATGCATACTAAGGCTCTGTTGTTTCCATCAGATACTTCTGTATTCTGAACTTCCTCTCAAAGCCATCATTATTTTCATTTCCCTCTGTCCTCATCTTCATTTTGAAGGCACATCCTAATCCTAAAACACAAATATGAATGTGATTTATATAGTTTCCATGGAGAAGCAAAACCTTCACTACAAATTAGCATAGATTGTGCGTAATGCTTATATCTAATGGAAGCAGACATCATATGCCAACCGATCATTTTTATTAGTTGCTTGCTGCAGGTGTAGCTGGTCCCAACCACATTAGATTTCAGGAAAAAAAAAAGGAATGACCAATTCTAAAAGGTGACTATAATTGTGTTGCCAATAATTGCAGTAAGCTTGTTTTAAAAACACTAACAGCACTTGCAAATTCATTTTTGTACCAGGACTATTTAAATCCATACCACGGTCAAATTTTGGTACAGTATTCAAATAATCCAAAGACCAACCAAGCATACCTCACTTCCCTCACCTATGCTGATCCAGAGGCCAATCACCTATGCATTCCCTAACAAGATAGTTGATTTTGAAGGAAAAGATCAAAGTTCAACAATCATCTGCAACAGGTATTAAGATCAAATAATATGATTCGCACAATAATACGCACGTCATTCAAAGGACAACAATCATCTGTAACAGGTGAACTAATCATCTGCAACAGGTATTAAGATCAACAGGTATTAATCATCTGGTATTGCTCCTAAAGCAAGAAGCAACAAAATTAAAAGATTAGCAGTGTATTGGAAAAGCAAACCACATGATTAAGCAAATCTTACACTAAACCTGCTGTCCCTGTGAATTAGCTCCGGAACTTTACAAGGAAAAATCTAAACCTGCATGTTTCCAAAGCCAGTAATCAGCATTACTACATTAGAGTGTCTGAAGCCGCTCGAGAATCCTCGCCAACGAGCAAGAGCAGCAGCACCACGCAATGCAACCCTTGCAACAACTCCTCCAGATACTGACTGCGCCGCTGCAATCCAATCTAATCCTATCGAACCAACACAGAAAAAAAAACATGATTCGGAGGACGATCCAAAAATAGGGAAACAAGATTATTATCAGCAAAAAGTGAGTAAATTTCAAGAATTAAATCTTGGGGTGGCGTCTTACATGACAACATCCAGTTATGCAGGAGCCTCGTAATGGGCATCGTCAGTGCCGGCAGGCTGGACGGGTCAAATGGCTACCAATAGTAGCGATGAAAACGGACGGGAACGGGCGGGAAAACCCCTTAACCATGTCTCGTCCCTTATTTTTTCACGGGGAATGGGAGTGGGATAGCCAGGAGCGGGACGGGAACCGGAATACACAATTATATGAAAACGAACAAATACAAGCGGACATACAACGGAAACAGCCGGGAACCGGGACCAGGGATGACACATTCCAAAACATCTACTACACTAGCACTCTAGCAGTCCTGCACGGCTGCATGCTGCATGGCACTTGGCACTTGCTCTTTGCTGACTTACACTTGCTGCATTGCACTTGACAAGTAGAATAGTATATCACTGAAACACAGATACACAGTGTGCGACAAACCACAAATAAGTTTACTAAACAAGACCACAAGGCAGTAGTACTAGTTTATCACAACACAAAAATAGAACAAAAGCCTGGCTACCACTGTCGCACGTGTGGGAACATGGTAAACCTACTGCCTACAACGGGAGAACGGCGCGCGTGTGGGCTTCCTGCCCAGGCACCAGCGCGTCGAGGACGGTGGCTTCGACAAGCCAAGAGCGGACAGCGGAGGGGTCGACGGCGGCACCGTGGCACGGCGCGGGCGCCCAGCGATTTGCCGATTTTGCAGGGCTGGCAGCGCTTGGGAAGTCACGAATGGGATGTGAATGGAACGAAGGGGGTTAGGGTTTGGGAAACATTTTATACGTCCTCACCTCTTGCCTGTTGGGCTGGCTAGCTGAGGCCCGAGGAGTTGGGGTTACTGGGCCTATCCCGTATAAATTGTAAATGGGATCATCCCGGTTGAAAACAGGATCCCGCAAATGCTAGCAGGATACCCCCTCAAATGTATCCCATCTCGTTCCCGTGTACTCCCATCCCGTTTCCATCCTATTATCGAACTTAACCATCCCGTTTTCATATAGCTTAAAATATGGGATAAATATAGAAAAATGGGCGGACGGGAACGGGAAATTTTCCGTCCGTTTTCATCCCTAACCAATAGAGAGATGGCAGTGGTTGATGAAATCTCGTGGAGAAAGAAGGGGCAGAGTGGACCTTCGCGCTGCCTCCTCCTCGTCCAGTGAGCTGCTGCTGCCGCAACCACTGAGGCGACATAGATAGAGGGGGGAAGGACAAAGGTGGGCCACCGCTGCCGCCACATTCAAGGCGGCTCAGATGGAGGGGCGACGGGGTATTGAGGGAGGGGTAGAGGCAGGTCACCGGGAGGGAGGGGGTCGGCGGGTCGCAACCTTGCTGGGCTAGGCAGGAAGGGACGGCGCAGACGGATGGGGAACCAAACAACGTCGCACAGAAGGAAAAAGATGGAATTAACGAGCCATGATTGGCAGGGCTCGGGAAAGATGATTAGATGAACGCGGGTACACAGGACGGGTAAACGAACGGAACGGTGAGAAAAGAATTTGGTTTTTGGCAGAAACATTTTCTAAGTCACGATTTTTATGGGTATGCACCTTGTCTTCTTCCTCAAATAGATGACATATGGGTCTGGCGTGAAGGGTACGATGGATCCGTTTCGAGTGAGAAAGGTTTTTAATTGTTTTCGATCTTTATATCTCTGTGGAAATCTGTAGAGCCCATTTCCAAAGAAACCTGCAGTCGCCGGCGTGGCACCGAGAGCCACCGATGCGACTCATGGAAGACTGAAAATATGTGATTACTTCGAAGCCCGCCAGTCACCAATGGCGTATGTCCTCCCGTGAAGCACCACTGCCGAGTAGGGATAGAATTCGGATAGGATCCGCATGAAATCAGACTCAGATAGTACTTTTTACCATATTTTAAAATTGAATACGAACACGAATTTAGATGTTCTTGAATACAAATACAAAAAATTGTCTCGGATTTGGATATGAAACAGATATTTACTCGATTTTAATAATATTATTTACCTATTTTTTTTATTGATGGTTTTTGAATAACAAAATCATTATACAAGTAGAGACTAAAGTTTGAGTAACAAGTGCAAACAAAGATTGCTCATAAAAATATTACATTAATTAATAATTACTTAAAATAGTGCACTTTATGAAAAATAATCTATGGATAAATATATATTTCAATAAATATAAACATTTATCAATGAATAATAAATATTATATAAAAATGTTTTTTGATAAATACATAATCTAGAGTATTTAAAATTAAATTTAATATTTATATATATATCTATTATTAAATTTAATAACATTGGTCACTAAAATTAGAGATAGATTTAAATAGTTTTATGGATATAATAATAAAATTAATATCATTAATTTTTAATTATAAAGCTAACTTTCGAATAGTTTCAATAATATACTATTATTATTAATTCAAATTAACATCATTTATCATTAGTTATAGAGATAACTAATAATTTCATATGATCGTATACGGATGGTGTTAGATATTGTCGAATACGAATGTGGAATTGGATAGAGAAAATAAAGACGTATCTATTTTGGGGCTGGGTGTCCGTATACAGCCCCAACCAGGCTCTCGCGATGCGAGGACGTGATGATTGGTTGCTTATGCTCGGTAGCTGGCCTGGTCCGTTATGTGCAAAAAGGCTCCTTGAGCTTGGCTCCACAAATATGCAGGAACAGCTTGTTTCCTCCGAGTCAGTGTGGGGGATATAACCCTGGGTACCACTTGGATGGACCTAGCCGCCCTTCAAATGGAGTACTGCATACGAGGGGGATTCGGGATAGGCGTACGGATCAAGACGAAGGATCGGCATAAAGAGATATAGTTACAGATAGATATATTTAAATATGCAAAGAGATAACTTGTACTGAAAGGTAGTAGATTTCCTTATAATTGACTAGGATTAGATCGAATTAGATATGTAACCCTGCCCCTCCTCCCCCCCCCCCACTACTATATAAGGGCTGCAGGGACCCCTCAAAAATCCAAGCCATATTCAATACGCTACACGCTGAGAATACAACCTCGAGCACAAGATGTAGGGTATTACACCTCTGGTGGCTCGAACTTGGTAAAGTTCCTTATGTCCTTGTATTCATCCATCTAGCTCTAGACGCGGCGATCCCCTCCACACAATCTACTACCTTGATCTACTTCGTGGTGGACTGCCAGACTATTCCCCTAACAGCCAGGCTCTGGCGGTGCAGTGACCAGCTTTTGGGAAGCGCGCATACACTCAGGAAATGCAGCTAGACAGGCAACCAATCAGATTCTCCAGCTAACCTGGCTCCATACAAACACCAACCAAACAAAGACGTGTTGCATCTAGGGAGCCAGACCAGCGGAAGCGCTCGGTTGTGCTAGCTGAAGCGCTCGGTTGTGCTGGCTGCAGCTCAGCTGCAGCTGCAGCAGCCACTACAGCAGCTGCAGCCAGCCAACAAACGTTGCAGCCAAAGAACAGCTCTTGCAGCCAGCCAACGATAGCTAGCTGGAGAATTCAAAAATGGCTGTAATTTGACAACTAAACATATTAATGCACACTGATTCCCCGTCCAAGACTCAACACAGAAATAAATCGAGATTTCAGTAGACATATTAGTGTGAAATAGATCTGTAGGTCGATTCTGAAATAGCACAGGTACAAATACCAAATCTAACTCTGAATAATAGTTACAAAGAGCACAAGTAAGAAATAATCATCAAGTATACTAGTCACATCATTGCAGAAGCTGATTATTTCCACTAGAAAACATATCGCGGTAGCAAATCAAAACACACAACACAACTAGTGCTAATCATCTCGAAGCCTACTCACCAAATTCCTCTTCTTGGGAAAGTACTCTGTGAGCTACGGTGGAGCTTCCCACATCCCGAATGAGCAGATGCCGAAGGCTTGAGGTGCGATCTGCGATGTTGCTGTCGCCTCCCGAGAATGCTGGCCGCCGATTGGGAAAGGGGTGAGGGAGGCGTCGCCGACCTAATTTGGCACCCTTGATGCGCCGGCAACCTTCACGGAAGGCGAATACGAAGGGCGGCGTCCGAATTCCAAACCTTAGAGGAGCGTCTCTCCCTATCTGCTTCGCTCCTTTGATCTTTCTAGCATTTGCGTGACTTACAAATAGGAATGGTTCATCACAAAGAGAAGATGCTTGCTCTGCAGCCGAGTTGTTGGGCTGCAGGCTGCACTGCTGCTACTTGGGCCGGCAGCCGAACGGCTAGGCTGCAAAGCTGCAGCCGCAACGTAGAGTAGCTGCAGCGAGCGGCTGTCCCGATCATGTATAGCGCTTCAGCGCTGTCGGCGTCGCACACTTGGAAGGAATATTTATTAGGAAACCATATAATTCTGGAAGTGGAAGCTGACATGGCTCTCTCTCCCTTTAATTTTCTTATAAAAAAAAAATCTGAAGCCGCGACCGCGATGGCGACCGGTGAACCGACTTACCACAAGTACGTGTCGCGGCACGTGTCCTCTGTCCGGCAACGCGACGCGATGCCGCCACCCGCCCGACGATTCTGCCGGCAGGCATGTATATCCACCTGAGCTCGCGTGCACGAGGCCTCGCGAAGCTTTGGCAGCTATCGCGGCAACGGACGGGCAAAAACCCGGTGGCCGCCGCGGATCCAGAGAACACGGGAGGCAAAGGCCGCCCAGGTTTAGTTTAGGCTTTGCGACGGACGGTTCGCGTCACGTCACGCTCGAAGCCGCGACGACGCTCGCCGCCCTTCCCCTTCCGTTCCGTGCGGCGGGTGTCTGGAGGCGGCAGACCGTACGCGTCAGCCGGTGGACTCGCGCGGGCAGCACGCGAGCAAAGGTGTCACGGGCAGGGTCCGCAGCATCGCGCATTCGTGCTTGGCAGTCCATGACAGGGACAGCGGTATGTTTAGCCAACCAGGCAAGGCAAGGAAAACCTGGGACCTGATTGGATGCCCGCATTTAACCTGGCCAGGCTCGCGGGATGCAACATGATCATGCAAATAGCAGCCTCCCGCCTAGCTCGCGGTATACGAACTTTTCCGGCGTTTCCCCGAAACCAGGCTCACGTGATGCGACTAGGAAACACGCGCAGGGTGCTGAAAAGGAAATGAGATGAAAAGTTGGGCAACCAATCAGCCGCTCCAAAGGGCCAGGCTGCGTGCATGCAACTTGGTGTTGTAGGTAATACCGCTGTGCCAGGGAAGTTCTCGTCCAAGACACCGGTCAATAACCTGGAATGGACCAGACAATGATGGTATATTCTCGTATACATCCAAGCGGGACCCCTCTTCATTTTTCAGTGTTGATGATCAAAATCAAAAACAAAGAATACTTGATGGTGCGAAATGCAATTTGACTCGCGCGCCTGAACACAAACCAAAATACAGCCGGACGGACAGCTGACACATGATACGCCGATGCAAACGTACACCTTGCGGAAAAAGAAAAGAAAACAATGGCTCCACACGACACCCTATATCGGGTTTGGACAAAGCAAAAAAAAAGGCATACCAAAACCAGGGGGCAGGCACCGTCGCACCGAACCGCGCACGCCGCACACCGGCACAGGGCTGGCATGCGCCACCGCTAGCCGCCGCCCTGCCCCTGCCCCTGCCCCTTGCCTGGTGGCGCACCCAGATTGGATCCCGTTTCTTTCCCCTGGCCCAAGCCGGAACCCGCTCTTGAAATACCCCCGTCTCCGCAGCCGCCTCCCCTGCCCAACCAACCAACCAACCCATTCGTCCTCCCCCGATCTCTCCCCTCCCGATTCCCTCGTAGCCTGCTCTCACGCGCGCATCGACCATGTCGGCCTACTGCGGAAAGTACAAGGGTAAGATCCATCAATCATCTCCCCTTCCTCGGTTCCTCCGTAGCGTCGTTGTCGATCTGCTCCTGTTGTTTGTTCGGTAGCGTGTAGTGCAGATCTGTTCTGTTGTTCGATGTGGTACCCTCAGATCTACCGTATCTGAGTTGATGGATAATTTGTAGATCCGTTTGGGCGTTGGATTTGTGTGGAATTTGATGGGTCCGTACATGCTGGGGGTTGGTGCTCTGCTTGATTAGCGTTCAGGGGTTTGGTGGTTTGTTGGAAGGGGTTAGGAGGACGAGCAGGGTGACGCGCCTCTACGATCCGTTAATTGGTTGGGATCTGCTGATTTTTGTTCGCATAACTACAGGATGTGATGCTTAGTGGTACGTATCTGCTTGGTTTTAGGGGGCCTGCTTAGTTTTGGATCGGATTATGTGCCTTCATGATGGTAGATAATTTCTCAATTTATCTTGATAGCATGCACTGGTGCTTCATTGTGTAATTTCTAGGGGCTGGTTTCAAATCATAATATTACTTGTTCGATAAATTAATCTGATGCTTTCCTATTCAGTTGCCCTTTTTCCTGCAATGGAGCTGTGCAACGATGCGTCCACGTTAGTCAAATAACTAATCTGTATTTCCTCTTGTCATATGTTAAGAGTTCGTTACATATGAAAGCAGGTTTAGGTAACACGACAGTGTTTTTTCAGTAGTTAGATTATTCAGGATAGCGTAGCATGTGTAGTTGTTAAGTAAATCATGTTTGTCGATCTGATTGAGTTACCACTCTGCGCTGCTTGTTGGCTAATTATCTTTGCTTATTATTTTGCAGATGAGCTCATCAAGAACGCCGCATACATTGGCACCCCTGGCAAGGGTATCCTTGCTGCTGACGAGTCCACTGGCACCATTGGCAAGCGCCTTTCCAGCATCAATGTCGAGAACATCGAGGAGAACCGCCGTGCCCTCCGTGAGCTCCTCTTCTGCGCCCCTGGTGCCCTCCAGTACCTCAGTGGCGTGATCCTCTTTGAGGAGACCCTCTACCAGAAGACCAAGGACGGCAAGCCCTTCGTCGATGTCCTCAATGAGGGAGGCGTCCTCCCCGGCATCAAGGTCGACAAGGGTACCATCGAGGTTGCTGGCACCAACAAGGAGACCACCACCCAGGGTCATGATGACCTTGGCAAGCGCTGCGCCAAGTACTACGAGGCCGGTGCCCGCTTTGCCAAGTGGCGTGCTGTCCTTAACATTGGCCCCAACGAGCCGTCGCAGCTGGCCATTGACCTGAATGCTCAGGGTCTGGCTCGCTATGCCATCATCTGCCAGGAGAACGGTCTGGTGCCAATTGTTGAGCCTGAGATCCTTGTTGATGGGTCGCATGACATTGAGCGCTGCGCTTATATCACCGAGGTGGTCCTTGCTGCCTGCTACAAGGCTCTGAACGAGCATCATGTCCTCCTCGAGGGTACCCTCCTGAAGCCCAACATGGTCACCCCCGGCTCCGACGCCAAGAAAGTGGCCCCTGAGGTGATTGCTGAGTACACTGTCCGTTCCCTCCAGAGGACCGTCCCTGCTGCCGTGCCCGCCATCGTCTTCCTCTCTGGTGGACAGAGCGAGGAGGAGGCCACCCTGAACCTCAACGCAATGAACAAGCTCAACACCAAGAAGCCGTGGTCCCTGTCTTTCTCCTTTGGCCGTGCCCTTCAGGCGAGCACCCTCAAGGCGTGGGGTGGCAAGGTGGAGAATGTGGAGAAGGCCAGGGCTGCCTTCCTCACCAGGTGCAAGGCCAACTCAGAGGCCACCCTCGGCACGTACAAGGGTGATGCCGCCGCCGGCGAGGGCGTCTCGGAGAGCCTCCACGTCAAGGACTACAAGTACTGATCTGCCTCCCCCTTTGGACCTGCCTACGATGATTTAGGTTGAGTGTGGTTTGCCCGTCTGAGCTCCATGTTTGGACATCGAAACTCGGTTTTAATAATCCTGAACTTATGCTTCCCGTTGCGGATGATGGTTGGTTACTTTTTACATTCATATATTAGTCTTTTTTGGTGCCAATCTGTGTAATCTGGTCCTGCCGACGGTAAATCGAGCAGCCACTTTTTCTTCTGTCGTCGTGCTCTGGTTATATAATGGGAAAAAAAACATTTTATGTCCTGAGTTGACCGGTGTTGGTCGTTTGCATTGACTTTTATCAATTGTGATGATAGCGGCGCTTTAGTCCTTTAGGGGGTGTTTGGATACGATCGAATGTTCGGATGCTAATTAGGAGAACTAAATATGAGATAATTATAAAACTAATTGCAGAACCCTATGCTAATTCGCGAGATGAATCTATTAAGTCTAATTAATCCATCATTAGCGGTTACTGTAGCACCACATTGTCAAATCATGTACTAATTAGGCTTAATAGATTCGTCTCGCGAATTACACTCCATATGTGCAATTAGTTTTGTAATTAGCCTATGTTTAATACTTCTAATTAGTATTTAAACATCCGATGTGACGGGTGTTAAACTTTAACACTAGTTAGCCAAACAGGCCCTTAGTAGCATGTGGCAATCTGAGATGCTTTGTTCCCGTGAGCGTTAGGTAAATTTAGGAAAAAAATTTGGTGCAGGACGGCTGCAAAGCGCCCTCGGTGGAGCCCTATCCCCGATATGCGCCGCGTGTCTGTCGAGAAGATCCAATGCCTCGTCTCCTTTGCTTCCGCCTTGCACAGATCTTTTTCCCTGCCCTGCAAGCTGTGGCTGTGCTCGTCTCCTTTGCTTTCGGTCGTTCGGCTCCTTTGATCCATGGCTCGGCTCAGCCCCCTGCACAGCTCTTTTTCCCTTCCCTGCAAGCCACGGTTGTGACTTTTCTCCTACTCGTCGTCATCCTCCGTTCCTCATCCTCAACATGGCCCGGCCCGCCGCCGCCGTCCGACCAGGGCTCCTCGATGCCCGAAAAGCTCAGGACGTTCACACACTACCGCCCTCCTCCTTGCCTCGTCTTGCTCTGCATCCAAGGCCCGCTCGTCGGCTGCAGCAGATGGACTTGCCTCCGGGTCAACGTGCTTAACTTTGAGCAGACTGAAGGTGCCGGTCAGGCAATCCAAAGAAGAAAGTGACAACACTATAATCCAGTAGAACGTTAACTGACAATCTGTAAACGAAGTTCAGATCATTAACTATAACACCTTTATGTTTCATGAAGGCTCATTCCGAGAATTCGAGATTGAACGCTCATGTCTATGTCTACCAGATTCTGAACTTGTGGAATTATGCAGGTTCTCCTGGCCATAAGATCTCAAGGTGGTGAGCTTGCCGCTTTGCTCGCCCTAGATGTCCATTCGGGCCGCTCGTCCGATCCAGCACGGGCCCGGCAAGGCCTGTTAATTTTCGTGCCGAGCCTAGCCCATCACAACGACTCACGAGCTGTGCCGTGAGTCGTTGTGATGCCATGGGCCCGCAAGGCCTTTTCCGTGCCGAGCCGGCCCGTCAAGCACGGCCGGCTTCGAGCCACGCGAGGCACTACGGCCCGCTACTGCTACCGTCCTCTCGCGCCGCCGGCCTCCTGCTGCCAGCCCCGCGCGCCGCCGCCGCCGCTCCCGGCCCCTCGCGCCGCCGCCGCTGTCGCTCGCCCGCTCCTCCCGGCCTCCTGCGCCACCACCGCTCCTCCTGGCCTCCCGCGCCGCCGCCGTTCCCTGGAGCCAACCCCCCGCGTGGAGCTGGGGAAGATGCCAATGCGAGAGACACAGGGAGGTGGCGGTGGGCACAGATAGGGAGAGGAAGGGTGACGGGTGAGAGTTAGCAGGCCGCATTTATGTTGCTATTGGACCGGTAGGGAGGAGGTTAGTGGCCATTTCGGGCCAGTATACTAAAATCATGCCGAGCTGGGCCGCCTGTCGTGCTGGGGTGGCGGCCCACGCCTGGCACGAGCTACCGGGCCGGGCCAGCATGGGCCCAAAGAATTTCGTGCTAAGCCAGGCTAGATTTAGGCTAAAAAAAGGGCTCCGTGTCGGGTTAACGGACCGAGGGCTGCATGGACATCTATACCAATGTGCCACAGGACGGACCTGTAGTCTCATCCTGACGATACGATGAATTCTGATGAAGTTCTTGTTGTGAGTTGAAGGAAGCAGATCATCCTAGATGCGTACAAATAACTGCATTAATCAAATAAATTAGCATATGAATGAAAATCACCACCTGTTAGATCTTACACACCCGTGTCAAATACAACTAAGAAACTTAACTGAATTTGACGCCAACAAGTTCCATTGTTTCAATTTTGATTGCAATGCGCTCTTGCATCCCAGCTCCCAACCCACCGATGCTTTTTGCGTTTGCTGATGTTAGGCTAGGAACCACCGGTCAACAAGGAAGTGGTAGCCCCAGCAGACGAGTCACATGTCCGTCGGCATCGAGCAACTCCTAGTCTCGACGCTGAGACACGGGCACCGACCACCGGATCTCGACGCTGAGACACGGGCACCGACCACCGAATCTGCACCACGGAGGTACCTGGAACCCATCACCGTGAATGTCCACGGACCGTAGGAAGCGGAATGCACAGGAGAGGTCCTTCTTCCTGATCACGGCCTCGAACTTGCGCTAGCCCATCGGAGGCCGCAACGGACTACGTATGCAGCGGCATCCAGACTTAGAACGAGAACAGGACGGTGCTAAGCCGACTCAAAGAGCCAAGCCGTAGAAGACTAGAGAAACTTCAAGCCACATGTTTTATGTTTGGGGAGCCGAGCTGATAATGCGTGCTAATTCCCATTGGATCCTTTGGGAGTCCACGCGACGCAAATCTAAGCTAGGGCTGCACGGAGGGTGGTTTACGGCCCTCCTGCATGGAATTTTTTCCCTAAATTCAGCGCAGTGATCTTCATCAAATTGAGCAGAAGCGATTGGTTTTTGCTCGCATTAAAGCTTATGCCCCTAGCTTCTCCCCCTTTTTTTTTGTGTATGTATGTTACTCCTAGTTTTCTCTTCTACTGTCTTCACTACGGGAAAGCATAAAGTCGCCGAGTGTAATTACTTCGCCGAGTGCTTTTTTTCGGGCACTCGGCGAAGCACCGTTTTGCCGAGTGTAACATCAAAAACACACGGCAAAAATAAAACACTCGGCGAACGACCGGTTTGCCGAGTGCCACCCAAAAAACACTCGGCAAACAACCAGGAGGCACTCGGCAAACTTTGACACTCGGCAAACTGACGCCCACGTGACTTCCCCGTGCCACCGGCGGCGCCCCTCCGTGACGGCCGTTAGTGTTTGCCGAGTGTCAATATAGGGCACTCGGCAAAGGCACTAGTTTGCCGAGTGCCGTGATGGGCCACTCGGCAAACCCTACAGTTTGCCGAGTGCTAGGGGGTGCACTCGGCAAACTATAGAGTTTGCCGAGTGTCTTTTCACACACTCGGCAAACATAATTTTTTTCCCCTCCTCCACCCTCCAAACTTTTTACACTCCATATGTATGGCATTTGGCACTGCATGGTAGAAGATGGACTATTTTTTGACCTGTTTGCTATATTTAATCAATTAATTTCATTTAGAGTAATTTTTTGATTTAAGTCAAATTTGAACTGCAGGTGGTTAAAATAATGGAATAATATGAGTGAAAAAATCATATTCATGTTAGTGAGTCTAAATTGAGGTCTCACCCAGAAAATGAAAAGAAATTTCGAACATTTTGCTAAGGAAACACGACTACGAACGTGTGGCCAAATGATTGTTTAATTCTCAAAAATACAAACGAAGTTTGAAAATCATGAGATTTTGCAAGATGCTTTGATTTCATATGTAGAGGCCGTGGTAAAAAATTGATAAGGTTTCGCACAAGTTTTGACATATGATGTTTACAATTCGAAGCATCTCCGGAGAGGTTTTAGAGAAGTTCAAAGGATCCGGTAAGATTTAGAGATGAATCGATAAATGTAATTCTCATTGAGTCCAAATTATTTTTTATAGGCTATAGAGAACATAGATAGGTTCATGTTAAATTTTGGGAAATTTTCAGATCCGTTTGGTAATTTTTATTCATTAATTGGACGTATATGAATTTAATAGATATAAATTAAATATGAGCTATAAATCCATGAAATAATGGTACAATATTACTTAAAAAATGGAATACGCAATGTTTAGTGAATTGGACTAGGTTTACACAAAGTTTACGTACTTTTAATTACTAAAAGTGTTGTTGTACATGCGATGTAGGTAGGTGTTTGCCGAGTGCTACGTAGGGCACTCGGCAAAGGGATGGTTTGCCGAGTGTCACAAATAGGGCACTCGGCAAAGTTACCCCGGGTCCACGTCGCAGTGTCAGTGCGAAATTCGGGGAAAAAAAAACCTTTGCCGAGTGCCCCGGATCTA
>NC_028450.1:22671060-22677789 GCF_000263155.2 Setaria italica | reverse complement strand
TTTGCCGAGTGTTTTCATGCCTTTGCCGAGTGCCCCAGGCACTCGGCAAAGGTTCTGTCTCCCGTAGTGCTTTCTCGTCCCCTGGGTGCTTGCAATTGCAGCAGGTGGCCCCTATACTGTACTGGTGGGCAGGAAGTGGACGGTTAACAGTAATCGTACTTGCAAGAGAGAGTAACAACTCACTAGTGATCCTATCTGACTATACCAAAAAAAAGTGATTTCCCCTTATTAAAAAATAATGTGATTTCCATTTCCAGGAAGTCATAGATCACGCCCTTTTGCACTAGCCATGATGTATAATTGGACATTTGCTGCACCCTGTGGCCTTGTTTTGGTTGCATCTAGCTCATCGTCATCCATGTCTCATACTATATCCATTAGAAATCATACAAGCTGATTGCCTCGCTTCACCTGAGAGAACCCAATAACAGCAGAGAACCCCCTCCCTTTCTTGTGCCCATTTTCTCGATGCCGCTCATCCCCAAGTACTGCACGCACCACTTGCTGCCTACTTCATCCGCTGTTGACTACACATTATCGCCCAATGGCAGGCTCTCCGCTTTCCAGAGAGCTGGAGAAAGGAGCAAGCTCTCTGACTACACACTGTCGCTCGGGAGAGGAATATTGTTGATGGATATATATCATACATGGGTACAAGTGAATGAGGCACTATAACTTAGTGAACGAAGAGTCTATGTTACCCGTTCAGATGTAGGTGTGTAATTGTGAATCTGCACCACTGCACATGGTTCACACTTACTTTGCTCAAAAGTTTACCAAAAAGACACAATAACGGGTCCACTGCAGCCCAAACATTGAAGCAGCATCTGTCCTCTGCCGTCTCTCACTGGTCATTTCGATTTCGATCACATTTCATTCCTTCTCAAGTTTGTATGATAATTTTTCTATCCAATTAATAAACTCCTATATGTCTTGAAAAGTAATAAACTCCTATATAAGGTGCAATTTCGCAATCCATGGACCTTTCACGCAGGAACTAAATCAAGACATCTCACATATTGAAGGGCAGTTCATTTAGAATGCAAATGCTCCATTTTATTCCTGAATAAGTACTTTTGATGAAACTTAGGGGAAACTTAAACTAAGACACTGTTAAGGACCATGCTGCCCTGCTCAAATGAATAGATGCACATGGTGGAGCAATCAAGGGAGAAGGCAAATAGTTGTTCTTCCCTGATTCTAACAACATTAAGGATCAGATGGGAGTTCAGTGCAGCTGACTAGGATATGAGAAGAGCCCATTTGCATGCAAATACTTGCACCTCAAGCAATACTCGTGATCCTAGAAACTGCCATGGAGGTGGTCTATACATCTTTTACGGTAACCCTATTTTGTTCTTCCGTAGAACAGCAGGCCATTGCAGAACTCTTATTTCTTTTCCTTATGCCGCTCGTTCCAAAGAAACAGAAAATCATGGAAGAACTATTACCCCTCAATATGTTGCTAATAACTGTCTTACACGCACGAATTAAAGAGATGATTATCTCATTACGAAGTAGCGCCTGATCATGTATCTCATTTAAGAAGTAGAAGGGAGACATATATATGGTGTAAAACAATTGTGGCTAGTTGTTTGACAAAAAGGGAAGCGATTTGAGCATGTAGCCTTCTGCTATGCAAAAAGGGAAGCAATGTGAGCATGTAAGGAAGTCACACCATGGTTGATTTGTTGTGATATGGTAAGGTGAGCCAAGGGATACAAGGAAATGAGAATATGAGTTGATGAGTGCAATGAGTTAGAGTTTTATGGATTGCACGCGCTGCATTGTGTAGCGAAGTACTTCCTCCGTTCCAAATTGTATTATGCATCTAAATTTAAATTATATCTAGGTGCATAGTAAAAATTATATATCTAGACATGTCAAAACGACCTACAATTTGAAACGGAAGGAGTAGCTAATTAGCATTTCATACCCAAGATTTTGGAGTTATCCTAGCCAGTTTCAAGATATAATACTAAGAGATTTTAATTTGGAAGTACAATTTCAGTAAGTAGTTGGATAAAAGCTAATAATAATGCATGCAGTTCATGTGTCGATTAGTACATCATCGCTACAGAAATTGCTATGCATACGACACGGTTGTCCCACACGTACAACATACGGAACTGCTTGGCACATGAACCTTCGTGTCGCTCTGTTTAATCTGCGATTGGTTTGTTCCAGTAGTACGTGAGTCGTAGAATTGCAATGGACGCTGGGGTGCCCCACCTGTTTTATCAACAAATTGGACTCCAAAGCATAGCGTTGTCGTACATCCTGTGGCAAAGGATGAACGAACGGCCAGACTCTGATAGGCTGCCTGTCTGATGCCTTGCAATCTAATGTGGCTCCACGCCTCCACCTGAGAGAACCCAATGCAAGAACATGACGGTCTGTTAGACTGTTGCTACAGTGGCGCACCACTAACGGCGTATGTCTGTCTGACAGCAGCGAACCCCTTCCTTCCATGTGCCCATTTTCTCGATGCCGCTCATCCCCATGTAGACCTTGCCTATCGAAACCATCCAATTATATAGGAAGGGAAGGGAGTAAGTATGCTCCGACTACTCACCACACAATATTGCCCAAAAGTTAGTTGTTCTTTCTGTAGTCCAGTGGTAGGCTCTCTGGGGAAAAGAAAATGGAGCTGGAGAAACGAGGAAGCTTTCTGACTACACAATATCTCGCCCAGGAGAGGGAGATGGAGGCCACTGTGAATGGATATGTATCATATATCATACACAAGTGAGTGAAGTATAACTTAGTGATCGAAGAATCGACATTACTGTTCTGATATAGCTAGGTAGGTGAATCTGCACCACTTCACATGGTTCATATGTACTTTGCTCAAAAGTTGACCACACAAGAAACACAGTAATGGTTTCACTACACCTGAAACATTTAAAGAGCATCTGTCCTCTGCCGTCTCTCGCTGGTCATTTGGGATCTAGATCATGTTTCGTTTCTTGTCAAGTTTGTCTGAGAAATTTTTTACTCCACAATATAATGGTGCAAAGTGTGTAACTCCACACTTCATAAACCCTTCATGTAAGAACTGAATCAAGGCATCTCGCATACTGAAGAAGGTTTTCATTTTTGAATGCAGACATCCATTTTATTCCCTTTAGAATGCGAAGTACTTTGGTGAAACATAGTGTAAACTATGACACCGTTAACTCGTTAAGGTGCATGCTTCCCTGATCAGACGAATACATGCACATGGTGGAGCAATAAGGAGAGAAGACAAATAGCTGTTCGTCTTGATTCTGCAGAATAACATTATGTTAGCATAAAAGACAATTCGCGGAAGCTTAAGAAAATCATATTAGCAAAAAACAAATAAAATAATATTTTATTTGTGCATCGCATAGCTTGTCCATTCATGTGCAATATGCACAAACACACCTTGCGACATGTTGGCTCCTTGCATCTTGGAGATTTCTCTCCTCTCTTCCTTCTTACCTTTCTTGCCCTCTTGATGATTAGAGAACTAGCTAGTAAACTCTCGTGTGTGTAACTTTTTTGGAAGCTATTTCTTCTGTGTTGTCGAATTACCCTGATCGGTCACAAGCTTCATCTATTTATAGACTTGTAATGCTCGTGCTGTCAACTAACCGACGCATGCAATTTAATTATGCCCATTGTCAGGGTCAGCCATTTCAACCATTAAACAAAATGTTACAGCATATGTACGTTAGGAGGTGCTAGTGTTGAGCTATTGATTTAATCAAGCACTAGGCGTAACCATCAAGCACGTACTGTATTAGCACCCAGGCGTTTGCATGCCTGTGAATGCATAGTCTGCCTTTAGGCTTTAAGTAATAATAGCACCAGCAGATATCCCAACTACATGCATGTACCTAATTTATTTTGACTATGCGAACACGTAATGCATGCTTATGGCTGTACAAAAGCACTTGTGTTTCACACCATTAGTATATGTGCCAGCGATTAACCTGTGGGATATTCTCAATGCACATACAAATTGGTTTTGAAGGGAGAGGAGAGGGTATTTCAAATTTTCAACCGTATAATTCTTATCCCTTTAGTCTAGCAACTATCACACATAGACCATCTAATATAAGAATTATTTTCGCTAATTACATGGGCCACATTTCAGTTATATATAATTTAATACAGCATTAAGGATCAAATAGGAGTTGAATCCAGCTGTGAGCTCTGAGCTGACTGGGATCGGGGAAGCTTAGAGCCAATTTACATGGACTTAGACCTCACTCTTCAAGCTAGTACTCCCAAACCTAGAAACTGCCAGACGTGTCCCATACAGATTTTCCAGTAACTCTTCTTTCTTTTAAGCATAGCAGATATCTCTCCAGTCTTCATCGATGCCTCGTACATCCTGATTTGAACCTTAATGGTGTTTTCACACCCACTACACCAGAAACGATTTGTGCTGGCATCTTAATTTTTGAGTGCTGGCGGGCATAAATGCCACCCGCCAGCACAAAAGGTGCAGTGGTCAGCCCGTTAAAACCCGTCACCACAATGCATTTGTGTTGACGGATGACATAACCACCCGCCAGCGCAAATGGATGCCATTGGGCTGGCGGGTGGTTATGTCAACCATCAACACAAAGCTGGTGTCCTGGATCCAAATTAAAGCGCGGAGGCAGGTGGGAGGCGCACCATCTACCTTATCCCTTCTCCTATCCTCTCATCTTTTTCTTCTCCCTCTCTTTTCACTGTCTCTTTCTTATCTCCAAGAGCGGTGGGCGACGGGGACGGGAGCGGCGGGCGCGGGAGCAGCGAGCGGTGACGGGCGCGGGAGCGGCGGGCGACGGGGACGAGTGGCGGGCGACGGGCGCGGGTGCGGCGGGGCAGCGGCAGCCTATAGGCGACCGGGTGTGGGGGCGCGGCGGCGATGGGCAACCAGGCTTTTTTTATTATCCCAAAAATATCTGTGCTGGCGGGCTACCTAAGCACCTGCCAGCGCAAATTGGAACTGGCGGGTGGACACCCGACCATTTGTGTTGATAGTGAGTTGCTAGCAGGTGCAGAACCCGCCAGCGGAAATCGGTTTTGACCACCAGCGAAAATGGTTTGTAGCTTAGTGGCTAAAGCCATTAAAACTTGACACACATTATTAGAGTAAATTAAAATGGTTTGTAGCTTAGTGGCTAAAGCCATTAAAACTTGACACACATTATTAGAGTAAATTGACGCAACCTATCAAACAAGTAAAAAAACTACCACACCAGTCCGTTCGTTTCTTCAATCTTAACTGTTCCTTAATATGACCGGACCTCGGTCCCCCTGAGAGACTTAGAGAATATGACGCACAAGCATATGGAGACGCTCTGTTGCTACAGTGGTGCATTACTAACTGTGCGCTTGACAGCAGCAAACCCCTCCCTCTTTCTTGTGTCCATTTTCTTGATGCCGCTCATCCCCAAGTAGTGCATGCACCACTCGCTGCCTACTTCGTCCATAGATGATCTACGACCTTACCTATCGAAACCATCCAAATATATAGAAGCTGATAACACACAATTGGTCAAGAGTAGTTCTATGTGTAGTTCAATGGCAGCCTCTTCAAGAGAAAACAAACTGAAGGAATTGGAGAAAGGAGCAAGCTCTCTCTCTCTCAAAACACAGTACAGATCCAGAAGCTCCCATAAACACATGTACACTCAACTTTGTAAATACACGCACGCAACACTGGTCCTATGACTGCACACTATCGCCAAGGAGAGGGACATGGAGGTCACTGTCAATGGACATATATGTACATGTGAATGAAGTATATAACTTTAGTAAAGTAAGATTCTATATTACTGTTCAGATGTACGTAGGTGAATCTGAACCTCATATGGTTCACACTTACTTTGCTCAAAAGGTGACCGCAAAAAACATAAGATTGAAATAGCATATGTCCTCTACCATTTCTCGCTGATCATTTTGGATCTCCATCATCATATTTCCACTACTAGAAATATGACCTCTCGTCCTGAGATTTTGTACCGGTCACATTTGGACCCCGTACTAATATTAGTATTAGTACCGGATCCAAGTTTGGGATCCTCCGGAGCCCCCACCCACCTCTAGTACCGGTTGGAGCCCCCACCCGATACTGAATTGTTTAGTACTGGGTGGAGGCTCCAACCGGTACTAGAGGTCCTCTAGTACCAGATGGAGTCCCCATCTGGTACTAGAGAGCCTCCCGACGCATCGATCGCAAACACTTAGAATTTTTTATGCGCGCCTGCCCACCCCGGCCCTCCCTTATCGCCTCACCGCTCTGCTTCCCTCATCCGCTCCCTCACTCTCTCAGCTCCCTTCCTCTCTCCGCCCTTCCTCTCTCCCTCCCTCACCTCTCTCACTCTGCCCGCCCCCTCGGCCTCCCCTCCCCTCCCCCCTCCGCTCGGCCCTCACCGACGGTGAGGAGCAGCGGTGGGGCAAGGTGAGGCAGCGGCGGCACATCTGCAGGAGGGTGGCGGAATGGCGGCGGCGGCAGAAGGGCGGCGGGATGACGGTGGTGCCAGAGCCCCCTCACTCTCTCTCTCTCTCTCTCTCTCTCTCTCTCTCTCTCTCTCTCTCCAGGATGCGGCGGCGGGGCAGGAGCGGCGGGATGTCGTCGTCGACGGGACGGTGGGGGTAAGTGGATGTGGCGGCAGGGTGGGAGCGGTGGGATGGCGGTGGCGGTGGGAGGGCGGAGGCGAGTTGATGCGGCGGGTGGCGGCGAGAGAGCGCGGCATGAGGCTGATC
>NC_028450.1:22624865-22669561 GCF_000263155.2 Setaria italica | reverse complement strand
AGCTTTACTGCACCCACTCCAATTTGAACGCCTCCTCTCTCATCTCCAGGTTCCATACTTATCCCACAAAGTCATTCAAGATTAATCTTAATCACGCAAGTGTCCCTGGCAGTTTGGACTTATACGCGGGCCATTTGAGCATGCATCGCCTTTCTTCCATGATGCACCGCCAGTGCAGGCTACACATAATTTGTTATCTGCTTCCGTCAGCGGCTCAGCGCAATGTGTAGTTCTGGGACGCTAGACCCGCGTGCCTTCGTATGCGCTGACGCTCAAGACCCTCTGCTCGGGGCGGTGGGGAGTGGGGCGGCAGTGGATTTCATTTTTTTAATTTTTTAATACCCTTTAGTACCGGTTATCTCAACGGGTACTAAAGGTACCCTCCTTTAGTACCGGATTGCAAGTACCGCTTGACCGGTACTAGAGCGGAGTTATGGACCAGTACTAGAGGCGATTTTTCTAGTAGTGTTCATTTGTTCTCAAGTTTGTCTAATTTTTTTATCCAATTAAATTCCTATTCCTATGGTGCAATTCCACAAATCCATATATCATCTTTGTAAGAACTCAATCAAGACATCTCACATATTGAAGAAGCTATTAATTTAGAAAGCAATCCTCCATTTAATTCCCTTTAGAACAAGGGTGGATCTAGGGCCCGGGCTGGGTGGCTACAGCCCAGGTCCGGTCAGTGCTCCCCTGTATAGTATGTGGTATAGTATGTGTTGGTCATCTATATAAGTCCAAGGCATATGATGTCAGCTAAAGGAAAAACATGACCCCAAAGACCTTCGTTAGCCAAGGCATCTGATGTTCAAGCTGCAGCGGCTCGTTTGCTTCGTTGCCTACTTGCCTATGTTCATGTACTGTTCAATTTGAGGCCTAGGCAAAATTCTGGGTCCACCCCTGCTTTAGGATGAAAAGTTTGGTGAGACTTAGTGGAAAGTAAGACTAAGACACCGTGTGTTAAGTCAAACCATCCAGTTATATAGAAAGGGAGGGGGGTTAATATTGTTCCTAATACCTACTACACATTATCGCCCAAGAGTTCTGCGTGTAGTTCAATGGCAAAGGAGCGAGCAAGATCTCTGACTACAGTTTCATCAAAAAAAAACTACACACTATCACCCAGGAGAGGGAGATGGAGGCCACTGTAAATAGATATTACAGTTAAGATGTAGGTATGTGAATCGGCACCACCTCATATGGTTAACATGTACTTTGCTCAAAAGGTGGTGAGGAAAAAAACATAACAGGTTCTCTGCAGCTGAAACATTGAAATAGCTTATCTGCACACCCACCCCTCCCCTTATAGGGATTGGGAGAAGGTCTAGGGTTCCCGAGCTCTAGGAGGCATTTGTATTGGGAGAGGGTGATTGGGCTAATGGGTAAACTGAAATGACTGTCACACTTTCTCCACCCCCGCTCGCTCCCCTTCTTATAGGGACAGGCTATGTGGAGGGGCACCCACTCATCTAATCTAGGCAGCCTGAGATGTGAATCTTGACCCAGTCAGGGCAGCGTATGCTACCAAGCACAACCGCCGGATCGCAACCCAATGCAACTCCCACTCCGTCAACCTAGTTCCGTGGGTCATCAAAGGGAAAAAAAATAGTTGGCCTACTACCGGCGGAAGAACCTATTGAACACATGCCAGCAAAAAAACATTCTCAACAAGGACATGTAAGGGATAAACCCCACCTCCTATATTTATGATCCCGATAAGGCCTCTCACGAATGGGATCCCTTTTTAGGAGGAGCTTTTGTTGGGGATACAGGCTACGTGTAAAAAAGGAAGAAACCACTGCAAAGGGTAGTAGCTAGAATCACGCACCTAGGACATACCCATATTGATTACGAGAGAACAAAGCCTCCCTTGGGTTCCCCAAGGATGAAAATCTAGGATCCCTAGGTGTGGGTCAAGACAGTGACTAGTAATACGACATCTTTAGGGTATGGGCTACCATTGTACCAGGATTAGTGTTGAACCCTTGTGATCCGGCTCCTCTCATCTTGAGTCCATAAGTAATTACTGTTAGGCCATATGGCAAGCTAGAATATACCCTACCTTACCGTCCCTACCTGGGTAGGACGGTAAAAGGGTAGACACCCCAGACCTATAAATATCTGGCCCTAAGGGTCTTTTAAACATGTTGAATCTTTGAATGAAATATATTGGAGATTTTAGGCCACATTCCGCCCCCTTTCAGCTCTAGCTCCCCTGAATACTTGTTTGTACTATGATAACCACCCATTATGCTGACCATGATGTATATTGTTTGTACTATGTAACCACCCATTATGCTGACCATGATGTATACATCACTACTGCATAGACCTGCATCACTGCCGGCTCCAAACTGACCTTCACCGCCAGTTTGGGATCCGTAGTTTGACTTTCGGTAGTGATGGGGTACCCCATCACCGTCGGTTCTAGAACCGGTGGTGATGACTCCATCATTACCGCTGGATTGGCTCTCAAGCCGGTGGTGATGATGGACACCATCATCGCCGGTTTGCAACTCAGGCCAGCTGTGATGACCTTCTGCAGAGAAAAAATTCATAAATTCAATGAAAATCACTCGACTGCGAGCGCGAGCCGTGCCGGTGTGGAGCACAGACTTGACCCCTGTTCACCCGGCGCGCTTCCTACCGGCCCGGACAAAAAGGAATCCCTCCTTTTCCTGTCCGGACTTCGACAGACAAAAAGGAAACTGCACCTCCCCCCTTCCTTCATTCACCCCCGTTAACCGTGCCGCCAAACCTCGCCCCCTTTCTTCCCTCGCCGCTGTTAAACTGGTCCCCCGGAACTAGCCCAACTTGGCCCCACTATTGCTACCCCAACTTGCACCCATGACCTTACCATCACAACGCCAACTTGGATTACCGCTTCCAGCTGAGCAGCCCTATCTACATCAGTAGATGGCGATTGTTGTCGCGGGCGGTGGAGATCCAATTGCATCGTCTCCGGCGGCGGCTACATCTGCGGTCGCAACTCCTCCGGTTCCACTGACTATCACACCCGTCACGGGAGCGGACGTCTCCCGCGGATCGGGTGATCCCTTGCATCAAATGACAATGCTAACACCCCCCTCTTCGGTTCCTCCTGGAGCACTAATCACGCCTAATCCTGGCCAGAGATTCCACCCGGTGAGCATCTCCTATGATTGCTACTGCGATTTCCGTGGAAGGCATGCTTAATTTTTTATTTGATTTTTGATTGCAAGCATCTTACCGTGAAAACTAAACTGTGCTGATTACAACCTCAAACTCCCGAAATAGGAAAACTAAACTATGATGTTTGTAGTCAAAATTGATTTTAGATGTAGATTGAGGGAGCTGTCTTGTTGCAACTGGTAAAAAAAATAGTTACGTGGATTGCATCGTGGTGTATAGGTAGATTTGCACCTGGTTAAACAAACTAGTGTGCCTGATGTATGTTGCAACTTCGGCTGTGTTGATTGCAACTTCATATGAGAATTGCAACATTAGTTGTAGTTTGATTACAGCTAATGGCTACAATCTAATTGCAACTCTATTTGTGAGGTACATGCATCATTAATTGTAATTGCAACTTCAGATGAGAATTGCAACATTATTTATAGTTTGATTGCAACTAGTGGTTGTGTTGTGATTGCAACTCTATCTGTGATGGCAACATTTGGTAATGATCTGGCAAAGATTTTTTCAGATGCAGGATTGCAACATTAGTTGTAGTTTGATTGCAACTAGTTGTGATACTATAATTGCAACTCTATCTATTTTTGTTATGCACCAGAATTCATTCGTATTTACTGCCGCGTATTTTTTTCGCAGGATCCAAACATACTTGATGTATTTATCCTAAGAGTGAGGCAGACATTTAAGATAAAAAAAAGAAGCCTACCTATTTTACTGTGATTATGCAAGACTGGCTGGGTTCAGTGTGAGGGTGAAGAGAACTAGCAAGGAGACTACACACTGGGTTTGCAACCAAGAAGGGTTTCTAAAAACAGAAAAAGAGAATAATCAACCACAGATTGAAAAGACATCAAAAAGAGTGGGCTACCCTGCATATGCTAAGGTCAAGGAAGATAAGAAAGGGAAGCAATGGTACTTTGACCATGTTGAGGAAGCACACAACCACAAGCTGCACCCGTCGCCCAGGATGGTGAGGTACATGCATGCCCACAAACAAAGAGAGGCGGTGATGGATGACATGTTTGCTATCATTTCAAGGAATGGGGTGGCGCATCAGGCTGCGATGAATGTGATGTCTAAGCTGTTTGGTGGCCGTCAAAACTAGCCATTCACAGAGAAGGATGTGAAAAACATGTAGGTCCCTCTGTGCTCAATCCAGAAAAAAATTACAAAAAAAACCTCATGTAGCATAACAAAAAAGTATCCTGATAGCTATAAAAAAATAATGTACTTATTTCATTTTATGTTCCAGGAATGCTGAGCAAGCAAGGGAGGGCAGGGATGGTGATCTGGACAAGCTTTTTCAGTTTTGTAGAGAGTGCAAGGAAAGCACCAAGTACTTTTATTGGGATGTGAATTTTGATCCGAAAACAAAGGTTCTTAGGAGCATATTCTGGAGCCACACTAGTCAAAGAGCTGAGTGCAAGGATTTTGGTGATGTGATCATGTTTGACACGACCCACAAAACAAACAGCATATTTGTGGGGGCCAATTACAACCCGAAGAATGTCAGTTTTGGGCAAACGCTGCTTCGGGACAAAACAATTGAATCATTAAAATGGTTGTTTAACTTTCAAGAACTACATGGGGGGCACCAGCCATATGTGATCCTGATAGGTATGACTTTTACTCCAATTGCACATATAATGTATTCCTGGTTGCAAACTTGGTAATTGAACAAATGCAATAAAATGGAGTCTGCTGTTGCAAACTAGGTGTTGTATGGGTTGCAACCCTATTGTATTGCTGGTTCCTTTGTAATTCAAAAAAAAAGGTTAGCCATGCATCACTAACGTGTGTTTGTGGTGGAAGTTCTTCTTCACTAGCGCTGCATCCTCATCTGTGGTAGCCACAATATATAGTGATGCATGGTTAATAAGCATGAATGCTTGTGAGTAGTCAATAAAGTTATATATTATGTCATATTTTCAGTCTGTGATGCTAATCGAATTTTCTACCCTATGTTTGATTCGTATGCCATGGTGCGTTATTAGTAGTGGAGTTATGTTTGTCCATGGTCGATCAGCAAGTTTCTTTCAAATCAATCAGGATACTAGTACTAATGTAATTCACCAATAATTGGTTACTATTGATATTTTTACATGCTTTTATGCATTGGATACGACTCCATTCGGACATAGTCACGCACCTGCATGAGTAGCAGTATGAGCAAGCTGTAGCTTTCCTTGTTTTTAACATTCTTTCAAATCTCTGGACACACATATTCTGTTGGGTTGTAATCCTTAATGTTTCAGATTAGTGATGTTACTGCACCTTTCAGTCCGAGCAATTCTACATGAGTTGCGGTCTGAGCCATCATTACTCCACCTTTCAGTATGTGATGTTAATCAAATTTATTGTCATTTGAAGCAGAAGGAAAGCATGGACCCAGAATTGATTCCCAGAAAAGGGATGTCATTCCACTCAGAAGCTGAAGCAAAGCAGTTCTTCATGGGATATGCAGAATTGGCCGGGTTCAGCATGAAAATGAGCAACAGGAAAACATTTTCTAGAGTGATGAGGTGTAGCTGTGAAGGAAAAGGAGATTATTATAAAGGTGATGAGGCTCTGCGAGTACAAAACAAGATGACGATGAAGATGAAGTGCAATGCACATCTGAAGTTTATGAGAGTTTATGATAGTGAAGGCAACGAAGTAGATATGGTTATAGAAAAGGCAAACCTATTTCACATCCACCTGTTGCAGACGCCTTTGAAGACCAAACAAATGAGGTCGCACAAGAGCACAGAGCTAATACTTTATCAAATTTTTGATGAACTGCAGGCAGCTGGCGTGAGCATGCAAAGTATAAAGAACGTACTTCAAAATATGCATGGGGTAGAACTTGTTCCGATAACAGCGTGGGACATAGAAAACAGGTAAGAGAACCTCACGTAGTATGTTATTTGGAATTGCATATGAGACAACTTCTGGAATGGCTAATATGTTTAGGGTAGCGTAATTATGCAAGGTTATGGAGTGAAACAAATGTGGTGGTGCATCTATTCCTGATAAAAAGATGCAAGGTTATGGAGTGAAACAAATGTGGTGGTGGATCTATTCCTGATAAAAAGGTTCATGTCTTTAAGATTTTGGTCTGCAGCTCCGTGAAAAATGAAGCTAAAGTGTCTGATCATTGGTGTCATTAATCAAATAGACTTCCAATTTTGAAGGATGATATGTTGACGTGTTATACATGTTTTACAGGAAGGCTACGAATGTACAGGCAGAGCACACAGATGACATTAACAAGCTTATTGAGTTCTTCAAAGATTGTGAGGCTCAGAACCCGCAGTTCCAATGGGATCCCAAGTTGGACTCTCAAGGTGTTATACACAGCTTATTTTGGAGTCATGGAAGCATGTAGGGGGATTGTGCAGATTTTGGGGATGCAATGAGCTTTGACACAACTCATAAGACTAATATTTATGAGAAACCACTAGCAATGTTTGTTGGTTCTAACCACCATCTATAGAACACACTGTTTGGATGCGTAGTCCTAGGAGATGAAACAGTTGAATCTTTTGAGTAGGTGTTCAAAGCATTCAAAAAGTGCATGGGAGGAAGTAGAACAAGGTGTATCCTCACAGGTAATATGTTCATTATGGATGTTCAGGATAAAATTATTTAATACATGAGCATGTACAACATTTTAGAGCAAGTAAAGAACTAAAATTGATGAATTTGCACCTTGTGGTAGACCAATACCAAGCAATGGGCGTGGCAATTGCCAAAGAGTTCCCAGGGGTTGTCCATAAGATTTGCTGATGGCATGTGGTGAACAAGCATATGCCACAACTAACTAACCTATTTGGGATGTATGTGAAGAGAAATTTTAAGGATAAATTTTATTTTGTGCTAAACCACCCACTCACGCCAATGGAGTTTGAGGTTTCTTGGCAGAACTATTGGATGAGTTTGACCTACATAAGGATAGCACTTTAGATAGCCTTTACCGCCAGCGAGAATTGTATGTACCAGCATATTTCAAAGACCAATATTGTGGCAAGATGGCATCAACACAGCGAAGCGAGAGCTCAAATTTTGTGATGAAGAGTTGTTTTGTTGACAAGCACACAGCTTTGCACAGATTTGCCAAAAAAACGCTTGACTTCGTGCATTCAAGGAAGATGAAGAAGTCTGAAGAGACATACCATGGAACGGTAATGTAACCAGCTTGTCAATTCATATTTATGGAGTGTATGTTCAAATATCAATTTCTTAACTAACTGTTGTGCTTGTACTATGACAGAGCAAGAGGCTCACAAGAAGCAAGTGGCCATTTGAAATCCAAGTTATACTAGAAATGTGCTCAATGACTTTCAAAAGAAAATGATTGATTGCACACATTCGATATAAAAAACGATCCAATAGAGGGAGAAAATTGCTATCTGGTAACTCACACAAATAGGTCTTCGGAAATATCTTGGGGCAGCATCAGTTCAAAATCCGTGCAAACAAAGAAAATGGCGACTTTCATTGCGAGTGCAAGGAGTGGCAGCATACAGGTACAAGATAAAATATTTCAATATTCATAATGTACATGCCAATTTCGTATTTACAGTATCTTACTCGCAAAACTACTATTTAGGTTTATTCTGCGTGCACTTGTTGAGAGCCTTTGTAAGGATCCAGCTAAAAAAATATGCACAACAGGAGTTAGGATTCCACAGGAATGACAAACTCCTAGTTGGAATTATTGTCATTCCCGTCAAATCCTTTACTAACCAGCTCAACTCAGCGTGGCTTCTTTTATGTTTGCAAAAAATAACTTGCCAGGGTGATGATTAAACCTTTACTAACCGAAGGGCTAAAAACCGTCCGGCCACAAGCTGCCTCTTCGGTGTAAGTTAAAAACACAGCACGCAGGTTCGACTCAACCATTATGCGCACGCAAAACGATGAGCGAAAAAACCGGACAAAGCAAGCTCATTCGAAGCAGTTGTTCTGGCTGGGGAGTTCGGAGCATCTTAACAACGTGCATGCACGCCTGGGTGGGCTCCGAAGGGGTTTCTGAGGTGGCCGAAGGAGTTGTTGAGTTAGCCCAGCAATATGGTGCATCAAAGAAACAGATAAAAATAGGTAGTTGATGGCGGTTAACTGGGCTGAAAAGGTGCCCTTCCGAAGGGGTAGGCACACTATGGCTCGAAGGGTAACCTGTTGGAAACGGAGGCTCGTTTGGGCTATAGGCCTGCCGACGAGGTAGGCTTGTATGTTCTGAAGGGCCCGCCCGGCCGAAGAGGTAGACGGTGCTGGCTTGCGCTCTCTCAATGGGCCGAAGCCCACCCAACAACAGTAGTAGAAACAAATAACAAGTGATCAACCACGTTGGTAAAAAAAATCGGAAGCCGGAGGTAGCCCAATAGTTAACCAAGTCATTGACGAAGACCAAAATTACGAGGATATTCCATTCTAACAATTCTAAAGTACTAATAATATCTGCCGAGGTACTAATAATGCATGCATGTATTCTAAAGTATAGTTAAGGAATAAATATTTCAGCATATAGTTAAGGTAATAATATAAAACAATAACCAAAAAGGTACTATGCGCTGGCACTGGAGGGTGACTAAACAAGCAAACTGATCGAGCTCAAGGTGAACTGAGCTTCGTACTTTTGACCTGGTAAATGCCGAGGGGGTGGAGCCCCGAACAGCACCTCGGCCGTCATCAATGATTTGGGCTTCGTCTTGGGCCAAAGAATAGCAGTTGCACCTCAGGCCAGTTTTGGTGTCTTACCTCGTCGGTTGATGAATTCGTTTAGCACATCCGAAAGCAGCTTGGATTCCGAAGGGCTTGACGCAAGATGAAGGGGCGTTCGGCCTGGTGCGACCCGACCAGCCCATGAAGGGGGAATCGGCCCTTCGAACGCCGAAGGGGCCATCGGCCACACTGATGAAGCAAGTTGGGCTTCGTCTTGATCAGGAGGACGCCGGGCCAGTGGTGGAGCAGTACGCAGGGGCCCTTCAGGTTGACGACGATCAGGAGGATGCCTCTTTCCGTGCGAGACACGTTGACGGCGAAGTCAGTTGTCGCTTGGATCGAACAGTGCGAGACGAGGTTCTGCTCCTAATAGAGCCTCGGTTCTCGCGCGTTGGTGATGAGGGTGAAGCTCGGCTCGGACTCCGGACTGCTTCGCTACGGACCTCTAGACTCTCTCTCTAGTTATTTCTTCTCGAGCCAAACACGCGGTGGGCGTCGACTGTTGAGGATCTTACTTCTCCGACCACAAAAAAGAAGTGAGAGAAAGGTGAAAGGGAGGAAATGAGAGGGATGAAGGCGCACAAATATAGGAGCGAGTGAAAAAAGTTAAGTGAGTCTTTTCATGACCCCTTAGATTCTTTAGACAGAGAAGGGAGGGGATGGTAATTTTTCACCATATCCATGTAGGTTTAAAGCAGGATCTTGAACTTTCCCACAAGGTTCATTTTTCTCTACATGAGCCGGGCCAGGATTGGATGGGAGGACCAGGTAGCAGGAACTCGTTGGTTGCTGGTTGGTGCAGTTGCTTTGAGATGGATAAAGGAAAGGATAAACTAAAGAAGCTGCTTGCTCAAGAACAGCATTTGATGCTGCTGCTTGCTAGAACAGGGATGGGGAAGACATCGATGGGAGGAAGCACGGAGGAGCACCCATTTGGGGAGAGGCCAAGACGGCATACACGTGTGGTGACGGCGGCATATGCGCGAGGGCGGAGATGGCTGCTGACACGCAAGAATGGAAGATGGATTTAGGGAAGGAAGGAAAGAGGAAGGGGATGACCGTATGCAGTCCACGAGCCGGTGAGTGGAGAGTAGAGATGTAGAGGGACGTTATTGTCCATATGGAAATATTAGAATCTGGATCCAAAAGAATTAAATACATATAAAATGGCACATCTCAAGCAAAGAACGAATTGTAATAGCATATTTCCAAATAGACGAATTGTTATGGCAGTTTTCGCGGATAAGTGGCATATATCCAATTAACCCAGTATGTCACGGTATCATCAAACCAAGTCTACGATGATATGAATTAAATTTCTTTGTTGTTGTGTGAGACCACAGCACTTTAAGTTCACCATATTCCAGTCCCTCGGTAGAAGCACTGAAGCATCTGACCACTCAAGCATGTTATGCACCAGAGGCACTACCAGCGAGGCCTTTCGTCCGGGAGCAAGCTACTTAGAGGGTGTTTGAATCTTTAATCTTGACTAAAATTTATGTCACATCGAATATTCGTAGACTAATTAGGAGGACTAAATATGAGCTAATTATAAAACTAATTACATAGATGGAGGCTAATTCACAAGACGAATCTATTAAGCCTAATTAATCCATCATTAGCACATATTTACTGTAGCATCATATTGTCAAATCATGAACTAATTAGGTTTAATAGATTTGTCTCGCAAATTAGTCTCCACCTGTGTAATTGGTTTTTTAATTAGCCTATGTTTAATACTCCTAATTAGTATCTAAACATTCGATGTGACAGGAATTTTAGGAGGAGCTAAAGAAACAAACACCTCCTTAGAAAGCCGTGGGGACATCGAGATGGTAACAACTTTTAAGTTCACGTTTGGGTTTGAAGCTGGCATACGAAGCGTGGCAACAACGTGTCGCAGAAACACAAATGTAAATCGCAGTTTTTTCTTGACAAACGGGCATGAAAGCTGCCTGTTATATATATTGGTAAGTAAGAGAAGACCTAGAACGGGCTAAAAACAACCATAACGGACGGCTAGGCCGAGCCACGGAAAACAAACTACCTGCCTAGAATACCAGCACACGCACAACAAAGACGAAAAAGCAATAAAAGGAAAACAAGGAACCACTGCTCTATGCACACCGCAGCAGCCGGCGCTATCCACTTGCAGAGTCGAAGATGTTTTCCTGATCCCTCTCTTTCCAACATGCATAGTCATTTCCGCATGGAGTTTCTTTTCGTTTCCAAAATTTCGGTGGATTTGTACAGAAAGTGTGCACAGTTACACATCCCCTGAAGGTTATATGTGAGGTGATGACTAATTTGGGAGAACAAGATGAACACAACGTGCATAGTACTTATAATATCCGCGTATGGGAGTCTTCTCTAAGTTCATGTACACGACACTCACGTGTGGTACAGTTGTCGCATCGATGCGGAAGGACACTGCACGATGCACTTTTATACTGATAAATAGAATTCATTGGAGGTCACTGTAAATAAAATAAGAGCATATTTTTCAACCAAAATTTATAAGGAAAAATAAGCGAATTTGCAATAAGGTATCTTCCATTGTTAGTAATAAACCAATGGATTTCATAGGATGTGCGCACCACAAATTCATTCTAATTTAACAGGTTCCAGATACAGCAGGCCAAAACATAAAAATGAATTAAATCCATTTTGTACCCGCAGCACCAAAGGTCAAACTGAGATTCCGATTTCCCTGCGCACTGATACCTCAGTAATTTACCGGTGCTAATGAGGCAGTAAAGTGCAGGATACCACGGACCAGTAGCGCTCCATGCTTCCATGGCACCGTATGTGACATTACTTGATAACGTATTTCGTCACGACCCCATGGGGAAGCCAAAATCCTCGCACCTCGGAGGGAACATGTTAAAGAAGAAGCTCCGATGGGCACCTGCCTCGTGGAGTCGTACTCCACAGGATAGAAGCACGCCATCATTTTGTATATTCTAGGACAAAATTTGTGCTTAAGCAAGTTATATTGTAGAATAGAGGGAGACAGGGAGTACTCTCACTTGCTATCTACTCTCCTTCTATAGTCCACAGATATGATGGAGCCGCTAACAGCTATTACAAGGCCTTGGCCGTCACTTGTTGACCCACATACTTGGGATTAGGCTCGGAGACAGCGCTTCCCCTGGGGCGACTCCCACCTATACTTCCACCATCTCCCACTGGCCGCACGAGCTTCCTCACTGGCCTGCGAACACCTTCGCCCGCAGCTGCATGCCTCATTGTGAATAATGCATTTTGGTTTGGAAGCATACGATGCAGATATAATCATAGTTGAAGATGTTTAACTGATCCCTCTCGTTCCAAAATGCAACAATGTCATCGCATGGAGTCAGTGCATTGTGATCGACCGCCATATCCATCGAAATATGTTTAAAAAAATACTAGTGGCTACGTTGAATGTGCACCTAAAGTGGTCACATGAGGCAAGTGAGAGCACTCACAATGCAGACTTCATCGTGGAGTCTATCCCTATTAATTGCACTGCCATGTAAGCATTTGGATGATGTGGCAAGTAATTTAACGAGGAGAGAGGAGCAAAAACGGAGAAACGACGTCTTATTTAGACGCCGAGTCTTCGATTCGTTCGAGGCTGGAAGACTCCACCAGTCTCCGCATTGGGGGAGGGGAAGGTCGAGTCTACGGATCCAGTACGCCATGCCGCCGCCGCCGAAATTCCTCCCGCTTCTCCCGCGCGCCATCTCCCGCGCGCGAGCCGGAGCCCGCCGATTCCTGCGTGCAAGGTCTCCCGTGCGCGCGCTCTCCAGCTCGTCCCCCGCGCTCTCCAGCTCGTCGCCGCTGTACAAAAGGAACCCAGTTCCAAATCAAGGTACGCCCAATCCATCCCCAAATCTTCTCCCCAACTGATCTCCTCCCCAACAAGCTTTAACCCAAATCCATACACAAATCTCGAATTAGGGATGAATCGATTGACGAAGCCTAGTTCCCGGCGGGGCAGTGGTGGCCGTGGAACCCGACCTCCGGCCATCCGTGCTCCTGGGACCTGTGTTCCGGCCGCAGATGCTTCTGCAACTCGGAGCCTTCCCGCTGGCAGCGCTGCAACAGCAGGTGTTGCTGCTCCCGTCACCAGTTCTCCAATCAGTGCTTCCCCCTTTGGTGGATGGTGGCCAACATCTTCTCCTAGTGAAGGGTATGTCAACAGAAATACGTTTCTATGGATCACAGATTGTCTATGCACATTGTAGTTACAGATTTTATATATAGTCACAGCTTTCTGTGTTAACTAGATGAATTGCGTGGATGGCATGCCGTGGTGTTATAGATTTTGGTCACAGCTTCTTTGTAGTTATAGATTATAGATTGTAGTTATAGATTTTAGATTTTAGTTACAGATGTGAAAAATGTATATATGCATAAATGACATGCCGTGGTGTTGCTAGGCATGCCAATTTCATAGCAATTATTTTTCCTATATGTTGTTCTCAATTTGCCATGTCGGTGTGTTGCTCTTGAAGTGTTTTATGGCATGCATTCTGTGGATTTTAGTAATTTAGTATATATATATATTTCATGGATAATAGTTTGAATGCCTTTTGCCAATACTGTTCCTCTCATTTTGAAGAGATTAGGTGACTGCTAATATCACCTCTTCCTTTTTGGTTACGATTGAGCCACTATATATTGTTGCTTTCAGTTTTCTCTGAAGTTACGATAATAACAGACAACCTTACCACACAACAAACAATATGGTTGCAGGTTATACCCACAAGGAGGGTTCTCAAATCTTCTGCATTCCAACCCATTTCTTAACCATCCTAATGGAACCAATCTTCCAGAGAATTTCCACTTTGTTGGTGCTGCAATGAATCGGTCTTCAGTGTCTCCAATTGACCTGGGTGCTACAAGAACTCATTCTCCAGCAGAAGAAGAAGATGGTCTATCTCATGATGCAGTGAAAGATGTAGGTGCAGAAGAAGATGAATCAATTAATGTTGATGACGATGCTAGAACCGACAAGCGTTTGAACTGGACCGTTGAAGAAGATAAACGATTGGCCAGTGCCTGGTTGCGTAATTCAAAGGACCCAGTCGATGGAAATGGCAAGAAGGTAGAGCGGTATTGGGAAGATGTGACTACAGAATACAACAAGACCACAGAAACTAGCCGTAAGAGGAACAGAAACCAACTGAAAATACGTTGGGATCGCTCTAGGAAACCATTAACTGATTTTCATGGTGTTTGGGTAAATGCCGATAGAGTATGGCAAAGTGGGATGAGTGATGACCAGTTGACTGACAAAGCATTAGAGATGTGGGCTGGCCAGAATAGTGGTAAGGCATTCCATCTGCTGCATATGTGGAAGGTAGTACGTGGTCAGCAGAAATGGTCAGCATATATTGCTAGGTTAAAGAAGGAAAAGGAAAAGAGTACAAAGGCTAACAGTAACCTATCTGCAGTGGTGAATTTGGACTTAGATGGAGAAAAGCGACCAATGGGACAGAAGAAAGCCAAAAAAGAATTGAAAGGCAACAAAAAGGGAAATGACGCCTTGTCTGATTTGAACAATAAATTTGACAAGTTCATTGAAGCAAGCAACAAAAACAGGGCAGAGAGAGAGAAGATGATAGAAATTCAGCAAAGTTTGGCTGATAAGAAGATTGAAGCAGCTAAGATTAGTCATGAAGCAGCTCATGAACAAACTAAGTGCAAAATGCTGGAAACTTACACACAGCTACTGCTTACACCTCATGATCAGCTTAATGCAGATGCTTTGGCTGAGAGAAATTTGGCACTAGAGAGCATGAGACTTGCTTTATTTCCTAATGTATGCCACTGTCAACCCTTCTTTAATTGCTTATTCAATTGCAATGAACTGGTAACTGATGGACTTGTACCTTTTCTAGAATTGATCATGCAATAGCTACAATGTGAAAACAAATGTGACCATGGAAGTGATTTATGTAAGGTAACTGAAATCCTTTGGTCAGTGCTATATTAATTCCTGTGATTAGTTTTTTGCATGCAAGTGTGAACTCCTTCCACTTGTGAAATGAGACCACTAATTTTTGTGAAACTGAAACAGCCACGGCAAGTGTGAACTCCTTCCACTTGTTTTGTGCATGCAAGTGTGAATAGATACAGCCACGGCAATTGTGACTATATATAGCACACAGCCACGGCACTATTCTGAGTCCCCTTTCTGCTACTGCTCCCCTTTCTGCTAGTGCTTCCCTTTCTAATCTGCTTTCCACTATTCTCTGGTATCCTTTGCTACCATGGATGGAGATGGCAATATGGACCCTGCTGATCTGTACTCCATGGATGACTATCTTCAAGAGCAAGAAATTCTAGATGATTTAGGCGACCATCTTGTAGCTGAAATGCAAACCATTGTTGATGACATACAAGGTGGAGGATCTCGGAGTGGTCCTAGGCGATATGTGGAGAGGCCTCGTGAACAAGCCAGCCAGCAACTAATGGATGACTACTTCTCTCTTAATCCAGTCTACAATGAGACACAGTTTCGAAGAAGATTTAGGATGAGGAGACCCCTCTTTCTGAAGATTGTTGAGGCCTTGAGTGGATGGGATGAGTATTTCACCTTGAGACCGGATGCTCTGAATCGTCCCGGGTTCTCACCAATTCATAAGTGTACGGTAGCTATCCGTCAATTAGCATATGGCGGCTCAGCAGACCAGCTTGATGAGTATCTGAAGATGGGAGAAAGTACTGGTGTGGAGTGCTTGAAAAAGTTTGTTAAGGGAATCATTGAAGTATATGGTGAAGAGTACTTGAGACGCCCCACAGTACAAGATGTTGAACGACTGTTGGAGATCGGTGAGCGTCGTGGTTTTCCTGGCATGTTAGGGAGCATTGACTGTATGCATTGGCATTGGGAAAAATGTCCCAATGCATGGAAGGGACAATATACTCGTGGTGATCATGGTGTACCAACCATCATTCTAGAGGCTGTTGCTTCGCATGACCGATGGATATGGCATGCTTTCTTTGGAGTGGCGGGATCCAACAATGACATCAATGTGCTGAGTCATTCTGATTTGTTCGTCAAGGAATTAAGAGGAGAAGCTCCACAGGTGCAGTACTTTGTGAATGGAAGGCAATATACCAAAGGTTATTATCTTGCAGATGGAATATACCCAGACTGGGCTGTTTTTGTCAAATCCATACGCGCACCACAATCAGCTGAGCACAAGCTGTATTCAGAACATCAAGAGGGGGAAAGAAAGGATGTTGAATGTGCATTTGGCATTTTACAATCTCGTTTTTGCATTTTGCGTCGGCCGGCACGTCTATATGATCAAGGGGATCTTGAGAATATCATGTTAGCTTGTATAATACTTCACAACATGATAATCGAGGACGAGAAGGATATAGAGGATGATTCGTTTGACCTGAACGAGGAAGGAACCACGTCTACTGTTCAGGCGTCTACAATCGCTCATGGATATGATCCGGTGATGGAGGAGGTAATACAGAGAAGTGCCGAGATTCGTGATCGTGAAGCTCACAGGCAACTACAATCTGATTTGATTGATCACATTTGGCAAAAGTTTGGGAATCGAACTAATTAGGTAGAGTTATGCATTTAAATATATATATATATATACACACATTAGCCTTCATGTTCAAAAATCATTGATATTTGTTTTTTTACTGAACCATTGAGATTTTGTTAAATCAACCACCTGTACAATTTTGTTAATTTACTAACCCATTCTTATTTTTTAACAGTTCTGCTTGGAGTGGCTGGAGGATGATGGACATGGAGTTCTGTATGCAGGATGATGATGGATGGCTTAATATTATCTAAATATTAGTATTATCTATTCAGTTTGCAATTCATATCTTAGTTTCCATTACTATATATTGTAATGGATGACTCATTGCTACTATCTAAACTTTCATCGAAGTTCTGTGGAGTTTGTTTGCCATTCAGTGTATACTGTAGGCATTGTGTTTGCCAGTATGGGTTGTGCTTCAGGTGATATATATCCTATATGCGTTTGCTGATATATCTTGTATGTGTTAAAGTATGTGTTGTGCTTCTGGTGATATATATCCTGTATGCGTCAGTTCAATTGCCGTTTGATCACAACACCGTATTTCTGGATGCCTCTGTTCAGTTGCCGATTAATCATGTCGTATATGGTTGTTGCAAGCTGTTGAGGTGCAGGGTGGATCACATGGTAAGATGCCACAACTGATCAGCTTTCTTTGTGTTGCATAATAAAAAATTTTATCCATAGAAACTATTGTTACAAACTTTGCATTATGGAGCATAGTTTCTTGTGATAGAGTCTTCAACGTATAGACTCTATGGATAGAGTCTGGACTGTGAGTGCCCTGAGGTTACTATAGGTAGTGAGAAAGTAAATGCATGTTACCTACTACTTAAAAGAATGAAGGTATACTCCTATATGAGTCCTCACAAGTCCATTACGAAAGCACTAGGTGAAAAAACTATAGACGTGTCATTGTATTGATGCTGAAAGGCATGGGGTATATTTCTTTAGCCAAAAAATCCAGGAAAATTAAGGTTTGGAACGAACTGCAACAAGATACCTTGTTATAAGCTGTAAAATGGACTCTCAGAGCATGTGCACATCTTAAATATTATCTGCAAAATAGATTCCAAAGCATATGCAAATCTTAAATGCATTTTTGTTTCAGCTGTTCAATACTCACCAAGTAATAGAAATAAAGAAATAAATTTTTGCATGTACCAGGCTACCAGCACCAGCGGTAAAACTGTAAAAGTGTATTTCTGGATTACCAGCACTACCGCCGGTAAGACCGAGACCTTAGTGATTTACTACTGGCGCTAATCGGCCCTTAACCCCAACACAGGGCGGCCGCTGGGCGTAACGAAGCCGTACCGGAGGGCACCCATAGCGGCGTCGCGGTAGCTGTCGGTGAAGCAGATTGTCGGCGGTGCGGATGAGGCAGCCGTGAGCGTGCGGTTCGTCGCGTTGCAGGCGCCGTCGGCGGTGAAGGATGGCGAGAGCATCTCGAAGGCGAGCACCACGCCCGTGGGGAGGTGCTTGGCGAGGTCCGCCGTGCTGCTTAACGCCTTGCCGACAGCAGTTACTGTTGTTGGAGCCATCCGCGCGCCATTGCCGTTGGCCGCCAGCAGCGGCGCCTCTGCATCGCCGCCGGATGGTCCAGATGCCGTTGCCACGCCTTTCTGACTTCAGCTTGGAGATCATGGGGGACATTGAGATGGCTAATAAGAAGATTAGACGGACAACTTTGTGCACGCATTTAGGTTTGGAGCTGGCACGTGAAGAATGGCAACTTGCAAAAGGTTCCCCGTAAACTTGACATCATAGTCGAGGGTCCCTGATCCCTCTCATTCCAACATGCATAGATTTCGCATGGACGAGTTGAGTGCTTATTGTGTTCGCTCATCCATCAAGGTAGGTAAGAAGGATACAGTGAATGTGCACAGGAAGTGGCCACAATTAGACCTGTCCTGGAGTTTATATGCGAGGTGACTAACTAGGGGATACTCCCTTCGTTGATTTTTATAAGGCGTACATATATATTAAGATTCAAACTTTACAATTTTTGACCAATAATTTAGCCAACATTTTTTTATTTTTATAATATAAACTTGACATGGTTAGATTCATAATCAAATGTACTCTCCAATGATTATAAATTTGTAACTATAAACAATATTTTATATTATAAATGAATGGTCAAAGTGTAATCTGGAAGACCGTGTCAAGTCATTTCACATAAAGATAAACGGAGGGAGTAACAAGGTGCATGAACACACGGTACTAACAACTACTAAGCAGTATTTAAAAGAACGACAGTTTACGTGGATCCCCTCAAGTACATGAACAAATTAAAGTAATGGTGAATGTTCACACATGTGATGTAGTTGCATTGGCATGGGAGGATACACTCGCCCAGAGAACCCCATCGGGGCAAGTGCACCATAAGTTACTCTAGGCTCAGCAAGCTAATTAGGATGCCTTCTCGATCATGCTATAGAGATGAGAGAACAATAGCATATGGGGTTGAAAAAGTAGGGCAAAGAGAAAAGGACTAAAAATATAAGAGATACAGATTGGTTTTATCGATTGGATGCTCTTAATGGGCTTCAGCCCTTAATATTTATAGCGTGGGAAGGTTTTGCTCCGCTCAGATATATATCATTTACAAATCAAGTCCCGTACAAATCTCCAATTACTACTCGGTTTAACTTAAGATCTATGCAATAGTGTATTCTAATTTGGGATTTGACAAAACTAAAACTAGCCTCACCGATCCGGCAAACCTGAACCGTGCCAAATTTGGCCGTCAACGTTCCGTGGGCCTTAAGCTTGCCTTTCCTCCAGTGGGCAGGTAGAGGACATTTCTCCTTGGAGTAGGAGCATTCGATGAGAATGTGGTCTCTCCTTGCTGGTGGCACGGCCGGTGCATTGTGTGCGCTTCCAGGCCGATGCATACCGGGGCATGACCTCCGGTCCACTGTCCTCATGCATGATCAGCCGCTGCTTGAAGGCGAGTGACAAGAAGCATTTGACCTTGAGTGATGCCCAGGCGCTCCCCAGGTCAACTTGGATCCTCTAAGCTGCATCACGCCGTGATGCTATGCTGATTTTGTAGGCTACTGGCCGTCCCTAGTCCACCTTGATCTAGGTGAATGCGTTTCCAGTTTCCTTCAGCTTGATTTCGTGCCGAACCCATAGGTCCAAGTACTCTTCGATTACTTGAACAGAGAAACCGCCTGTGATGATGCAAGGATTTGTAGCATGGAGTTGAGTTCTTAATTAATTTGTTCCTCATCCACCACAATAGGTAAGAAAAATACGGTGAATGTGTAAAGAACTTGGCTACAGTTTGAACTGCCCTGGAGGTATGCGAGGTGATCCTGTGAAGTCCATATATAAACTACTACTATGAGATAGTGCTAGGTGAAAGTCGAATCATGGGGGCACAGTTATCGCATCATTGATGTAGAGGACACAGTGCACTACTTCTATACTGACAAATAAAATTTATTGGAGGCCAATGTAAATAGAATAAGAGTATACTTTTCAGAAAAAATTTCTAGGCAAAAGTTATCTTTTGAAATGAATTTGCAAAAGCACGTCTACGGGGCAGCTGTCTCGTGGAGGCAGACTCTACCGTGTAAATTAAAAGCACGTCACCGTATTGTAAGCTAGCACTACTCCACAGAGTCACATCACCGTCGGTTCTAAACCCATCATTACCGCCGGTTTCGGATCCATCATCTGGTATTCCATCACTGTCGTTTCAACGGTGAAGGCCTATTAAAAAACAAAAAAAATCGCGTTGCACGGCCGCCGCACGCCCCGGCCGCGCGCTGCCTCGCTGGATCCGGCCGGCCGCACCTCGCCAGATTTGGCCGCCGCCGGCCACCGACCCCCCGTGGCCCCCACCGGATCCAGCACACACAGAGAGGGATTACCTTCCGCCCACCCGCCGCCGCCTAGGATCCCCGCGTAGATCCGCGTGCCACCAAGGCTCCCCGCCGCAGATCCTCTCTGCCTCCACACCTCACCTCACCACCGCTCCTCTCTGCCAGGCGAGGGGCAGCGAGCAGAGAGGGGGGCGGAGGGAGGAAGAGATGGAGGGGAGAGCCGGAGGGAGGGAGGGAGCTAGGGAGGTCCGGAGGGAAGAGGATGGCGGAGTGAGAGAGAGGGAGGGGGGTGCTGCTAATTTTTACCGCCGGTTATGTCCTGTATCACAATTTTTTTGAGAGGAAGGGAGCTTCACTGCTGGGTTATCTAAAATCAGTTGTGATAAGACGTCTGGGATAGTCCAATAGTGTAGGACAAAATATGAATGGTAAAGCTAGCTTTATGATAGATGGATTACTTAACTCTCCCGTCTCATATAGGGCCCGACAGCTACTATAATAGGGCCTTAGGCTGTTACTTGTTGACCCACTCAGGGCCCACATACATGGGATTAGGCTTGCAGCTGACAGCCTCCCCCTTTGGCACAACTCCACTTATGCTTCCTTCATGTCCCGTACGTGCTTGAGTAACAGCAGGGTTGCTAACACCATCGACAGCAGCTGCCTCGTGGACGAACATCTCTGTGAATGCATTTGGGTTTGAGCTTGTGAACCTTGACAACGATCGAGCACAAGGTTTCCCAAAGGCTGAGCCACATAGCCCAAGATGTTTTACTGATTCCTCTCATTCCAAAATGCATTGGTGTCGTCGTCTCATGCACATGGAATTAGTGTTTTATGTCCGCTTACCGCCTTCCATCAAAATCAAAATAGGTAATAAAAATACTAGTGGCCGGTGAGGTCACTACCTGGTGACCTACTACTTATAAGAACCAAGGTACAAGTATGAGGGTCTAATTGGCAGAACTCTCATAGCATCTTCAGCCATATTCTAATGAGAGATTTGGCAAACATTATTTTGGAGACATGATTCTAAACTGATTCGATAAAGTGATCCTCTCCGAAACAAGGCTAGGAGCTGCATAAAAACTAGAACTTTTTTTTAGAGAAACATTTTCGGTCACATAGTTACTTCAACCAGAAGGTTGAAACTTATTGCCTCCTATAAAGCATCAGAAGCAAGAGGAACTCTACCAAACAGGCACCTGAGTTTACCTTAGCGCAATCGTATTGTGCCAAAAGACATGGAGTATATTGCTTTAGCCAAAAAAAATTCTGGAAAAGAAAATTTTGAAAACAACTTGCCATAAGTTGCCCTGTTATAAATAAAATTGATTTCACACGATCTGGTTTCACTATTGATTTACCGATGCTAAATGGACCCTAGATCACTATTTGATTTACCGACGCTAAATCGACCCATGAATCAGTAGCGCACCAATGGCATGTGACCACACACAAGCAAGCAACTTGGATTACTACATGCCGGTCCATATGCGCCGTGCACCGACAGGAACATGAACACCGACATTTGTTATTAGTAAATCAATAGATTTCAAAGCACATGCACACCGTAGACACGTTCTAGTTTCACTTGTTCCCGTTGGAACGAACAACTCCAACTCTGCTTCCTTCATGTATCTCCTGCTGGCAGCACGAGCTTCTTCGGCAGGTGCTTCAGTAGTACGGCTGCCAACATCACTGCAAGCAGCTGGCTCGTGGACGAACCACTTTTTTAATACATTTGGGTTTGGAGCTAGGCAGCTAGCATATGAACCATGCCAACGATTGCAAGGTTTCCCAGACGCTCGGTTCTACTACAACCTAGCCGAAGCTGCTTTACTGATCCCTCTAATTCCAAGATATATACATCGATGTTGTCACATGGAGTTACTGCTTGGTATCCGCCATCCATTGTACTCCCTCCGTCCAGGGGCGGGCTCAGGATTTTGGGAATGGGTATTCAAAATTTTCGAAGGGTGAATTTTTTTACAGCTTAAAGTGCAGATTCATAACACATAATCTAGAAATTGACATCAATATAGATGTACTAAATGATCAATTCAACAACATCTCAAATCAGTACTTGTACTATTCTTTCTCTTCATGTTTCAGACTGAAATAAAAATACACAAATTTTAGAGAGTGCTCATTGCCTGCTACTGCCATCACATTGTCATAAATTTCATAAACAATCGCAAATGCTCATCTCAATATGTTGCTGAAGTCGCGTAGTCTGTAGAAGTGTTGATGGTTCGATGCCGTGACTTGCTTTGCCAAATTACCGAAGCTCAGAGAGGAGAGGGGAGGTGTAGATCAGCAAAGGAATGGAGCGCTGTGTGTGTGGCTGTGAGCCTGCGATCCAATGGAGGAAGGGGAATGACCAAATTGAGCTTGTGAGAAAATGAGCTGTTGGGCCAAGACTGCGGTAGAGGAGGGAAGGAGCGGACTAGGCAGGTTCCTATGGGCTTTTTTGTTTACGTTAGCCTGTTTATTTTTGGCTTTTTGATACATACCCATGGGATACACTATATATAAATTTTTTCTGCAAAAATAATGGGTATTCAGTTGAATACCCTTGAATACATGTAGGCCCGCCCCTGCCTCCGTCCCAAATTATAGGTCGTTTTGACTTTATTAGATTTATAGACTTTGTTATGCACTTAGATATACCCTATGTCTAAATGCATAATAATATCTATGTATCTAGAAAAGTTAAAACGACCTATAATTTGGAACGGAGGGAGTATTAGGTAAAAAAAATACTAGCGGATACAGTGAATGTGTACAGAAAGTGGTCACGGTTAGCTTGGCGGAGGCAGGTGAGGTTAATATAGCTACTGAGAAGAAGGTAACCGCATGGTACCTATATATATATACTACTTACAAGAGAAGACGGTATATACGAGTCCTCACAAGTCCAGGTACAATGTACAAAAGTATTAGGTGAAAATTGGGCAGCACCTCCCCTAGGTCGCCCTGGGAGTGAAAAAGCCCGAGCTCTCGGTCAAATGGTTGAGCTCGGGTTTGGGGAGGAAGAAGTTTATTTTATAGTTTGTACGTTAATATCGGTTGGTGGCTCTAACCGGTACTAAATTGTAACATTCAATACCGGTTGAAACTATCAGCCAGTACACACGTGTGTGAACACCATTTAGTACCGGTTGAAGCTTCCAGTCGGTACGAAATAGCTTCCAGAGGAATCTAGTTGTTGGCCACCCGGTCACCATGCCACCATTTAGTACCGGATAAGACTCCAAACCGGTAATATAAGGGCTCGGTGGCATTGTGCTTGACGACCTGTACTAACTTCGCGCGTTAGTATCGGACCAAAATGTGTCTGGTACTAACGGTTTGGACGAACGTTCAGTTTTCCAGTAGTGTGTACACACCTTCGTCTCCACCTTCATGGAATTTGCTATGGTCTTCACCGGTTGCTGCATCTCTCTCAACACCCGCCTGTTTCAATTCATTTTCTTTGCTGTTATCCTCGACCTTCAACATGTGGCTACACATTCTAATAATCCATTGTCTTGTCTACACATTCTAATAACTTCCAACCACTGCATGAAAGATGAGACTGGCTGGGATCTAAGACTGATGGCTTGATGGCAGATAGCAGGTTACTACTGCGATATTATGGATCAACACTAATAATATCCGCCGGCCGCAAGAGCTTCTTGACCAGGTGCTTGACTGGCAGGCCTGCTAACACCGCCGCCAGCAGCTGACTCTTGGACGAACAACTTTTTGAATGCATTTGGGGTTGGAGCTAGCATGTGAACCACGCCAACAAGGTATCTCAGACGCTTGAATGTACATCATAATAGGTAACAAAATTACTAAGTGGCTACGGTGAATGTGTACAGAAAGTGGTCATAGTTAGCCTGGAGGGGTCAGGTGAGGTTACTAAGCTATCCTGAGAAGAAGGTAAACGCATGGTACATGTATATACTACAAGAAGGTATATATATGAGTCCTCACAAGTCACAAATCCATGTAGGAAAGTACCAGGTAAAAACTATACACGGGGCACAATTGTATTGATGCCCAAGGGTATGGAGTATATTTCTTAAGCCAAAAAATTCTAGGAATACTAGTGGAAAACGTTGATAAGCCACGTATCACTCGAAGGACCAGCCGGGACTAATCATTCGGGACAAAAGATCCTCTTTTTAGTCCCAGATCATTCACCCAGGACTAAAGACCTCTTTTAGTTCCGGTTAGTATTACCAACCGGGACTAAAAAGGTTCAAAAAAATTATAAAAAAAAGTGCCCGCTCCGAGCCGAGCCCGCGCTGCCCTCGCCCACCGGCGCCGTGGTGGCGCCGCTTGCCCACGCCGAGCTAGGAGGAGGAGGTCGGGGAGGCGGGGAGGGAGGGAGGGAGCAGAGGGAGAGGAGGAGGCGGGGAGGAAGGGAGGGAGCAGAGAGGGAGGAGCGCTAGGAGATAAGGGAGAGAGACAGAGAGAGAGAGGAAAGGGCCAGGTCGCGGGGGGGAAGGGAGAGGGAGCAGAGGGTGGAGCGCGAGAGGAGAGGATTAGATAAGGGAGAGAGAGGAGTCGGAGAGCTGAGATAAATCCCTGTTGGAGCCACCAACCGGGGCTAATTCATTTTATGGTGGTTCCAACCGGGATTAAAAGCTCCACTTTTATCCCGGTTGAAGCCACCAACCGGGATTAAAAGGGCTCCGACAGTCTACAAAATTTAGACCCAGGACTAAAGGTCCTTTAGTCCCGGATCCAAAAACAACCGCGACTAAAAATGCTGGATGGAAGGTCTATTCTCTACCAGTGGAAATAAATTTTGAAACGAATTGCAACAAGATATATATCTTGTTATAAGCTTTAAAATAGGTTTCAACTTTCAAAGCAAATACATATCTTAAACACATTTTAGCTTCAGCTATTCAAGATTCACCAAGTAGAGTATCAAAAAAAAATTCAGCAAGTAATAAAAATAAATCAATTTTTACATGTACAGCACCAGGGGTGAATCTGTATTTCTGGTTTTCCAGCACCACCAGTAAGACTAAGATCTCAAGCGATTTACCAGCGCGAATCGGGCCATAAATCAGTATTTGATCATGACAAAATTTAAGTGCTTAAGCTAGTTATATTCTTAGTCTGAAGTGCTTCACAGATGGGGCCTAGCAGCAATTACAAGGCGCTGTCACCTTGTTGACCCACTCAGGGCAGATTAGGCCTTCCCCCTGGCACACCTCCAAGTTTTTCGTCTCCCACCGGCCTCGCTAGCTTCTTCATCCGGAGGTCGATCGGAGCTTGAGTAGCAGGTCTGCTGATACATTTGGGTTTGAAAGCATATGAAGCATGGCAACAGACTACGAGTCTACAACGTATCCTAGACACGCAACTGTATATCTTTGCCGAAGATGTTTTACTGATCCCTCTCATTCCAAAATGCAACAACATCATCGCTTGGAGTCAGTGCTTTGTGATCGCCATATCAATCAAATGGGTAACAAAACTACTAATGGGACACGAGGCAGGTGAGTTTATTGTAGCCAGCTGGTGAGAAGGTAAACACACGTGTGTCTTCTTAGGCAGTTCTGGTTCTCCATCCTGCAATATGTATGTCTCTCAGCCCTTACTCCACAGCCATCTGGTGGGGGAAGTGGAGAATGGTGTGAGTAGTGAGGTGCGAAAATGTTTGAACTCTATTATCATCCTAGGAGCCTGGACTATCTGAAGACATCGAAATGATTGTGTATTTAATGGGGCTTCCCCCAGAGTGACTACAGCCCTGATTCTGGCCAAGGAGGAGGACCATTTGTGGAGCTTGATAGGAGCAAGGGCCTCCCCTTGCCAAATATCTGAGGGGTGGATTAGGTTTAGGTTTATGCCTCATATAGTGGTCGCCTTAGGAGTAAAGGGTGATTAAATTTCACAGGTTCTGGTGTGTGGGTGTGCGTTTGGATCTATGTATGATTCTTTCTTTTTCTATTAATATAATGATATGCAACTCTCCTGCGTGTTCGAGAAAAAAGAGAAGGTAAACACTTATAGGAATGAAGGTATATATGAGTCCTCACAAGTCCATACGAAAGAACTATGTGAAACTTGTGCTGTTGGGCATGTGGCATAATTGTTGTATTGATGACGAAGCGCATGGGTGTACTTTTTAAGCCAAAAAAATCTAGGAAAAATAAACAATTGCAACAAGATATATTGTTACATGCTGTAAAATGGATTTTAAAGCATGTGCACATCTCAAACACGTTCTAGTTTCACATGTTCAAGATTCACCAAGAAATAAAAATAAATCAGTTTTTACATGTACTAGCACCAGCGGTAAACCGTTAGTTCGGATTTACCAGCACCACCGGTAAAACCAAGTCTCAGCGAATTACCGGCGTAATCGGCTCATAAATCAATCAGTAGCGCGCTCCCCAACACACGACCACACACGACTACATACAGAAGCAACACACAAGCAATTTAGATAACTGTATTTCATCAGGACGACCCCACGGGGAAGCCGATCCCCCGGCGCGTGGACGGGAACATGGCGAAGAGGAAGCTCCCCGCGGCGCCGGCGGCCACGGGCACGGCGGCCAGCAGCTGCCTCGTCGACGCCGACTCGACGGGGTAGAAGCACGCGACCACGTTGCGGTCCACCATGGCGACGGCCAGGAACACCGCGAACGAGAGCAGCCCGTGCGCGACGTCGCGCGCGGTCAGCCGGTACCTCTCGTCCCGCGGCGGCGGCGGGCCGCCCCCCTCGACGGGGAGCAGGCGGCCGCTGGGCGTGACGAAGCCGTACCGCAGGGCGCCCGTGGCGGCGTCGCGGTAGCTGTCGGTGAAGCAGAGCACGAAGCAGCAGAGCGCGCAGGCGCCGATGAGGCAGCCCGTCAGGGCGCGGTTCGCCGCGTTGCAGGTGCCGTCGGCGGTGACGGACGGCGAGAGCATCTCGAAGGCGAGCACGGCGCCCGTGGGGAGGTGCTTGGCGAGGTCCGCCGTGCTGCTCAGCGCCTTGCCGACGACGGTCGTCGTCGGAACCGGCGCCGTCTGCGCGCCACTGCCGCTGGCCGACAGCAGCGGCGCCTCTGCGTCGCCGCCGGACGGTCGTGATGATGCCATTGCCACGCCTGCCTGTGTTTGGCTTGGAATATCGCTTGTTCCAGAGCAGTAGTGCAGGAAGCATGGGTTCAAGTCATTTTAGCAGGCACGAGGAATGGAATTATATGCTGTATTGACGCAGAAGCAAGGAACATTTGTGATGCGCCGTGGCGTGCGATTTGGGCCACTAATGAACCGCTCATTAACGCAAAGAAGCCCGAGTTTGTTTGCTAAGCTTCCACAAGGAGCCATGGATGGCCATCTCAATGGCATCGTCCCGGATTCAGCAGGCGCGGCTCCACTGGTTACTTCGCAGCCTGTGCAAAGTGGCAAACGACCTCTGGAAGTCTGAAGGATACAACTTCTGTTGGCAAAGTGAAATGCGAATTCATCATGCAACTCAAGCGAAGAGGACTGTGACCTAAAATAAATTATCTATCGCCTCCCCCAATCCCCCATTGTAGGGCTGTCATTTCAATCCAACAACCCAACTCTTTCTTCCTCCTCAAGATCCTACGAGCCTCCCTTGTTGCCTTTGGTTCCTGAAAATCTGAAATGAAACACCAATCGCTCGCTACCAAGCTAGTCCAGCAAATGGGTCTTGTGCGAACTTGTAAATGATGTAGCCACAAGAGATTTGGGTGAAAATTGACATCCCCTCCCTTCTACGTACAAAGGACCCAAAGCGTCATGAGAACAGACTCACACTCTTCTCACTTGCTTTCATGTTTTGTAGCTTATTTCTCCCATTTCTACCCTACTTCCTCTATCTCCCTTCTATGTTCGGAGGAGTAAGAGCATCTCCAGCAGATTCTCTTTCCTCTTTTAAGCTATAAAGGGGATTTAGGGGAGAAAAATCCCTTTCCCCTCTATTTTTTTCTCAATCCCCTTTCTTCCCCTCCCTCTCCCCTTTACAAAGGGGAATTCATCCTTCTCCCTTTCCTTCTCTTACTCCCTATTCCTCTCCAACCGTAGGATCTGCAAGCCACGAGAAAGCCCTGGCCGCTCGATCCGCCGTTGGCCACCTCACCGTCCACCCGCGCCACCGACGGCCACCTCGCCATCCGCCGCGCCACCATCGGCAACCCACCGTCCGCGCCGCCACTACCCCTGGTGGGACCTAGCGGGCACCGTCGTGCCCAAGGGCTTGCGCGCCGACCAGCCCTAGCGGGCACCGCCGTGTCCCACGGCATGTGCGAGCGACCGGCCCTAGGGGGCGCTGCCGTGCCCCACGCCCTGCGCGTCGGTCGGCCCCTGCAGGCGCCGCCAAGCCTCGTGACCTGGGTGGGCGACCGGTCCTGGTGAAGCCATCGTGCCCCGCGACCTGCGCGCGCACCCTGTGCTGAAGCGGGTGCCACCAAGCCTCGCGGCCACGAGTGGGGAGGGGGGCGGGCGCAGCGGGCACCATCGTGCCGTGTGACCCCGCTAGAGGTAGCCACACGTGATCCCGCTAGAGGTAGCCACACGGTGACGCCAATACCATGCCCATCTCCTCAAGCGAGGGCACAGGTAGAGAATGGAGAGAGAAGGGTGAGAACAGAGGGAGAGAGGAAAAAGAACATCTATCATAGTATGATAGGTGAGTCCACGTGTAAGAAGAGGAAGAGAAGAAAGGGGCCGTACCTTCCCTTAAAATTCTAAAATAAAAAATTCTAAAATCGTGAAAGGGGATTTCAGGTGATAGAGGGGAAAGGGAAAAATCTTTCCGCACCTTCCCTTAAAATTCTAAAATTAAAAATTCTAAAATCGTGTAAGGGAATTTCAGGTGATAAAGGGAAAAGGGAAAAATCAGTCGGCTGGAGATGCTCTAACATCCCCAACACTAACCCCCTCTGACAGCCCATCTCCCCACCACTCTCCTGCGGGGTCCTGCCCCTCCGATGGAAACCCAGACTCTCAAGCTACCCGTCCAGTTCTAGTACGGCCACCACTCCCTCTAAACCCGTTCTAGTTTACGGGCCTGTTTGGCAACCATGTGTTAAAGTTTAACACCTGTCACATCGGATGTTTGGATGCTAATTAGGAGTATTAAACATAGGCTAATTACAAAACTAATTGCACAGATGGAGTATAATTCACGAGACGAATCTATTAAACCTAATTAGTCCATGATTTGACAATGTGGTGCTACAGTAACCAATTGCTAATGATGGATTAATTAGGCTTAATAGATTCGTCTCGCGAATTAGCACAGGGTTCTGCAATTAGTTTTATAATTAGCTCATGTTTAGTTCTCCTAATTAGCATCCGAACATCCGATGTGACACTGTTAAAGTTTAACATCTCGTATCCAAACACCCCCTACATGAACAATTACATCTAAGAACAGTAATGAAACCATAAATCTTACTAGACAATTAGAAACCCTAAATCTTGTTTCAAACAACAGAATTCAACAGGAATCCATAACGACTTACATTTCCAATCAGCACTTTACAATACAAAACCCAAAACAGTAATGATCAGGCAAAGTGCAGGCTTAACCTACCATAGATTAATCAAAAGAGCATGCAAGTAATGGAAAGCCACAAAAAAGTTTTTGCTAAAAAAAAGGACGACATATCAGTAAGCCAAAACCCAGAGTATAATTCAACAATTTCACCACTTGTTTATCACAATCCAAAACAACCCCAGCTAATTAGACAAAGCAGGTGGCGAACAGAATATTGAGTAGTAGCATCCGATACATAGCACTGGAATAGATATTGAAAGCCTTTTAGCTAAGCAGCAGTTCAGGACCCTAACACTTCACATAGCGCAAAATTTGAAGACTACATACTCGAAAGTGAAACACCAGCTCAGTACAAACATCATCTTCCAGACTATAATCTAGTCTCCCTTCTTGCGGAAGGAGCAGCCCTCCGTGAGCCTGGCCTTTCCTCCAGTGGGCTGGCAGAGGACAGTTTGGCAGCCTGGGCACACCACAACAGTCTGGGAGTGGCTGAAAACAGTGGTTCTGCAAAACAAAATCAAATTCAAATTCAGGAGACAAGAAAAAAAAATGATGTTTAGAAGCAAAATCAGTGCAAAGTTCATAGCGCACAGCATACATTGATGTCAATATCCAACTTGTTCAAACATAAAGTAGCAAAGAACAATCATTATTAAGTAACATGACCACAATACAGTACTCACTCATCCAAAATCTGTGCCTGTTTAGAATTTTGGAGGTACAATTCACAAAAATTTTAGTTTAACAACATAAAAATCCAATACCTCTTCTCAAATACCAAACAACTAAGTACCTGCTAACTCTGATATTCAAAAATTTGTGCATGCTACCATACAAAGTACACCAAGAGAAACTGATCATGGTAGATTGGTAAAGAGTGATTTGCTGAGATTTTTTAAATACCTGCTAACTCTGATATTCAAAAAAAATTAAGTTCCAATAAAAAATGTGGCAGGAATTAAACTAATAACATGACAATTATCAGCCAAGCAAAGGACATTGAAAATTAGTGACTCACAATAGCAATTACAGAAACCCTACCAATGTGACTGCACAAGTTAACTTTCACCAAATATCAGTGTGATAGCACGCTTGGACAAGCATGCATTACAGGTGGTTTCACAATTACAAGCATCACGTGCAGTGGATAGACTAGAATCAATCAAGTAAAGGCTACCGTGACGAGAATCAATCAACGATGATAAGTAAAGACTACCATAAATCTACAACGACAAGAATGTATCAATCAATGACCGAGAACTTCGTAGGTCTAAACCTAGAAACGAGGCTGGAGGGCCAGTAAAACTTACATGCTGAAGCATCCCTGGCACTTGACGTCCTGCAACACAAGAACGATATTTCTCAATTAATACATGGGAAAACAAGAAAAAAGGTGCACGAAAAATAGGTAGCTTTGCCCCGACCACAGAAACGGTGGGCAAATTAGGGATAACAAGAGGTACCATGAAGAAAGAGTTGGGGGACTGGACGAGGCGCTTCTTCTTGTGCTTGAGCTTCTCGAGCTCCGCCGGGGGGTTGAGCAGGTCGATGTCGTTCTGGAGCACCTGCGCAACGAATCAATCTCATAATCAGATTGAGGAGGAACAAATTCGGATCTTAGAGAGGACGTAGAGGAAAACGATCGAAACATACCATCTTGCAGGGCTTGCTTGAGCTCGGCGGCGGTGGAGAGGAAGGGGAGATGCCCTAGATGGAGGCGACGAGCGGCGGCGGCGCTGCGACGGACGAGCCTGAGCCGGGAGGGTTTTGCGCGGTGCGTGTGGCTGTCGCTTTATAGCGAGATCTGGAGATTCTGGGCCGTTCGATCGTGTTGGTTCACCATCTGGACCTTTGGAGTGACACAAGCATTGCACAATGGGCCGATTAGACTTGTGTTGGACTTGTTGGGCTTGGCCTGGTAATGGGTTGGGCCAGAATCCTACAGAATTAAATTAAAGAAGGAAAAAGGTCATTTTGACGTCCCTCTATTATCGTAGTCTAAGTTTTGTCCCACACGTGCTAAATTGGATATTAACCATCATTCAACTTTAAAATCCATTTATTTTTGTCCCTCGGCTGTTTTGAGGGAGGTTTCACATAACGTGGCGCTAGGTCCCACATATTTGAGGCCCCACATACTAGGTGGCTCTCTTCCTCCTTCCCCTCTCTCTTATCCTCCCCCCCAACATGAGCGGTCCCGATAGCGTGAGCTCCCCTGCACAATGTCATCTGGGCACTCTACGGTAGCAACGCCGCTCGACAGCCGAGGCCTCCAACCTCCTCAGGGCGCTCATACCATTTACCTGGCGATGGCGGCGTGCAGTGCCTCACTTGGTTTGCAGCCGGGTGGGGAAGACAGAGAGGGTTCGCGTTCGTCACCTTCGACAGGACCTGCGTGCCGACCTAGAGGTCGCCCTAGCACGAATCTCCGCTGAGCCGTGCAGCTGCGGCTATTGCGACGAGGGCATAGGGCCGTCGATGTCTAACGGAGAGAGAAAGAGAGGATGAAGAGAAAGGGGAAGGAGGAAGAGAGAAGAGGAAGAAAGCTACATGGCATGTGGGACCTAGCGCCATATTATGGGAAACCACTCTCAAAACAACCGAGGGATAAAAATTAAACGGATTTTAAAGTTGAGGGATGGCCGATACCCGGTTTTGCACATGAGGGACGAAACTCAGACTACGGTGACAGACGAGGGACGTCAAAAGGACCTTTTCCATTAAAGAAACATTAGATACATACGGGTAGGAAAAGGCCACGTAACAGAAAAGGGTAAGCAGAAAATGACGTATGGCCTTATATGGGTTTAACATACCACCAGAAGGTTAAAACTTTGTCAGCAACGATAATTTTATTGAGTTGAAAAGGTTCAGCTCAGATATTTCGATTTGAAGAACATAAACTGGGAGCTTGAAGAAGTCTATCCATTTACATGAATTGGACAATTAACACAGAGCAATCTGGCACCGGAAAACAGAATTACTACGACAAAACGCAATGTTGGGAGCAAGCTGCAGAGGGACTGGCCGGATTGGAAGTTAACCTCATACTGCTTCAACCTTTTACTGTTCAGCAAAGAGCATGCCGATCCAGATGGTCCTGATCCCGCAATGGCCTGAAGAGTAGAACAGAGCAGTATCTGCTAATGCATATCATCTTCAAGCAGCTATTTCTTATAAATGCCTACTATTTCGGCTAAGCAGCAAACAAGTTTACAACAGAAATTCTTTTCCTTTCTATTTCGTTGCCAGGCACTACCACATAAAATAATTTCTGTGACACAAGCCATAAATTACTACATCTCAAGAAAATCGGCATGCTCAAGTTGCCAGCAAATCAACAACCACTTTCTCACAGCAAGATTATGGCTACGTCTAGTCATCAAATGCATGGTCTCTGGTGTCACGTTGGTTTTGGAAATTTGGATACCGGTGATTTCCAAAACTTGATTTGTGTTGGAAATCTGATTCACGTTGGTTTCTGAAATTTGATTCATTTTGGAACCTTGAATCGCCATGGTTCCTGAAACTTGAGCTGTTTTGGAAACTTCGATCAGAACGGTGTCCGAAAGTCTGACCATGAGAGCCAAAATCGTCACTCGCATCTGTCGGAGCAAAATTTGAATCATCCTGGCTTCTAAATCTCAGATCATGCCGACCAAAATTGCTCTCCATGTTCATGGGAGCAAATGCTGCAAGATACAGGGAGATAATAGATGACAAAATGTGAAAACACAAACAGAACATATAAAGGCTCAATGTAAGCAACACCAATCAAACTTAAAATGCATAACTATCTATAACAGTACATTTTTGCCGAGTTGTCAAAAGGGTGCAAGCTGCCATTCATTGAGAAGGCATGTAACATGACTTATTTTATTGCAAGAAACAATACCATCAACCATTTATTAAAATAACGACAATAGTGGAAATGCCTCATACCAGCTTTATATGTATAGCCAAAAAAAATCCAGTACCAACAAACATGAGCTTACCTCGTTCTCTCATTCTCCTTTCTCTGTCATATTCAAATTTGTCACGAATTTGAGTAACCCTTTCCCACGTTTCACCTTGTTTGTTCACCCCAAAGTGAAGGTCCTGCAGTACAAACTCATAGCTGACAACACTTTTTGAATTTTAATAGTTGACCTATTGTTGATATCAAACATGATTACTGATGCAGCAAAAGAACATACACAATATTGAAGAACTGACAGCAGATTTGATCCAGTTCAGGTAGCACTATAAAGTTAACTGAAAGTTTCCTGCACAATTTTAATATTCATCCTTTTCTCTTGAATGTCAGTTAAGAAAGTTTCGGATTGCCTGATGTTCTGCCAACTCTTAATCCAAAGTTCCAGGAATATGTTAAAAGACAAAAGAGATTCCCCAGGGCAAATGTATGCTAAATACATTATTTTTTCAGTTTTTATCTGTCAATTGAGCTTTTAATGAATCTGCTTCATTCGCTGGCTCTATTTCATTCATTGAAATAATATGATAATTCATTTACTTTCAACATGTGGGTGTGGCTCTGTGCATAGCCAACTTAGGCCCAATATGGCAAAAGATTAGAGCAGTCACAGGCATTCCAAATAATTCTAACTAGGTAATTTGATGAGACATATTATTTCAGCTCCATTAAGCAGTGTAGTGGATTACAACAACATTGTTACTGGAGTATTTGATTTTTCATTAGCTATTTCCCCTAAGCCCTGTTGCAATTACAAGTATAAGAATAGATGCTAAAAAAATAGTCAAGTGAGAGTAAATAGACAAGTAACTATTGGGTAATATAAGTTGTAACCAAGTCTGATTTACAAAATGGGGCACCAGATTTTTCACAACTGACTTTCCACATGGGTTTTAAAGTACAGAAAAGCAACAGCGAGTTGAGCCTTAGTACTCTTCTACATTTCAATAAGCTTCTGTACAAACAGAGAGCAATAAGCAAAGGATGTGAAGAGCCCAAAGCATTAGCATCTTTAGTCCATAGCAAGATGCAAGTCCCTCAACATAAAGAAATTATCTATGAGATGTATCAGTACCACAGAGAGAACGCACCTTGTTTGATTCTAAATTGGACTGCCTTCTCCTACTGCAATACAAAAACAGTAATGAGACTTTCTGGGATCAAGATATAATATACTCTTGGCGCTAATTTGTTCATATAGCATACCAGATGGACAGCAAAATTTAAAATATCCATAAACATCCTAAAGTTGCAACAATCCAACAAACAATCATGAGGGCACAGTTCTAGCAGATATGATTAAAAGAATACAGTGGAAACTGAAACAATGTGTATGGTGTTAAAAATAACCAATTCAACTAAGCAGTAAGCAAGGAAAACAAAAGAGATCTATTGACCATGCTACCTGTATGGCGAGAAGTCAAGATCATCTTCTTCAGCAGAGTCATAATTAGCATGAGATTCAGCAATCTTTTTTGAATAACCTTCATCCCAATACAACCTTTCCCAGTTTTCTCTAAGTTCTTGGTATAGTTCCATGTACTTTTTGCACCATGTTTCGTGTTCCTGTAAATTTTTTGTGCTCACTGGTCAGGTTCCTAGCATCAAAGAACACCATTCTGGACTTATAGTTATAGGCCACCATAGCCAATAAATTCTAGCCTCAGAACAAAGTAACTAATGTTTCAGTTTGACTTTCCACCTACGAAGCATGCACTTATCACAAAAATTGTTAATCACAATATGCTTTTCAGTTCACACTATGCACCGTCCCTCGTATGAATGAAGTAACTTGATTGTTACTATACAATATACAATTAAGAGTTATTAGTCTCAAACAAGATGCACTGAATTCAGTCATTCCAATGTGAAGGCTAGATCCTAAACTCAATTGATGCCCATGAATTTGCTACAGGAAGTGCAAAGGAACCAGCAGAATTCTTTACATTGTAACTCCACCAAATCCTCTAGAAACGAATAAAGAGGCAATCCTGAATAATTGACTTCACTTAAATAGTTTCAGGAAATTAAAGGGTACTCCAGTTGTACCAAAGCTAAAAACAAATGGAGAAGACAGCGGTAAATCCCACACTGAACCCATTTCGCTGGATAACCTTGACTCAAGATTTTATGGTAACCAAGATTAAATTCGTCCATATAAACTAACTACTCAGTAGGAAGACAACAAACTGCGGCAAGTCCTAGGGTTTAAGGAAAAAGGGCGTGGGGGGAGGACTGAGGGGAGCAGCGGAAGAGCTGTCAGGCTCGGTCGGGGGGCCCTTACCGAGTCCTTGAGGACGAGGCGCGTGCGGCGCATGAACTGCTCCCGCATCTGCTTCCGGCGGCGGTTGGGGAGGTTATCCCGCGGGATGGCGAAGCGCTCGCGGTGCGGCACGCCGTCCCCGATCTCGTGCATCTCCCCGTCCACCGCCCACCACTCCGACTTCTTCGCGCCCGCCCCCGCGGCGGGGCCGAGGCCCGGCGGCGGCGGCTTGGACCAGCCGGTGCCGCCGGTCACGAAGCCGCCGCGGCGGTGCGCCCACCGCCGCTGCGTGTACAGGCAGCGCAGCATCCTCTCGCCTCTCCCCACAACCGCCTGCCGCGCCGTTCTGTCGTCGCGTGTGGGGTTTTGGCTCAGATGGACGGTCAGGATGCCTTCTCGTGTGTTGACATGAACACAGTACGTCTGCACTTATAACACTTGTGTTCATGTACGCACCCCCATCCTTGTAAATGCACGTATATTTTGCTGTCGACGGAAATTCTCAGTCTTAAACATATGATGGATTGCTTAATTGCATTGTCGAAAAAAAGTGTCCTATGTCCAACCTGCAATTAATATGGTTCTTGATTTTCAACTTAACTAATAGAAATGCTTGGTTTTGAAATTAATTGTGAAATTTTTTTTAAAACAGAATTATTTACAAAAATATTTCGGACATGTTTTCCGTTTGAGAAAAAAATGTTTTGTAAAAAAAAAGTAAATGTCCCCGGTAAAGAAATCAAATGTTCCGATAAATTTTATAAAAATTATTACTTGACTCACATTTTCTTTACCGGAAACAATAAGAGATTGGATCAATCTAAAGAAAAATAGAAAGAACAAAAAGTAAATAGTATATATTAGGTGTTCTGGGCATTAGATGCTAGACGAACAATCGCGAAGTGCTAACGAAGGAAAAAACCAAAATACTTATACCATGCAGCACATATTCTCTCTTCCCAAATTGGTAAGTAATAGATGGTGGTCCAAGCAGCCACATGGAGCTCCAACGGCAAAGGATTATGTGTACTGCAACATATCCAAACATGTCAGTCATTACGTGCTCGGGCGCGCCAACATATTTTGAAATATTTTTGTTGCAATCTTGAATCAAGAATTCAATATGTTTCACAACCGCTTCTCTTGCAGTTGCAGATACCTTTTTTCGGAATTATTTGCAAAATTCGGAATGTTGCATTCATAAGTTTTAAAAGGTAGCATTTATCATTTCCACAACCCTCTAAGAGCAAAAAATTGTGCACCTGACTTTTCAAACTAAACCTAAAACCTACGTGAGACGTGAACATGGGATTTTTATCCATTTTTATTTAAGGTAATGACTACAAAATGGCCGGCCGTATTTTAGTTGACTGGAATGGCCGGCCGGTGTTCTTCTCTCCCAGCTCCGGCAATGGCGCAGGTGAACCTTAGGGTTCGGGATTCCAGGTTTGAGGTTGGGGGTTGGGGTTACCTATGGTCTGCGGGTCTGGAGTAGGCTTCGGGGTGGCTCACCGGTCGACGGTAGTGGCAGTCGAGATGGCGGCGGAGCGGGCGCCGTCGGAGCTGAGCGGCGGAGGACCCCTAGCTGGGCAGTGAAGACGGTGCGGCAAACACCAGCGACGGGTTAGCACGGGAGCGGCCGAGACGGCTGCAGAGGTAGAGGCGAGCGGCCATCGACAGAGAAGGAGAAGGGGGAGGAGGAAAAACGGCAGGGGTGGGAGCTCGAAGGCAGGTCTTGCCAGCGCCGGGGACGGCACTAGTGAGGCGGTGGTGTCATCGGGGAAAAGGCGGGGGGACGAAGGCCGTAAGGTAAGCTAAAATACAGCCGGCCGATGATCTCCATATTCTTGACGATGCATTACAATTGTAGTTGTATATTCTTTATGTTGCAAATCTTGTTCCATTTTCCCTCCTTGGGTGCGGAGGTTGGAGCGTTTCATAGTTCTTCTCCCTATCTGCCTCAGGCCACAGCATGACTTCATTTCTTTCTCTAACTGCTGCAGTGCCACGCACTACGTAGTACGTACTTGAGCGCTGCGCAGGGGGCACTGCTGGATCCCTGCCTTAGGCTCATCTCTGACCGAGTCGTTCAGAAAATATCAGCTTTGCAGTTTATATCGCCGTACTTGTTCAAAAATTTTCTTTGGGACGATAAATTTTACATCAAGAAACCCTTTTTTGCTGTCACTCTCACAATAAGATTTTTTTCCCTACAACATTCAATTTCTATGCACACTTAGATGAAAAGAAAAACCGGCTATGCGTCATCACACGCCCAGTAGTTCCAACCTCTCTGATCCACAAACTAAATTAGCTTCACAACCATGCCTCAACCAAAGAATCGATCCGCAAAGTTGTAACCTCTTGCCGGAAATGCGTCCCTGCCGTTCTGGTGCTGTACATGTATCTTGTGATCTCTCCTGGCTGTCGAGTACACTCCAGTGACCGTCACCAGCAGCGTTGCAGCCTTTTCTTGGTCAGCTCCAGAACTATTCCCTGAGGTTCCAGAAAGATAGTCCTGACTTCGTAGTTGTCCATGTTGCAATGTCACTTCCACTGATTGTCCTGGAGAAATCATACCAACTGCTGGAGAAACCTGTGGTGGACACATACTATTTCAGTTCTAAAAGCATTAAGCTCATGGCATCTAACAGATATTAAATTGAAAAAACAAGACATAAAAAAGTTGGCCAGCTTCATTATCATCTCAATCATAAAACATGCTAGTCATGTAATTGAAAACCTAGATGTAATAAGACTTGCAGATTGGCATCAGTTACTTAATCTTTCCACCATCATTGTTGGGCATAGCCAACTCTTGATGAGTTCCCATACAATCGGTTGTGTGACAGTCATCTGTGTACAAGTCATGTCCCAGGCTATACTAAACTATGTTCAAAATTTCAAATGAAGTACATTTTTAGCGTAGGATAAGGAGTATAAAGACAAAGCAGTAACCTACCTTCAGCCAAGAAGGGAAACCTGAAAAAGGTGTGCCAGACGAGTTTGGTATCTGACCAATGATCTCAAAACAAGCCAACTCTTTTGTACTTCTGTTTTGTAATTTCACAACAGAAGGGTTTTGATCTTGCAGAATGATATCATCAGTGCTGATATTTACTTCAGGGAAAGCCTCCATACCCTCAAGCAAGTACCGCACTTTCTTATTTGAGGTCATTATTTCCCCATATTTCTTCCTCATTGTTTGCTTGTCGACATGAGCAATATCTAAATTGAACACACATTTTACAGGTTTGTGATCACTGTCTGTTGCTTCCATGCAAGAGTCATACCTGCAAAAATAGAATAACAGGCAATGCAAATTAATTGACAGCATAGATGTAACAGCATTATATATAGTGAGATAGTCAAACAGCAAACAACTTACAGTGATATTGAACCAACCACAGGACATTCCAAAGAGCACTCAGTTTCCGAACTAGCTCGGCTGTCTCGATATAGGATTCTGTCGCACCAGGCTGGAATGCGCTTTTTCTCACTACTATCATAACCTATAAGAAAAATAAAAGTGAAGATCCTTACAACCAGTGCTTCAGAAGATCTAGGAATATTATCAACTAATTTTGCAAGTAGGGACTCCCTACTTAGACTATTGCAATGTATAGTTATGCTAATGCAATTAATCCTGAACAATAACTATGATTTTAAAAAGATAGTTTTAAACCTGATAAGCCTGCTATGTGTTTCTCAAATTTGTAAGTAGGGGGGAACTTGAATTCTCCTTCACGTAACCCCTGGAAGACTCTTCCAGATCTCATTTCTGCTCGTAGCTGGTCATTGTCTCTCAGCCAATCAAAGCATCTACGGGAAACCAAGCCCATTGCCTCATCATAAGAAATATTAGAAAGCCGGTAGTTGAGGTCACCAAGAAACACAATCATGTCTGTATCTGACAACTCGGGCAGTCCTGATCCCTGTCATGGCAACATGACAGCTGTTTTACAATCACACAATATGGATCCAGCAATAACTCTATCTGCTAAAAAAATAATGAAGATGACTAACAGCATACATTTGCTCCTCGAAGAAGCTGAGTACCAGAACCAGAAACTGTAAAAACAAAACAAGTGTACATAAGATAAAATATTGATAACTGAAGAATGTGATTAGCAAAAATCTGCACAAAAATCTTCACAAATTTGCACGTCCGTAAGCTAATGCAAAAAAGTTAATGAGAGAAGATTGAACAAATACCTGATGTCGTCAATAATCCATTGGAAGGGGAAGAAAATGTCATTGATCTAAATACATGGTCAAAGTCTTCATTCCTTCTGCTCACAGCTTCCATATGTGCAGCAAAATGACAATTTACAAAGCAAATGCTTCTATCATGTATTCTCATTCTCAATCCTACTGCTCCCTGAAATAGTCAGATACATCAAAGATACAGTAAACTAGATCATTGCTTCACTAAGAGTAACTTTCGCAGAATATTTGCTTGTTGAAATGGTTGCTGAATGTAAAGCATATTTAATTTGTTGATGTTACTTGTAAACAATATTCCTATGATAATCAATATTAAAAATGGGGGAACAATCAATAACATAGAATGAGCACCTTGTTGCCGATTGCTCGCCCTAATCCACATGCCACTGCTGCATTGTCAATATCCCCAATAAACTGCTTAAGATTTATTCTGACCCTGAAGAAAGAAGAAATTAAATAGCTTCCACAAAAACAAATGACAATTTGGATATTCAGCTCAAGGAAAAGAGGATCTAGTCCTAAACAGATTACCATATAGCAATGATTAATCCAGCCATCTGCCTTGAACCAACACGCACAAAGGAGTGGCCCTTCAAAATCTGGCCAATGACATCCAACCACCACTCTCCATTTGGACTTCCCTCTAGCCCTACCTAAAGACAGTATAAATGATACAAGGAACTCAGCGTTACAGATAGTAAAAAAGAAATGGTAGAACATTTTTTTCTAAAAACTATGCTTATTAACTTTCTCGAAAATTTCAACTTCTAAATAGGTAATAATCAAACTTCCTCTTTGCAGTGGCTTGTGTCATTTGGGGAACTTTACAGAAAATTGAAAAAGGTAGCCACAAGTCTAAACAAAATCTACGAGTACAATTATGGCCAAGACTGGAAGATTGAACAATGAGGCAATATTATATGTAATCACAATAAATCTTCAACTAACTAGTTGTTAACTAAAATTCACAATATGTTTCATAATATTTTGGTCCAGAAATCCAGTGCTGCAAGTTTCTAGGACTTGGACTAGCCCAGTACATAGGATATATCTTCAGATGATTTTTGCAACCATTAGCAGGCATGTCTTCATAATGATTATGTAATAAACAACAAAACTGTAAAATTTCTGAATACGAAATCTATACCGTTTCTTTGGCAGCAGACATTGCAAGAAAACCAGCACCCATGTCTACCTCCTGCAATCCAACTACAATAACTCCAACTTCTGGTGTCGGGAGTTTTAGCCAAGCTCTTAAAGATTCATAGGATGCCTTTTCTTGCCCAACATTCCACGAACCTACTAATACTTTCATATATTCAAAATTTTTGTATGATGCATCTTTCTCAATCAACTCTGAACGCAAAATGCTGTCAAGAGGCCCTGGGGATGACAAGTTCCATCCGCGGATTCCTCCATGACCAGCCAGTGTAAAGATATATGAACCTCCAACAGCCATACTCAGAATTGGACTACTATGTGCAGCCCATTGGCCTAACAAGTTTCCTTCAAGGTCCAACAGCTGGATGCTGCCATCCATGTAACCCACCCATAATCTTGTTCCAAAACTGCAAATGCATTGAACAGATGATGAATGATGCAGGAACTCTTGCAAGCGGTTACCACTACCATCCCATTGGGCAAGAGAGCCATTTGCAGATCCTGTCCAGATCATCCCATCCGTCGACATTGTAAATGCTTCTATTCTCCGAGTGTCATCTCCAAAACCTGCTTTAACAGCAACTCTCCGGACTGCATCAGCTGCTCCCAACAAAGCATTTCGTGATCTCTGCAAGAAACCAACAGGACTGCGAGCTTTCTCTTTCCTTGGAGAGGAGAATAAGGTTTGCTTTGTTTCATAGCTACATGGATCCTGAGCAGATAAGATGTCGAAACGGGTATCAACTTGGCCGTCAATATTTACCACTTTTAGAAGCTCCTTAGTGCGTGAATCCCTGCATGGCAAAAATAGATAACAGTATTACACAAATATAGAAATAGCTGGACTAATGTCAGTCAAATGCAACAAGATAAATGAACACATGAAGTGTACCAGAGTGCAAATGAGAGGTAACCAGCACTCCATACTTTTGATCTAGAATTGTCAGACAATAGAAGTTTTACATCTACGGCAGGCAAGGGACAGGCCCCTCCATCACTGACCATGTCCCTAAGGTCAATGGATGATCTTTCAACTAAAAAGGAGGTCTTACGCTTTTCTTCTCTTTGTGAAACAAGTGACTTCTCAATCGCTTCTCCATACCATACTTTGATTACTCCCCCTTCAGACCCAGACCACAAATCACCTATTAAAACATGCAATAAAAATCAGCACGTCATGCATGCATATGGTTTGATCGGAGATATAAGTTTAACTACAGTTGCCAGTTGGAGCAGGATATTGAAGGGCTCTCTGGTCGATTAGGAAGTGCAAGATATGAAGTCAGAGGCTCACCAAAGAGTAGAGACATGCCCTGGTGGTGCTAGTGGATATCAAAGGCTTACCACCTATAAATGAAGAAGACAGAGATGCTAACTAACTGTGCAGATATAGATGGCAATCAATGTTGAGGGAGTAGCAACTGAAGGTAGGAAGGGATGGTTCTTGTTGGTCTGGCAGCAAGGGAGGAAAATAATAGAGAAGGAATGCATGAGAACTAGAAAATAAGTGAGAGGGTTATTGAGGGTATTTCACATATCTAAAGAAAATCTTCACCGCAAAATGTTAAACTGTCAACAGTACAAGGATGATATAACACGAAGAACTTTTGGTGCCATTAAAGTGTACCAAAAATATTTGGAGGCAGGATGTGATAGTGCAGGAATTTGAGTACTATAGTAAAGCTTTTGCTTAGTTAAAAAAATATGACACCAAGCTTCAACCACATGTAGAGGTTAGAACTCCTTGTACTTGAAATGTAAGTAACTGATTTTTAAATTACTTGTAATTGCTCTGATTCAATTCTGAGATAACACGCAGCTAAAAATATATGTACTGAGTGATAGAGACCACAACAAGAAAGTAAGCCTAGCTCAGCTGATTGGAGGGGTGGAGATGTGATTGTGCATCCCAGCCACCCAGGTCTGAGTCCTCTTCAACTCGAATTAGGGTGCCTATTTCTTCTTCTTAATGAAAAACTACCTAGTTCCTCCTAGGCTGGATCAACACATCATGATCTGGAAAGTTAGCAATGCCTTGTCACATTTCAGTTGATGAAGTCTGGTGATAGTAGGCATTTGCTTATTCAATGAGTCATTTGGCAGATCCAGCAGTAGTGTATTGAACACAACACTAAGCCATATTTCATGAAGCTAGTAAAATAAAGAGACTGCAAATGGTATTGCAAACACGATTGTAAACAAGTAACAGAATGCCTGCAACTGCTAGGAACATAAGACTGATCTGGAGAAAGTTATTGGAACTGAGGATTTACCAGAGGAAAGAGAATACAGCTCCTCTTGCGTGGCTACATGCCCCCAGTGAGGAAGAGTTTATTTTCAGTACTTGGAACTATTTTATCAGGTGTACAATAGGTAATTAGGTATAAGCTAAACCAGTTGTACATTCTGTTTTACTGTCTAAGACAGGCCCACCTTCGGTGAAGGAGAAACAATGCTCTACTAAAGTTGCAAAGCCAAAATAGTTCGCGATTCTCCAATAATCACGATAATTAGTGCTACATTGTATCTGAGTGGTGCAAATCCGTACTGATCGCCAGAGAATGGAGGCAGGAGAATTACCCGTAGGGAGAGACGGCCAAACGCGAAGACCGGCCCACGGTGCGCCTCCCACGCGAGGCACTCCCCCGCGTCCGGTCCAGGATCCGCGCTCCACCCCATGACCCGGCCGTCCGCGTGGCCGCTCCACACCACCCCACGACCGGGGTCCGCCACGAGGCAGAGCGCCTGCGGCGTCCTGCTCGACTCCCTGAAGGGCGCGGCTGCCTCGTCGCCCCAGCGCTGCCGAGCCGGCGGCAAGCGGAAGGCGTCCGCGAGGTCCCACGCCCTGACACCGGCCTCGCCCGCGGCCCACAGGCACAGGCGGGCGCCGCCGCGGGAAGCATCGCGGCAGCAGGCGAGCGCGCGGAGCGCGGCGCGGGCCTGCGACTCCCTGGGCGGGCGCGGGCGCAGCTCGAGCGGGGGCGGTCGGTCGGCGCGCGCCGCGGAGCGGGCGGGAGGGCGGTGCGCGCGCGAGGCCGGGGCGGCGGCGAACTCCAGGAGGGAGCCCGAGTGGTGTGGCCCCGGGGGAGGGGGCCAGACGGCGGCGGCGGAGCGGGAGGCCGCGGCGGGGAAGGCGGGTAGGGAGTGGCTGGGGTGGAGGAGATGCGGCGGCTGCGGGTGCGGGTGATGCGACGCCGGAGGCGCGCGGCTGCGCGGGTCGGAGAAGGAACCGGAGGCCGAGGCGGAGGCGGCGGGG